>NW_022103928.1:25241669-25244838 GCF_000313985.2 Echinops telfairi
CTTTAGAGCCTGAAGTCCATGAAAGCTCGTTCTGATACACATATGAATGTCTAGGAACTTGTTTCTCTAGTCCACACAGACTAACAGAGTTGCCAAGAGTTTGGGTCAGATTTGGACCTAGAGTTATCTCATTCCTTGTAATTTTTGTTTATTACAGTAAAGCCTAGAAAGAGAGAAAAGGAACCACTCCTGAAATGAAATCTGTGGGCTGGTAAACTTCCAGCAGCTCCGCAAGGCTAGCTGAAATGTGTTTTTCCCTATTTAGCCTTTACCCAGCACCCAGATCTTGCTGCAGATATTCTGTGAATCATATTTCGGTTGTAGGCACATTTATTAATCTACCTCACTTCATAATATGTATGCCCCTGACGACCTTGAGAGTACATTGCCCTATATTCCCCTAGAGGATTGTGTTTGTAAACCGCCTGTGACAATTCTTTAAGGAAGCAAGGGGTCCACTTTCCACACGTGTTTATGAGACAGTGAGAGCACGAACAGGGGAAGCCCCTACAGGACAAGAAGCAAAAGTCTTGGTTTGGATCTTCATTGTTAAACTTGATAAAGCTGTAGTCCTTGGACTAGACACGTGCCTTCTCTGAGCCTCATGTAGAAAATAAGAAAGTTGGGACAAAAAATAAATAAGAAAGTTGAGACAGGGGATCTCTCAAGTTCGTCCCTTCCAATCAGTTCTCACATACTGCTTGAAACCCAACGTCACCTATGTGTGTTTTGCTTAAGGCAACCTGGCTTTTGTCTACCAGCTCATCTCTCAATGCCATCAAGTTGATTGCGACTCACAGTGACCCTGAAGGACAGGGTAGAACTGCCCATGTGGGTTTCCGAAACTCTAACTCTTTATGGGAGGAGAAAGCCTCGGTGTTTTGGTAACCCTGGTGGTTACAAATTGCTGACGTTGTGGTTGGCATCCCACAGTGTAACCACTATGCCACCAAGGCTCCTCTGTGTATCAATTGGAGACTGCATTAGACAAAGCTGGACAAAGAAATCTCCCCAGAATAGACTACTTGTAAAAAAAAAAAGAACAGACTACTTGCGTGCAACAAAGAGAATCCATGCAAGAATGTGGATGAAAGAAACGAGACTCAAAGAACGACATACTGTATGAATCCACTGCACAACATTAAAAACCGGGCAAAACTTATCCGTCATGATAAAAGTCAGATCATGATTGGTTAACGTAGGGGTTGGGGGAGGCCTGGCGTGGGCAGCTTTTATTGCCTGCACAAGAGCACGGGGAGCCTTCTGGGGAAGTCGGAATGCTGTTCATTTGATCTGGATGGTGGTTACAGCTCTATAAACATAAGTAACACTTCATCAAGCTATTTATAACCAACAAACAAACCACAAACCTCCCAGAGTTGCCATGGAATTCATTACAATTCAGGACAGCCTCCTCCCACCCCCACCCCCCCATGTCAGAGTAGAACTGGGCCCCATAGGTGTGACTGACTATTAGGGATTATGTCAACTAGACGTTCCTGGGTAAGGGTAGGGGTGGAGCCCAATTTAACAATTGCGTTGCAGCCTGGGGGTGTGGTCTTTGGTGTAAGAGAGAGACTGGACGGAGGTGAATCCTCTTTGGCCATTTGTCATTTACCTGATGTTGCAGGAGCAGTCAGCGGACTACTCGTGGTGGATTTATTTGTCTGACTTCGGATTTGTCAGCTCTGCATCCGCCAGCCCCCACCCCCATCTCGGCTTCATCACCCTGTCTCCTGTCGGTCAGCTCCCATGAGTCAGGGGAAGGCTGACGTGAACTGGACTGCACTTACCTACTTCTAAACTGTGCGCTCCGTTTATTGACGTAAATCTCTTTCCCTGTATAAGGACATACACGTCAGTGGTTTTGTTTTCTCCAGAGAGCCCAACCTGACACAAGAGGGATGTCAGTGGTTGGTTATTAGAAGAAGATTGCCAGCCCTTTCTTTGGAGGTACCTCTGGGGCGGACGTCAGATCAAGCCTTTTGGTTAGCAGCCGAGCGCTTAACTGTTTGCACCACCCAGAGATTCCCTATCAAGCTCTAGACAGGCAGACCCCAGGGCGTGAACATCCAACTAGTGGATAACACTTACTTGCCCGTCAATGCAGGGCTTTGAACCAGTTCTGTCATGGCCAAGGAAGCCAAAGCGAATGAGAAGCAAACCTGTGTTTTCACAATTTGCATGATTCCTCATGATAACCACAATGGGGAGATGGCAGGTCCAAGCCCTGGAAGGGAGGCTCCGAAGAGGCACCGCGAGTCCTTTCAGGAGCCCGATATGAGAGATCGCTTCGTTGGCAAGCAGGGGGGTCAGAACGCTATGTACATTTGCCCTCACTTGGAAGCAATTGAACCAGCTCCTACTCGAAAGTGGCGCTTCGTCACAATCACGTTCCCTTTCACTGGCTGAATCTCGCACAAAAAGACGAAATAAGAACCATTTTCTCTTGTTCCAACTGACCTGCAAATTCTTAAAAGACACAGGAACAGACCTTCATGACTCAAGGCCTGCTGTTACCTGGAATTTATCGGAATGGCATCGATTACATGTGTGCATGTTGTACCTCAATAAAGTACTCTCGTTAGGTACTGCCGAGCCAATTCAGATGCATGGCGGCTCCGCAGGACAGAGTAGAACAGTCGCATAGGGTTTCCTAGGTGGCGATCACCTCATCTTTCTCCCCCAGAGCTGTTGGGTGGGGTCACATCGATGTTTTGTCTCAAGGAGGGAAAGGCATCCCAGCTTAAATTGTGAGCACCCTGTTGCAGAAGGCTATGGAAGCCCAAAACCCATTTGCAGAGGCCACACATGGCATTGTGACGCTGATTACCGCAGATGCAGTAAGGTCAAAATGTAATGACATTTCATCTCTCTTCTGACCCAATTTAAAGCTGTTTCAGTTAAAAAAGAGAGAGGGGGGGGGGGATACATGTGGATTAAGCCCCTTTGATCATGGACCCCAGGCATATGAATGGCCTTGCTAACATGCAGAAAGCATTGGGAAGTGGATTGTTGCAGATTCAGTTAGGTTAAATTTACCACCCTATCATTTAATCACCTTTATGATCCACTTAAATTTGTTCTAGTTTTTAATATTTTCTACTTTCTTTTCTATTGAGGGTTTTCTCTTTTGCTTTGTTATACTTGTTGGGTTTTTTTTTTTTTT
>NW_022103928.1:25246123-25250650 GCF_000313985.2 Echinops telfairi
CCTCCAAAGGAAGAAGATGAAACTTTCTACTCCCATAAAGAATTACAGTCTTGGAAGCTCACAGAAGTAGTTCTACCCTGTCCTGTAGGGTCACTATGAATCAAAGTCAACTTGATGGCAGTAAGCTGTATCAGAATTAAGATATAGCTGTGTGTCTGTGTGTATACATAGAGATAGATAGATGCATCCCTCCATATTTGTTTGCTTCTAGACCTGTGCATAATAAAAACTGTTAGGAAGTGTCCAAATGCCAAGCTTTTACAAAACAATTGACCAAGTATACTCCAGGGCGTGATCATGTTTTGAAAGGAAGAAAAATGATCTGATCCCTCTTGATAAGAGCAGTTCTCGGTGTGACCAAGCTTTGGAAAATGCCGGTTTGTCCAGGAGACTGCAGACAAGAAAGGCTCCGTTCAGAGGAAGTCCGCAAGGCTCAGGGGAGCAGAATCAGAGCCGTGTGGAATGGAAACAGGCAGGAAGGTGACAGGCTGCCCCTGTGGGCCGGGTGAGCTATTTCCCAGATGTGGTGGAATCACCACCAATCAATGGCCCTTCTGGGCACAGTCTTTCAGGTCTGGCCACCTTCCCGGTTGAGCCTGAGCCCAGCCCACTATCACTTCTCCCTGAGAAATCACCGCTGCCTCCTTAGTGGTGCTCCGGTAGCCACTCCTCTCTCCCCAGGATAAAGGATCTTTCTAGAAAACAAATTTTATTGTGCTGCTTCCTGCTCAGATATCTTCCAAAGCTCTCCACTTGCCTCAGGAGACATTCCAAATGTCTTACTCTGGTGCAAGGCCTGCCATGGTCTGGCCCTCTCCCATCACCCCAGCCTCATCCATCACCCCTTAGTCCTCATTTACTATGTTTACCCCAGCCTCCTCTCTGCTCCCCTCTTGCCCTGGACCTTAGCACAAACAAGTCCCTCTATCTAAAATGCGGGGGCAAGGTCACTCGTGAGCCACCCCCCTTTCCTTGATCCTCCCTACCGCACATGGCCCTGGAAGCCTAAGAATCCTTTGCAAATCCTTCCTCCGTCCCCAAAGCACTTTGTAATTGTGCGCGTGGACCTGAATCTACCTCAGAAGCCTTTGCACTTTAGATCTCTAAGCAGAACTCTGCTGGCCTCTGGGAGAGCCCCCACCCAAGCCAGGCTCTGATTGGGGGGCAGCCCAAGGAATGGACTGGGGCAAAGGTGGATGGAACCCCAGTCCCGCCAAATGGGGAGGGGGCTGGAAGGAGACAGTGGGGAGAGGAGAGGTGGTGGGGCTGGCAGAGACTCCCCAGTTGGGAGGAGCCAGGGGTCGTGTGTGCGGCAGCAAGTGCGAGGGGAGCTTTTTCCGAGTCACTAGGAACCGACAGAGCCCAGAGAACCAGGCTCGGAGAACCAGGCTCGAGAGCTGCCAGCAAGCAGGAGGAGGGATGACCATGACAGCCGCACCAGGGGTTGGGCACCAGGTCCTGCTCAGCTTTCCCGAGTTCCCCCCAGGGCCTCACCCTTGGCTCTTTTTTTTCAAACAACACTTTTTTTTTGTTGTGAACTGGGTGAAGGTTTACGGAGCAGATCATCAGTTTTCCATTCAACAATCCATGATACAGTTTGTTTCATGTCACTCAGTGTAATCCGCAAAGTGGCCTCACGTCCTATCCCACGTCCTGTGTTTCCTGTTTCCCGTTTCCCTTCTCCGGGCTCTCTTAACCCTTTGTCTTTGTCCCTGGGTCAACGCTGCTCTTATGCCCTCCCGGAGATTACCGTTCCCCTCTCAGACCTATTGTCCGGCGGCCTTCGAGCCTTGGGGGTGAATTCAGGTCCAGACCTGAAAGGTGACTCTTTCTTTTCAGTTATTTTTAGTTTGAGTCCGCATTTTTTCTCTCTCCTAGTCTATCCAGGACCTTCGAATGCAGTGCTTCTCCACCTTCGTAATGCTGCGACCCTTTCATACAGGCCCTCCGTGGTGGTGACCCCCCCAACCATAACATTATTTTCGTTGCTACTTCACAACTGTAGTGCTGCTACGGTTATGAATTGGGTGACCCCCAAAGGGGTCATGACCCACAGGTTGAGAAAAGCTGTCCTAATGGGACCCACTTCAGAGCGATGGGCAATGATCATTGGTTACCATGTCATCTGGTAACAGGGTCAAGGAGGATGCCCTTGTGGGCCGTGAGTCCCCTGGACTAATTGTTCCCTATGGTCTTTGATGGTCACCACTCTTCTTTCTTCGTGGCTGGGAGAGGTCAATAGCTGCACCTTAGCTGGCCAAGCAAAAGCTTTCAGGACTTCAGCCACTGTTTACCAACATGGTCTTTGTGGGCTGTGTTGTGCCGACTGACCTGGGTGTTCCTCATGTCTGTGGTCTTGGCCTCCCAACATCTTGACCTCTCATTTGGCCCTAAAAAGGAGAAGCTGCTTGAAATTGCAGTGCTTATCACCCTGGCGACTGAGGGGAAGGTAAATCAGATCATGAGACGGTGGTGCACGCTCCCTTGTTAGGAAGCAAATGGGTGCCTGTCGTATACTTGTTAGCTTGCACCAGAGTGAAAACCCAAAAGAGACGCCATTGCTACCCACGGCCCTGTGTGATTCAGAGTAGGTCTGTGCTCTGTGGGGTTTCTGATGGCTGTGACCTTTCAGACGGAGACCACTCAGACTGTCTTCCAAGATGCCTCTGGGTAGATCTGAACCACCAACCTCTCCGTGAATAGGCCAGCATTTAACTGTTCCCAGCATCAGGGCCTTCAGGTTTTGGTCACTTTCTGGTGCTCTCGCAGGTCTGAGTTGAAATGGACTGGATGGCCGGGGTGTCGGTTGCCGTGGGCTCTTTGGCTAAGATGCTGAACTCCAGGCTGGGCTGCCTGCCTTCTGGAGGCCTAGTGTGCGGGTCTGGGTAGACTAGAGAAACAAATTCATAAGCACGTATATGCATATAAGAGAGAGCTTTGTATACAAGAGCAATTAACATTGAGAAAACATCCCAGCCCGGTCCACACCAAGTCCTTAAGTCTGATATTAGCCCATATGTCTGATACCAATCTATAAAGTCCTCTGCAGACTCATGAAACACATGCAATGACACCGAATGCAGAAGATCACAGGCCAGTGGGTAGAAAGTCTTTGGGCCCAGTGGCATTGGAAACATCTCAGCGCTGGCAGGGGTCTCTGCATCAGGGTGGGTCCAGCTGCTTTGTCTCCCAGGGGGTGAGCAGAGTGTCTCCCACCCTAAGGAGGAAATACCAGAATTCCCAGAATCCTTTGGGGAAGGCTATGCCCACACAGAAGCCTCATTGACAGGCTAGACTCCACCCCTACACACCCAGTCCTCAAATTGACAATTATATAACGACCCCACCTAGCCTCTTCCACCTTGATTCAAGCTCCCTTCCCTTTTCAAAGATGTTGCTTCTCTCTGACCCCCTTTCCATCCTCAGCTCTCCTACTGTCCCAGGCTTTGGCTGAGAAAGGCTCTTTAAGGATTTGTGTGATTAGGTTGGACCCACTGGGATAATCCAGGATACGCTTTGTGGGTGAAAATCCTTAACTTAATCACATCGGCAAAGTCGGTTTTTGCCACTTAAGGCAACACCATCACAGGTTCCAGGCCTATGGGCAACTCGTGGGTGGGGGCGTTATTCTTCAAACCAGTATATGGCATTGCTGCTTTAACCAAATGGGCCGACTGAGCTCACGTCTCCACTTTCACCCAGGACACTA
Organism: Echinops telfairi; assembly: GCF_000313985.2. Lineage (NCBI taxonomy): Eukaryota > Metazoa > Chordata > Mammalia > Afrosoricida > Tenrecidae > Echinops > Echinops telfairi. The sequence continues at coordinate 25,249,833 of NW_022103928.1, forward strand.
GGAAACAGCTGAATGCACTCACCTGACACATGAGAAACGAGGCCCCGGCACAGAGGGCTGTGCTGAGTCCTGCCTGTGGACCAGGTCCTGTGCTAACAGCCTCCTGTGGCTTAGCTCATGTCATGTTTCCAACAGCCCGAGAGGGATGCAGTATTGCTTGCTTTGTATTGCATCAGGAAATACCAATCACTAGCAAGGACACGTTTGGTAAAGTTGAGGGCCAGCAAAAAGCGAGGGCACCCTCATGAGATGGATTGATATGCTAGCCACACAGTGGACCCCAACATAGCATCAGCCAGGAAGCTGGTGCAAGGCAGGCCATGTGTCCTTCTCTTATACATTAGGTTCCTATGCACTGGAACAAACTAGATGTCAACAACCCAGACCTCCTACAATAGCAAGAGACAGAAAATCCCGCCCAAATTAACTCCGGCAAAATATCTATGGGCGCCTGGGATTAAAAGCCAGAAGGTGGAGCCTCAGGCCCTGCTGAGTCTAGATGTCCAAAGGCTGTCACTTGCAGTCTTTCCCTCCACCTTGTAGCTCTAAGCTCACTTCTCTCCCAGGCACGTCCTCCTTGGCCCCTCTCGGAGGGGCCTCTCATTTACGGGAGGAAGCAGGCCATCCCCAAGAGCCTCGTGGAAGCCCTGGTCCCTGGAAGGACAAGGTAGGCTCCCCACCATCTTCTCAGGGTTCTAAACATAGGACCGAGCTTACTGGCTTACTTGGCTTACAGCCAAGCCATCTTTCCTTGGAAAGGGCGGCGGCTGGGGCTGGGGGGTGGGGGTGGGGACAAAGGAGGTAATCCTCAAGGGGAC
>NW_022103928.1:25250768-25257393 GCF_000313985.2 Echinops telfairi
GGGTTTGGGGGGGGGGGGGGGGAGAGAAGGGAGGACGGTTAGGGTTAGGGTTAGGGTTAGGGGAGTGTGTGGGGTTGGGGTTGGGGGGGGGGGTTGGGGGGGCATTCAGATGGAGCAGCAGGATGAAGCCAAGACCTCCTGTGGGGGGAGTGGACCTGGGACAGCTGTCCCCATGGTGGCAGGGCTCAGGAATACAAGTCTTCCATGGAGACACCAGGCAAGTGTTCACATTTATCAAGGGCCCACCATATGCCTAACAACCGTGCCAGGAGGTGCTTTGTATTCTCACTCACCGTTCCGGGCACACGTTAGTTTGTCCACTCTGAGCTGGGCGAGCAGCTGAGGGGCAAAGATGCTACATTAGAGCTCAAATTCTGAGGCCTGGTATGCGCAGGGCTTCGAATGACAGCGAGAGTCACCACATGGATTAAGCCTCCACTGATGAGCGTAGTCTTGTCCTCAGGGCGAGTGCGATAGAAAGTGGATGACATCCACCTCCCTGACCAGCCTGCGGGGGAACAGGCTCCGTGAGGGGCTTGGCTACGTGCATCCTTCAGGGTGGCTGCATTGCTGGGGTCACACAGGCATATGTGTTCATGTTAGTCAAAAGGCCCTGGATCAGTCTTGTGCGCTCTTCTATATGTGGCCCAATCACCATCCCGTTCCCACTTCTGCAGACCCGCCTGTAACTGTGGTGCTTTGCTCTGCTGCCAATCATGCTTCTGTGGCAGGCTCCTTGACCGCTCATGTCCTTCATACGACCCCGAATCTCTCTGTAAACCCTTAGACACCGGGATAAACTCGAGCTAATGGTCTCCTGCATCTGTGTGAGGCGTCTTTGTCTTGTCTTTTCCTGTGCAAGACTTAACAGATGTCCTCCATAAATTATATTTGGGATTTGGAGGTCTTCTTTGTGCCCTAAAATCACACACAGCCAAGAAATGGCAACACTGGGTTTGAAGCCAGGTCTGTCGGACACCAGTGTTCTTTCCTTGTACAGTCCGTGGTGGGTTATGGGAAGTAGACACCAGGTACACCACTAATTTACTGCTTCAAAAGAAAGGTGTTGGGGTGGGTGAACCAGGCAGCAGTCCATTTCCAGATTCTTAGAACACCTTCCAGGTAGCAGAGTGGCCGGTTAAGTCAGTGTGATTAATCCCTAGCACCCTGCCCCTTCTCTTCCACAACTGCCTTGTCCAGTAACACCCATGACTCAGGAACCACCCGTAAAGGGGATTCCAGGACTGAGCTCCTCTACCAGCTTCTGCCTGTTCCGTGTTTTCATCTGATTCTAAAGCCTGTCTTCTTTTTACGGCACTAAGCAGTGTGTGACTTTTAGATGTCTATATTTTAGACTCTCACCTGACTTGTCTCTAAAAATAGTGAATCTCATCACGGCCCTTCTCAATACTGGGAACACAGAAGATATGGGTGCTATAGAAAAGTGTGGCAAAGAAATTAGATAGTGCCTGGCACTCAGATAAAATAGTGTCTGAGGTCTTAAAGGCTTGACTCCCAACAAGCAGCCATCTAAGAGAGATGCCAACCAAGTCCACATGGAAGAAGCACACCATCATCAGTCACCGAAGGATTGTGAAGCCCAATGTGGAAGGAGGGAATAGTATTAGAGCCTAAATTGTGAGAATCCAGTTTTCAGAAGGCTATGGATGACAGTGGGAGCCTAAGATTCATTTGTGGGCACTATATAGCCAATAAGCCTCCTCTGAACTCCCTCTATGCACGATTGAGGGATGGGAAGAAAGTGGGTACTAAACAGTACATAGGAGAGATGAGGGTAGAAGATCAAAGGCATAAGTCTGACTTGAACAGTTAAACACTTGTCAGTTGATCTCCTCTCTCTGATTTGGTTTTCAACGTTTTCTGTATTTTTGTTTTATTTTGTTTTGCTGTTGTTTGTTCATATTAGGATGTGTCTGAGGTGTTATGTCATTGGAGGCTACCCGCCTGAAGTTGTGTTACATGTTTTTCTGTGTTTTAGTATATGAAACCCAGGACTGATGAATCTATAGGGCCAGAAAATAGAATAAGGGTTTGGGGGCACAGTACAGTGGGGGGAAGGGGGCCGGATAAAAGGGTGATGATGTCGAGGAGGCCAGCAAGAAAACTGATTGTGGTAGCAATTATACCATTCTGCTGGACATGACTGAACTATGGAATGACATGAACTATATATTAACTCCCAATTAATAAAAAATTTTAAATAACAAACATGAAAATGGTGAATCTGCAATGGATGGGGCATATACGGTTCATGGGAATAGATATACTTCCTCATGCAACTGCACAATTGTGTCTCCTTCTTCACGTCCCTGGGTGGTGGGAGTGCTCAGCTGGTAACAGAAAGCTCAGCGGTTTGAGCCCTTCAGCTGCTGTCTGCCTCCATATTGATGACAGCCTGGGAAATCCTGGGGGCCGAGGGGGCGTGCTACTCTGTTTGTAGGGTCAGTATGAGTCAGATCTGACTCACCAGCAATGGGATTGGGGGGTAGTTGCTCTGTCCCTGGAGCCCTGGGGTTACAGTGGACTACGCATTGGGCTGTGAACCACAAGGCCAGTGGTTTGAACCAACCAGCCCCTCCGAGGGAGAAAGATGAGGCTTTCTACTCCTGTAAATATGTCAAGTCTCAGAAACCCACAGCGACAGTTCTACCCCATCGGAATCGACTCGCTGGCAGTGTTTGGTTTGGGCTTTGGTAAGTCTCTGGCTGGAGCAGATCCTTAAGCCCTTGGGCTACTAGCTGTCGAGATGACAATGCAAAGATACTTAGAAATGCCTCAGCTGAAAGGCCAACCTACATCTGAGAAATCAGCCATTGAAAACAGCCCAGTAGATGGAACACAAGTCTATTCTGACACATGGGAACACCATGAAGTCAAATCAGTGACAACACGTTAATCGTTGCTATTGGTGCCGCACCCAGGTCCCCACAACCAAGCCAACTTAAAAATTGTCCGGTTCCACCTCCAGGGCTGTCTCATAGGCAATGACTGATGGATGTGGGGTGCAGAAAGCTGGCCCCTTCTCTCAAAGTGAGAAACAATTTGGTGGTGGGATTATCCCCAGAGCCTCTAGGAGGGCATCCAAGGCTTCTTCTCCTGGGGCGCAGCCTTGCTCTGCTTGCTGTTGGCCTGCCCCCAACCTCCTTCCCTCACATCCTCAGAGCTATACCCTGAAAGGGCATGTCCTCCATAAATCCAGGACACCCAACCCCCTATCTCTAGTTCTGCTTCTAGGAAGCTGTGTTAGTCTGGGACGACTAGAGAAACAAATCCAGGGAGACATTCATATGTGTGTAAGCGAGAACTCTATATCAAAGAGCAATTGTATATTGAGAAAACATCCAAGCCCAGTCCAGATCAAGTCAGTAAGTCAAATATTAGCTCATATGTCCAATACCAATCTATAAATTCCTCTTTGACTCACGCAACACATGCAATGATGCCGAGTAGAACGTTGTGTGGATGTAGTGGCGGTGGAAGCATCTCAGCACTGGCGTGGGTCTCCACATGGCTCCTCCACCTCCAAGGCTCTAGTGTAGCTCCATGTGTCTTGTCAGCAGGAAGACAAAGCAGAGAGTCTGTGTGTATCTGGCCTCCAGTGAGTTATTTATCTCCGTGACACCTCCAAATGAGATCATCAAGCTGCGACCTGATTGACCAGCTAGACTCCACCCCTTTGCGAGTTGCCACCAGATTATGTAACTACCACAGAAGCTCAGCCAAAGACACCTACCCACTCATTTTACAGAAGGAAGCAAAGCCTAAATACAATGCTGTCAGAGTCCAGTCCCATCTGTCTCATGCTCTGTCGGCGCAGGGTAGGAGAGAATGCCCAACTGCCTTCTCCACCCCTTCTTGAACGAGCTGCCGCCCAGTTCCCTAGCTCTCTCACACTGAGTCATCATCCACGCGGAGTGGTGAGAAATCCTGCAACAGGGCTTCAGCTAACACTTGAAATGAGATTTCTCAGAACCCTCAGTCTCACTCTTTGGAGGAAAGAGGAGCTGGGGGAGGAGAGAGGGCCGTTCCCTCTCCTGGTGGCCTGGGGTTGAAGAGGAGGTGACCCAAGCACCAGTGGCTTCACTAGGTTGATAGTACCTTCTTCCTCATGGGCCTCCTTCCAGACCAGACCATACCGAGTCCTTAGTGACGTTTATTCTGAATCTCCATCATAGACCGATATGTGATAACCATAGTTATGAACTGCTTACGTGTGATAGTACTTAGATTATATGAATACGAGAGGCAAAGCTTGCTTTGTAAAACCTTTCTGCATTGAATCACAGTATCGTACGTTATGACAGTATTAGTCACTGAGCAGAGGCCTTTCCACATCTTTTTCCTCTTTCTTTTCTTTTAATTACTATTTCACCCTCAAAAAAGTTATTGATCTAGACTCATAAATGCTAATGACCACAATGTGGTGGCTAAAATTGATGTAACCCACTACTGTTCAAGCATCAGTAGCAACTAAACAATAGTGCCTGCTTGTAGCACATGCAGACCAGACCACACAATCGCCATGGGTAGTAATGACCCCTCTGGCCGGAGCACATGACAAGATTCGAAAGGTAAATTAGCATTGAGTTTTAGCTAGTTTAGCTAGCTTAACGATACAAGTAAATTGATCTTACACACACACAAAGGGATTTTCTTGGTAACAGACATATTTTTATTAAAAAAAAAATACCTCTCTGCTGAAACATTGTACCAAAATTTTGGCATTGCCCTCTCTGACAGTGTCACCTAGCACACGCCCCTGCCAGGCTCTCCTCGGCCTCCAGCTGAACCTCTCCCTAGGGGAAACCTTAGAAGGGATGAGCAGACCTTATTTCCATAATATCCAGGTTTGGGCTGACTCTGCCCCCAAGAAAGCTCAGCAGGGAAACAAGAGCCACAGTGCCCCAGAACTCATGGTACAGGCTAAGCCGGACTCTTCCCGTCACCTGCTTACACACCTCCCTGAATCCTCATGGCCCCAAATGTCACAGCCCAAACTCCAGTCCTGCGTCCTGGCTCTTCTGATTTGGCTCCAAATGTCTTCTCCAATCATGGCTTCTGTTGTTCACGTTTTTTTAAAATTGAAGTCAATTTACAAGCTGAAATGCATAAATCCTAGATGTATAAATAAATGCATTTTGATAAGTATATGAAATGTGTGCTGCGATCAATGTTATTCTCAAAATAAAGAACACTTTCATCCCTTTAGAACGTTTTCTCATGTTCCTTCCAATTAACCCCTCTAGGCAATCACTGTTCTGATTTATATCACTCTGAATTAGATGTACTCACTCGTTCTCAAACACCGTGTCAGCGGAATCATACAGCATGTCCTTTGGGGACTCTGGCTTCTTTCATGCAGCATCATGTCTGTGAAAATCAGTCATGTTGGGTAGGTACCGGGCATCCATCACTCTTTATTACTGAATGTTATTCCTTGTATGAATACCCCCTAATTTGCTTATTCATTTTTCTGTTGGACATTTGGGTTATTTCCGTTGTTTAACTTTTATGAATAACTCTGCTACAGTGTTATTGAGAAAGCCTTTTTACTGACATATGTTTTCATTTCTCTTAGATTAATAGCTAGGAGTTACATTGGTGGGTCATAGGGCAGACGCTTGTTTAACATCATAAAGCTAACAGATTAGTTAGGTTGGTTTTCCATAGTGGCTGTACTGTTTTATGCCAGCAATGGTTGAAAGTGAACAGATTTATATCCTCATGTGCCATCCTCACAATTGAGTGTAACTGAATGGATAAGGAGACAGGACCTATTAATATACTGTCGACAAGACAAAAATAGAAGAAAGTCAACGATGGTAAAATATATCAAACTAACTAATTTTAAAAAGCAGGAATGGCAATTTAAAATTCTAATAAGATAGACCTTAAAGCAAAAACCAGCATAAGAGACAAAGAAAAATATTACGTATCAATTAAAGGGTCAATTGAGGACATGCCATAATAAATATCTATGCACCCAAGAAAGAACCTCAAAAGACATAAATCAAATTAATAGAATGATAAAGAATAGACTATTCTACAATAATAGCAAGAGAGTGTGGTAGTTACATAATTTCATGTCAACTTGTTAAATAGGTTATAGGAGTAGAGTCTAGCCTGTCAATCAGGTCACAGCCAATGAGGCCTCTGTTGGGCATGGCCTTCTGAGGATTCTGGGAACTGCAGTCTTCTTCGCTGGAGGTAGGAAATACACTCTCTCTCTGCTACACATTTCTGTTGACAAGCCACATGGAGCAACGCTGATGGAGCCAGAGCCCTGGAGCTGGAGGAACCACGTGGAGACCTACATCAGCACTAAGATGTTTCCATCACCACTGGATCCACAAGACTTTCCACCCACTGGTCTGTGATCTTCCTGCATTCGGCGTCATTGCATGGGTTGTGTGAGTCTGAAGAGGAATTTATAGACTGGTATCAGACATATGGGCTTGATCTGGACTGGGCTGGGATATTTTATTTTCTTTTTCTTTTTAATCGTTTTATGAGGGGCTCATACAACTCTTATCACAATCCATACATACATCAATTGTGTAAAGCACATTTGTACATTCATTGCCCTCATCATTCTCAAAACACT
>NW_022103928.1:25258347-25259270 GCF_000313985.2 Echinops telfairi
GTACATGCCTTTATTTAGGCCTCTATAAATGCCCTTTGCCTCCTAGCTCTTTCCTCTATTTCCTTTGACTTTCCTCTTGTCCCACTATCATGCTCAGTCTTCATTTGGGTTTCAGGGCATGTTTTCTGAATATACAATTGCTCTTTGTTATAAAAGCTCTCTCTTACATATATATGAGTATCCTGGATTTGTTTCTCTAGTCAACTCAGACTAACAAAGAGAGTATAATACATTACAGACTAATTAGAAACTCAACAAAGAAACAGAAGAACAAAACAACACGATAAGTCAACTTGATTTCTAGGCACATATAGAACACTCCACTCAAAACAGCACAATATACATTCTTTCCGAGCTCACCTGAGTCAAAGGGAACAGAATTGAGAACCCAGAAGTAAACCCATCTACCTATTGACAACTGATCTTTGACAAAGGGCCAAAACACTCTAAACGGGGAAGAGATAGTCTTGCTGACAAATGGTGCTGGCAAAACTGGATGTACATTTGCGAGAAACCGAAACAGGTCCCACACCTCACACCATCTACAGAAACAAACACCAGTTAGATCCAAGAATTGAATCTAAAACCTACAACTATAGAGGTCATCAAATAAACGAGGACCAAATGTGTGGCATAAATATCCTATAAAACATAATTAAATGTAAAAACAAGACAAATCAGACAACCATGATCTCTTAAAAATTAAACTCGTATGCACATCAAAGACTTTACCAAAGGAATAGAAATAGAACCTACAGACTGGAGAAGACTTTCTGGCAATAATATACTGACAAGGGATTAATCTCTATAGAAAACAACACTTTGAGTGGTGTGAGTGGTGAAACCGGGAGGGTAGAGGGAGAATGGGTAGGAAAGAGGGAACCGATTACAAGGAACTATATGTGACCTCCTCCCTGGGGGAC
>NW_022103928.1:25261972-25262902 GCF_000313985.2 Echinops telfairi
ATCCAGGAATCCCATCTATAGGTATATATGCTAGAGTTATGAGTTGTCCCATATGCACACTCATGTTTATTGCCGCTTTGTTCACAACAGCAAAAGATGAAAACCACCTAAGCGCCCATCAACAGATGGGCGAATAAACAAAGATGGTCCAGATACAGAATACTATGCACCAGTACAGAAGGACCCTGACCCTGTAAAACCCCTACCAGACATGCTGAGTGAACTTAGTTTATCACAAAATGACAACTATTGCAGGAGTCCACTGCTGAGCAAAGGCTTGAAATCATGCTGTGAGAGCCCTCCAATTTAATTCTTTTCAAAGATTATCTGTGGTGAGATAGTCTTGATTTCAAATTTCAGATTCTTTACACCTCCATATACAGTTTAGAATCAACTTACAGTATCTATTTTTTAAAAGCCTCTTGAAATTTTTATTGGAATTTCATAAAATGTGTCAACAAACTTGAGAATTGACTCTTCCATCTCATGAATGTGGTTAAACTCTTCAAGTATTAAGAACTTGTTTTATGGTTTTCATTTTAGACTTCTTACAAGTTCATTAAATTTATTCCTAAATGTCTCATTTTTTGATGCTACTATAAAAATATTGCCTTTTCATTTTTTAATTTTGCTGGTACTATATAGAAATGCAATGAATTTGTGCATATTAACTTTGCAAACTTGCTACTCTCACTTAATAATTCTAACATATTTTTGGTAGATTCCTGAGAGTTTTTAATCCCCTGATCTTTATGCCTTTTCCTTGACTTATTACATGACATAGAACCATCTACACAATATTGAAGAGTTTTTCTCAGTTTCCAGGATTCATGCTTTTGCTCTTGATACATTTGCTTGGGACATGACCAATTCTATGTCCTTAACTTCCACACCTGTTTCATCAACCTCTTCCTCTTCACTCTCCTCTTG
>NW_022103928.1:25267005-25268868 GCF_000313985.2 Echinops telfairi
CTCTTTTGAAAAAAATTTACCCAGACTAACACAACTTAGTACTTGTTAAAGATTGAATTGTGGCTTCCCCCAAAATATGTATTGAAACCTGGTCCCTATACCAATCGATTAATGTGATTCTGTTTATAAATTTTTTCTTTGTGATGTTAATCAGGTCAGGGTAGGTCCTAAATTCAATAATTTCTGAACTGTGAAAAGACATAGAGATACATATAGGAAGAGAGAGATTAACAGAACATCAAAGAATGGCTATCAATAGGAAAGAAATTCCCTTTAGAAGCATGCCCTAAATTCAAACTTCTAGCCTCTTGAATTGTGAGAAAATAAATTCCTGTTCTTTAAATTCATCCACTTATAGCTCTGTATGAGAGAACTAGGTAACTAAGACAATTCTAGAATGTGGCCCTAAGGTTTAAACCTTATTTCTCAAGGTGTGGTATTTCTGATATTTCAACTGAATATTTCAACTGAATACCCAAGGTATTCACCGAGGTCTGTCTACTCTAGCTGAGACACACCCACACTGGTGTCTCCATTAAGCTCTTAATCACAGGATTCACTTTCTGTTGGGTCTCATGGGGTCTCACGCTGTAAATGTGCAGTCAGCCCTTTGCCAAAGGCCTATTAGAAACCCCCATAGACTTCTGCTCCCTGCACTAATTTCCTACATAACTCTTTCCTCCCCAATACTCTGTCCCACGAATATCAAACTGCTTCAGCCACTTCAATTCTAACCTCTGCCACCGTCCTACATCATGATCTGGAAAGCACCTCTAGTCTGAAAGTCAGGGTGAAGGTGCGTCGTACCTGTGCATTTGTGTGTTTCCCATCTCTCAAGGATCACTTGTTCCTGGATGAAAGTGAAATACCCATCTTTTTAACTTGGTGATTTAAAACGCATGCAGTAAATCAATAAATAAGAGTTTGCAGAAAGGTACATGGTGAAAACTGTTCAAACCGCCTTGACCCTAAGTAGCCCCGTCCTCCTTCTGAGACAAGGCTACCAGTGTCATGTCCATCCTCTCAGAGCTATTGTATAGACCAATATGGATGTGTTCTTTTCTTTTGGAAATTGAAATGGCCGTATGCCAGATATATTGTAAAGCAGACAATGTCAATGTCCTGGCCCCATGACCTTCTACTCACCATTTCCACGCACGCTGACCTCCTTCCAGTCCAAGCACCCGAGTTCCTTTGCCTGAAGTTTGCTTCCAGCCCGAGGAGTCCACTCAGCCTTCACTGGGAAAGACGGAAGGGTCAGTAAGTTTGTGCCCCTTCCCAAACCAACCTCAACCCATGATTCGTAGGAATATAAATGCATTGGCTCCCTTCCTCCTCGACTGGGATGACTGAGGCATGTTGTGCACCGTTCCCCAGAGTTCCCCAGAGCGATTGAGTCATAATTGCTCACAGCAGGAATCTGCTCAGTAGCTCACCCTCTGTTGTCTTCATTCCCTTATGTCTCACTTCCTTTCTTCTACCAGGGATTCCTGGGGCAAACTATTTGCACTTCTATCTTTGTCTCAATATCTACTTCTGGAAGCATGTAACTTAATCGATCTCTGAGATCATTCCAGATCAATTCATTTTCATCAGCTTCATTCCCATATCTCGAATCCAAACCCTTCTCACCATGCCATTCTGGCTCAAGTCACCATCATCTGTCAGCAGGACAATTGCAGTACCATCCTTGCTTTCACAAGTGCCTCCCATTCCCGGCCTATCCTCAAAGAGCAGTCAGAGGAATCTTTTGTTTTTTTAAATCATTTTATGGGGGGACTCCTACAACTCTTATCACAATCTATACATGCATACATTGTGTCAAGCACATTTGGACATTTATTGCCATCATCATTCTCAAAA
>NW_022103928.1:25270101-25282124 GCF_000313985.2 Echinops telfairi
TTATCACCCATTTCCTTTTCCCTGCCTGCCCCTCTCCCATGTCCCCTGGAACCTGTGATCCTGTTGTTTTCTCCTCCAGATAGTTTATCAGAACTATCTTATCTAGATAGACATGCAGAGATAATATATGCACAAAAACAAGACAGAGCAAAACAAAGCAACAAAACAAAACAATACAAAACAATGACACAAAAAAGAACAGCCTATAATTAGTTCAACGTCTGTTTGTTGACCTTTAGGAGTGTTTTCTGGTCGAGTCTGATGGGATAGCACATCCTGGTCCCACAGTCTATTTTTGGTATTCCCTGGGGATTTCATTGCTCTGCTCCCCTTGCTGTTCTGTTGCACCCCCTTAGTGTTTTGCCTCGGCGTGGTGGGGTCAGATCAGGCACAATTCCCACACTGTGTCTCCAGTGTTTTCCCTTGTAGTGCTATGGGTCAGTGAGGGATGTTGTGTCTTGTAGTGGGGCTGATCCTATGGTCCTCTCTGTGCATTGGCTGCTCTGAGTAGGGATATCATCCTCAGAGCTTGGTGGCCCAGGATGTGGTCCACCCCCTCTCCCTCCTCCTTCGTTTGCTCCCGTGTGCTCTGGTCAGACATGTCCCTCTCCCTGAGCTGTAGCTTCAGTGCTGTCCTCTGGAGTGCATTCTTTGGGTGGGGTTTAGGGGGGTGGGGGCTGTCCACGTAGTTGGGATTGGGGCCGGTTCCTCAGAGCTGTATCTTTTGTGTCGCTTTTCTGCTCAAATCTCCCCATCACACTCAGAAGCAAGGTCAAAGTCTTTACAATAGCCTTTAAGGCCCTGCATGAGTGGACTGCATCATATGTTCTCCTTAACACATTTCATTCCAGCCCCACTGTCTTCCTTGATGCTCTGGGAACTTGCCAGGCCTTCTTCTGTCCTGGGCCTCTGACCTTGAGCTGTTGTCTCTTCTTGGGAAAACTTCATATCGCTCCTTTCAGGACTTCATTTAGATGCAGCTTCTCTCCTCTAAAAACAAGCTAAATTTTTAATCCTTTTCCCTCACTATCCTGAACTTCCTTTCTACCTTCTTTATCACATTTTATGTACTTACAGTGCCCTGAAATACTCATGGCTCTCTGAATTGCTGATCTCTCCTCTCTAGCCAAATCTGAATACCAATACCCATACAGTTTGTTACTATTACCACAGGGAGCAGCACCATGCCTGCTCATGCCTGGTTTATAGCCTGGGGAACCACTCTCCTGTCTGTCTCCTTTGAGATATGCTATCCTCAGTGTCCAGCATGGAGTCGGGCAAAGGCAAGGTCCCTTGAAGCCTTTACTTAATAAAGCCATAAGTCCTTTTAGACCTTACGTATGGACCAGAAATGCAGGCAGCAAGACAAAAGACTAAATTGCAAGGAGAAAGCTTTCTCTGAATATATGGTGTGTTAATTCAGGTTGACAAGAGAAACAAATTCATAGACACTCATATGTATATAAGAAAGAGCTTTATATACAAGAGCAATTGAATATTGAGAAAACAACCCAGCCCAGTCCAGATCAAGTCCTTAAGTCTGGTATTAGCCCTTATGTCCGATACCAATCTATAAATTCCTCTTCAGACTCACGAACACTTGCAATGATGCTGAATGCAGGAAAATCACAAGCCAGTAGGTGGAACGTCTTGTGGATTCAGTGGTGGTGGAAGCACCTCAGCACCAGTGTGGGTTTCCACATGGCTCCTCTAGCTCCAGGGTTCTAGCATAGCTCCAAGTGTCTTGTCAGTAGGTCTCCCAGGTGAGGGCCCCACATCCATTGAGCTATTTATCTCATTAGTGGCTCCAAATGAGGTCATCAAGCTGTGATCTGATTGGCAGGTTAAACTCCACCCCTCCACTCTTAATAGTCTCAAATTGACAGCAGATTATGGAACTACCACAGTGGAACTGACAGATCCATCCTCAGTTGGAGAGAGTGAGGTTCCTGTGCCCGAGCCTTAGCTGCCAAAGTTCTAAGCATGAATGTCAGACTGCTGTGAGGGGCAGAGCAAAGAGATGGGGCTGGGACTCATGTTCGAGTTATGCTTGTATACAACTCAAATCCCAGCTGTGTAAGTTTGGACAAGTGCCTTTACCTCCATGAGCCTCAGTTTTATTTTGGTTTTTTTTACTTAAATCATTTTATTGGGGGCTCGTATAACTCTTATCACAATCCATGTATATATCCACTGTGTAAAGCACATTCGTACATTTGTTGCCCTCATCATTCTCAAACATTTGCTTTCCACTTGAGCCCTTGGTATCAGCTCCTCATTTTCCCCCTTCCTCCCCACTCCACCCTCCCTCATGAACCCTTGATAATTTATAAACTATTATTATTTTGTCATATCTTACACTGTCCGATGTCTCCCTTCACACACTTTTTGTTGTCCATCTCCCAGGAAAGAGGTTATATGTAGATCTTTGTAATCAGTTCCCCCTTTCTACCCCACCTTCCCTTCTCCCTCCTGGTATCACCACTCTCACCATGAGCCTCAGTTTCCTTATCTGTAAAACAGGCATAAAACTTAGCTCAAAGGGGTTCACATGCCCTGGAGTAATAGGCCTTGAGTGTCCCCATGGCACTAGCAACAACATACAGGCTGAATAACTGATCGTGACAACATGCAAAGTTTATTGAGCACTTACCATTTGCCAGATGCCACAAAGAACTCATGACAAGTACTGTTTCATTTCATCCTCATAATATATTATACCAGGAAGGTCCTATTATTACCCCAGTTTGACAATTAAGAAAACTAAAATTCAGATAAGTAATGTGATTGTGTTCAGAGTCACCCAGCGACTTAGCCTCAGAGAGAACTTTGAACCTCAGAATATAAGCTGTCTATAGCCACTCGGCTATAAAACAACAGAGTGCTTCTTCCCTCTCCTTACCCTCTCTCCCCTTCAGGTCCTGCCTCCTTTCTTGCCCTCACACAACAGGGGACACTATTATCCAAAGTTATGGACTGGCCATTGAAGACAAACAGCCTGTCTTTAACTCCTAGCTGTCACTTACTTGTTCAGCATCAAGGAAGTCATTTGCCTTAGTCTCGGTATTCATGGTTCATTGCTGCCATGAGTCTTCCATAAGCAAACATAGTAACTGTCCTAATGCAAGCTTATTATCTCATAATTCCTTAAGTACAGCAGGCTGGACTCTGTGCTCTGTTTAGGGTCTCCCAAGACAGACATGAAGGTGCTGGCTACTTGGCCCCTCTGTGGAGGCTGTGAAGAGACTCTGCTTCCACTCCTGTTCAGGCGGTTGACCAACTCCAGTGCCTTGTGGTTATAGGGCTGAGGTCCCATTCCCTAGCTGACTGTCGCCAGGAGCTGATCTTGATTCCTAGACATCACCTACGTTCCTTCTCTCCTCGCTAACAGCAGAAGGTCAAGTCCCTCACACTTTAAACCTGTCTCTTTAAGCTGCATCTCGGATTCCAGCCAGAGAACCTCTCTGCTTGCTAAGGGCTCGTGTAGTTAGGCGTCACAGTGACTCTCAGGACAGGACAGAACCTCTCATAGGGTCCCCAAGGCTAGAGATCTTTATGGAAGCAGATGAGGTCCGACACAGGATAATCTTCCTATTCCAAGATCTGTAACCACATCTGTTAGTCCTTTTTGCCATTTAATGAACATAATTTCCAGTTCTGAGGAGCCCTGGTGACACAGTGGTTAAGGGCTTGGCTGCTAAGCAAAGGTCGTTGGTTCGAACCTGCCAATCACTCGCCAAGAGAAAGCTGTGGCCGTCTGCTTCCATGAAGATTTACAGCTTTGGGGACTGTGGGCACAGTACTACGCTGCCTGTTGGGATCACGATGAATCAGTACCCACTCCACAGCAATAGCTCTGACTTTGCTTTTATTCATGGTTCCAGGGCTGAGGGAGTGGACATCTTTGAGGGCTAGTCTCTCTACCCTGGCATCCTGTTCTTTGCTCATTCATTCAACAAACATGTTCCGGCTTTGTAGCAATCGCTGTTGGTACCTGCCACACCCACTGCTTACTGCGCACTCAGCCCCCTTCCCACCGCCAGCCCCTGCTCCACCTGGCCTGAGACCGTCTCAGCTATACAGCCCAGAGAGTGGGGCAGAGTGAGGTAAATACACATCCTCCCCCAGGAGCAGCCTCCAATTGAAGACTCATAAATATTCCAGCCCTATCACCCCACCAATGGGGTCATGCTGAGGGTTGCTTTGCACCAACTCCCAGAAGCCCCCAGCAGGCTTCATCACCAATTGTTCATACTAGTAACTTAATTAGTAACAGACCCTTCAGGGGCTCCTTCCCTTCCCTGTCTGACTCCCTCAAATCTCTGTAAACAAACTACAGGATGCACTGGTACCCTTCTCTCGGGGCCTGCAGTAACCAAGACAAGTACTTTCTACATGACAGGCACCATCACAGACACTAGCTGGTCTGAGTTGTGCAAGCAGTTAAGTGTTCAGCTATTAATGGAAAGGTTGGTAGTTCAGATCTACTATAGACGTGCCTTGGAAGAAAGGCCCGGTTATCTACTTCTGGAAGATCTGTCACTCAGACCCCGATGGAGCACACCTCTACTCTGAAACACACGGGTCACCATGAGTCAGAATTGTCTCAATGGTAAATGGTTTTGTTCTGAATTGATTTGATGTGATTCTAGGCACTATTATTATCTCCATTTTACAGATTAGGAAATGGGACATGGAGAATTTAAGTAACCTGCTTACACAGCCAGCATCTGGCAGGGCAAAGATTTGAATCAGGCAATCTGGCTGCAGAGTCTTTGTGCTAAAATTAAACCATGGCTGAAATCCATTAAATGGTAAAGAGAGTCACTTTAACAAATGGCGCTGGCAAAACTGGATATCAATTTGTAGAAAAGTGATACATGATTCATACCTCACACCACATACAAAAACTAACTCAAGGTCAATCAAACTTATATGTAAAACCTAAAATGATAAAGATTATCAAAGAAAAATAGAGACAAACTTAAGCACACTAATTTATAACACAAATAGTGATCAAACATAACTAAAAACGCACAAACAGTAGAAGATAAAGTAGATGACTGGGACTTTCTAAAAACTAAATACTTACATGCATCAAAATACTTCTCCACAAGAGTGCACACAGAACCTTCAGACAGGGGACAGTTTTTGGCAATGGCCTATCTGACAAAGGACGAATCCCTGGAATTCATAGAGAGTTGCAACATCTTAGCAACAAAAGCACAAACAACCCAGTCTCAAAATGGGCAGCAGACAGAAGCAAGCACTTGAACACAGAAGGCGGACAGGTGGACCACAAACACATGAGGACGTGCTCAAGAGCCTCAGCCATTGGAGATCTGCAAATCCGAACAACAAGGAGATACTGTTAGAGCAAGTCCTCCTGAAACCTGTTTCCTCTCACCTGCACCATGATTCTCGGGACGATTTTATCCTCTATTCTGTGATCTGATGAAATTATCCTATGTGTAATAAATCTTATGATATGAATGAGGTAGCATGAGGAGGACATGTGCTAATGAAGCAGGATGCCATCTACAAGATTTAGTTGGAATCCTGAGTCCGTCTCAAGAGAAAAAGATATTAAACAAGCAAGAAGAGATCCGCGGGATCTACTACCACCAAGAAAGAAGGGCTGGGAGCAGAGTACATCCCTTGGCTCTGGGATCCCAGAATTGAGAGCCTTCTAGACTCAGGAAGATTGATGCCAAGGCATATGTAAATTTCCAAAGGATGTCCATCCCACAGGTGTTGAATGGAGACAAAGACTTCCTCCCAGAACCAACAGAGAGAAAAAGACCTCTTGTTACAGAGAGCATGTTAAATTCCAACTGCTAGCCTCCTGAACTGTGAGGGAATACTTTTATTTGCTAAAACAGCCCATTTGTGGTATTTCTGAACAGCAGTACTAGATGACTAGCATATATATCATCTCATTCCAGAATAACAAGAAAGTCAAAACAAGACCAGAACAACAAAGAACAACAAACGCAGGAGAGTGTGTGGAGAGACTGGAACGCTCATCCACTCTCCGGGGTGTTGTAAGTTGTACAGTCACTGTAGAAACAGTATGGTGTTCCCCTAAAGAGCTATGGTGTTAAAGGCTTGAAGATAAACAAGCGGCCATCTAGCTGGGAAGCAACAAAGCCCACTTGGAAGAAACACACCAGCCTGTGTGATCATGAGGTGCCGAAGGGATCAGGCATCAAAGAACAAAATAATCATATCATTGTGAATGAGGAGGAGTGCAGATTGAGGACCCAAAGCCCATCTGTAGGCATCCGGACATCCCCTTACAGAAGGGTTGTGGGGAGGAGACGAGCCAGTCAGGGTGCAGTGTAGCACCGATGAAACATACAACATTCCTCTAGTTCTTAAATGCTTCCTTGCCCCCACTATCATGATTCCAATTCTACCTTACAAATCCGGCTAGACCAGAGGATGTACACTGGTACAGATATGAACTGGAAACACAGGGAATCCAGGACAGATGAACCCCTCAGGACCAGTGATGAGAGTGGCGATGCCGGGAGGGTGGAGGGAAGGTGGGGTAGAACGGGGAAGCTGATCACAAGGATCTTCATAACCCCCTCCCTGGGGGATGGACAACAGAAAAGTAGGTGAAGGGAGATGTCGGACAGTGTTAGACATGACAAAATAATAATTTATAATTTTCAAGGGTTGATGAGGGAGGGTGGGTGGGGAGGGAAGTGAAAAATGAGGAGCCGATACCAAGGGCTCAAGTAGAAAGCAAATGTTTTGAGAATGAGGTTGGCAACAAATGTACAAATGTGCTTGACACAATGGATGGATGGATGGATTGTGATAAGAGTTGCACAAGCCCCAGTAAAATGATTTAAAATTATAATAATAATATTAGCTCACAGCTAGCTCTGAGGGCAGAAGCTGGGCCAGTAGCCTGCCAGCTCCAGCAAGACTGGTCACTCAGCAGACAGATCTATTAGCTAAGAGGGAATAAACAGTCCAGCTAAGAGCCAGGAAGGTGCTGGGTGTTGTTATAGCAACTGATGAGCTTTCTATGTCCTCACAGACAAATGGGTGGTGGAGTAGGGGAGGAAGGAGCTCCTGCCAGCACTCAGAGGAAGCCAACAGGAAGCTAAGGCGGGGCATGCTCAAGGGAACCTCATCCCAGCCGGACAAGCCCCTTATCCCTACCCCATCTTTACCGGGAAACCATGGCTTACACACCCTGGACTGGGGCTGGCAGGGGGCCAGGCAGGCTGCTTCACTTTGGAGGCTGGGAGTGGAGACCAGACAGAGGAGAGCATGGAAGCCCATAGCACTCAGAGTCTTTTGCCCAAATAACCACAATGGCAAGTTCTATGGCCCCAAGAATGTCCACTCCCCCACCCACCCTAGATGGAGTGCCGTCCCAAACAGAGTCTGGTAGCTCAGTAAAGGGACTGTTCTTGATCTTGGACCTCAATCAAAAAACCTTTCTTATCGTTATTATTGGTCAAGGTCATAACCATCTACACTAGGAACCGAACCATTTCTTTTGCCTCTCTCCCACTACTCTCTGTTATTAAGACAAAACCAAAAAGCACCACGCTCACTGCCGTAGAGTTGATTCTCGTTCATTGTGATCCTCTAGGACAGGGCAGAGCTTCCCCTTTAGGTTTCCCAGGTTTTAAATCTTTATGTGAGTTGAAAGCCTCATCTTTCTCCCCGGCCTGGTATCGTACTTAGTTTATATGTGCATTGTTTTACCTTAGAAACAGTGAGCTCCTGACTCATTCAGTTCTCAGTGTCAGAGATAGTGCCAGAACGCTAGTCCCTCGGGTCAGAAGGCCCTGAAAATATGACTGAGAAAGAGCTGCCTTCTCAACGTAGAGTTGACAGTAATGACGTTAACAGAGTCGTCGTCTGTGGAAGGAAAGACTTTGGGACCTTCTTTTGATGATGGGGTACAGCTCCAAATGAGAAGAAACAGCTGTGAAAATCGACTAATAATTAGAACTTGGAACGGAGGAAGTATGAATCTGGGAAAATTGGAAGCCATCAAAAATTAAATGGAACACCTAAAGACTGATATCTTTAATTAGCTGAAATGGACTGATAATTGGCCATTCTGAGTAAGAAAATCATATGGTTTGCCATGGTGGGAGTGACACAATCAAGAGGAATGACATTTCATTCATTGCTAAAAAGGACGTTTTGATACCTATCTTGAAGTACAATGCTGCCTGTGATAGAATTATATCTATCCACATTCAAAAAAATCCAATCAATGCAACTATTATTCAAATTTATGCACAAACCACTAAAACTAGTAATGAAGAAATTGAAGAATTCTACCAATGTCTTAGTCTGAAACGGATAAAACCTGCAATCAAAATGCATTAATAATTATTGGAAATTGGAAGCCAAAGTTGGAAAAAAAGAAGAAGGAACAGTAGTGGGAAAATATGGTCTGGTTGATAGAATTGAAGCTGGAGATCCTATGATAGACTTTTGCAAGACCAATTATTTGTTCATAGAAAATAACTTTTTTCGACAACACAATGGAAACAGTACACATGAACTTCTCCAAGAGGAGACTATATACAGCAATCGAATTGATTACATTTGTGGGAAGAGATGATGCTCCATACCAGCTCAATACCAGCAGCTAAAACCAGACCAGGGGCTGTCTGTGAAACAAACCACCAAGTTCTCACATGTAAATGCAGGTTGAAGCTGAAGAAAATTAAAACAAGTTCATTAGAGCCAAAGTACAAACTTGAGTATAGCCCACCTGAATTTCAAGAACATCTCCAGAACAGATTTGACACATTGAAGACTAATGACAGATCTGATAAACTGTGGAATGACATCATAAGCATCATTTACGAAGAAAGCAAAAGATCATTAAAAAGGAAAGAGAAAAGATCAAAGTGGGTGTCAGAAGAGACTGACACTTGCTCTTAATTGTAGAGTAGCTAAGGCAAATGGAAGAAATGATGACCTCAAAGAGCTGAACAGAAAATCTCAAAGAGCAACTAGAGAAGTCAAAGTAAAACATTATAATGAAATGTATAAAGACCTAGAATTAGAAAATCAACTATTGAATGGATGCAGGAAGCATCAAAAGAAGATAGACGGGTCAAGTAGAAATACATTGTTTTGTAAATGTTGATGGCAACATATGTCCGAGGGTGCTTAATACTATTGAATGGTGGATGGTTATAAGATTTGTAAGAGCCACCCAATAAAATGATTAATTTAAATAGATATAGATATAAGACACAGAATCACCATACCATAAAGAGCTAGTGGATATTCCACCATTTCAAGCGGTCGCATATGAATAAGAACCAATGGTACTTTAAAGCTGCACTGAAAGCATTAGCCAAAAAAAAAGGCTCCATGAATTGATGGAATGCAAAGGGACATTTTCAACAAGCTGATAAAGCACTCGTAGCAATTACTCTTCCATGCCAAGAACTTTGTAAGACAACTACTTGGCCAACTGACTGGGAGATATCCATATCTGTGCCAAGAAAGTTGATCCAACAGAATGCTCCAATTATAGAACAATATCATTGACATCACAGGCAAGTAAAATTTTGCAGAAGATCATCCAGCAATGGTGGTGACAGTACATTGACAAAGAGCTGCCAGAGATTCAGGCCAGATCCAGAAGAGGACATGGAACAAGGGATATTATTGCTGATGCCAGATGAATCCTGGTTCAAAGCAGAGAATATCAGAAAGATGTTTACTTGTGTTTTATTAATTATACTAAGGCATCTGACTGTGTGGATCATAACAAACTGTGAACAGCCTTGAGAAGAATGGCTATCCAGAATATTTCATTGTGCATCTGCACATGGATCAAAAGGCAGTTGTATGAACAAAACGGGAATTCTGCCTGGTTTAAAATCAGGAAAGGTGTGTGTCAGTGTTGTATCCTGTAACTGTATTTATTCAATTTGCATGCTGAGCAAGTCATCATAGAAACGATTATTTGAAAAAGAACGTGGCATCAGGACTGGAGGAAGGCTTGTTAACAACTTGCAATATGCAGATAACAACCTTGCTTGCTGAAAGTCGGGAGGATTTGAAGCATTTGCTGATGAAGATCAAGGATTGCAGCCTTCAGTGTGGATTTCAACTCAATGTAAAGATGATCAAAATCCTCATAAATGGAGCAATAGTTTGAGCAAACATCATGATAAATGAAGAAAAGACTGAACTTGTCAAGGATTTTGTCTTGCTTGGGTTCACAGTCAATGCTCATGAAAGAAGTCAAGATCAAATGATACATTGCATTGGGTAAACCTGCTGCACAAGACCTCTTTAGAGTGTTGAACAGCAAGGATGTTACTAAGGTGTGCCTAACCAAGCCATGATATTTTCAATGGCCTCATATTGATATGAAAGTTGAACATCACATAAGGAAGACTGAAGGAGCATTGGTGGGATTGAATTTGGTGCTGGTGAGAATACCGAAGGTACTATTGACTGCCAAAAGAACAAACAAAGCTGTCTTGGAAAAAGTACAACCAGAATGCTCCTTAGCGGCAAGGGATGGTGAGACTTGGTCTCCCGTACTTGGAACATGTCATCAGGAGAGCCCAGTCCCTGGAGAAGGACAGCATGCTTGGGAAAGTAGAAGGCGATGAAAAAGAAGATCCTCGACAGATGGGTTGACACGGTAGCTGCAAAAACGGGCTTAAACATAAGAATATGAGCAGGACTGGGGTTGGGATGTGTTTAGTTCTGTTGTACACAGGGTTGCTATGAGTTGGAACTGACACAATGGAACCTAACAACAGCAATTCAACCATCCACTCCTCCACCCATCCATTCACCCATCTCCACCAATCTTCTCCCTCAGATACGGAGCTCTGCTGTACGCCAGTCTCGGAAACCCACGAGGGCAGTTCTACCTGTTCTATAGGATCGCTATTGTTGGCATCAACTCAATGGCAGCAATTTGGGGTTTTCTTTTTTGTGATGTCATCCACTGTGCTACGCACATTAAATTTGTCAACTAGAGAATCATGATCCCAGCACTCTCACAACTCAGGGTCTCATGAGAGGGACAAGTAGTCAGTTAGGCAACACACAGAGAGGAAAGAAAGCGTAGGATGTAAGTGGTAAACCAGGGAGTTCAAACAGATTGGAATGCATTCAGTTTACAGACACATTTTGTTTGCCCATCAGAGTGTTTTCAAAATAAGGATACCGTATATACTTGAATATAAGCCAGCCCGAATATCAGCCGAGGCACCCAATTCTACCACAAAACTGCATTGAAAATATGCTGAAAAACTCAGCTGATACACGAGTATACGGTATACAAAAATCCTTCAATTTTAGGTTCTCATGAAAAATCAGGAGTTTTCCTTTCCACTGGCAATGATCACTGGAACCTCAAAGTAAAACTTCTCCCGTTCTCCTAGACTCCACCACCATCTATTGCCTACACCTAGTCCTGGACCACCCAGGATTAGAGTCAGGAGGACTCAGCACCTGACACCTGTATCTCAAAGACCTTTCCTTAGAATAGCTAATGAGGCTGACCTTTGGTGAAAATCACAAGGCCTCTTTTTAAATTTTTTTTAACTAAAAGATAATTTATTTGGGGGCTCTTACAGCTCTCGTAATGATCCATACATCAATTGTATCAAGCATATTTGTATATATGTTGCCATCATTATTTTCTAAACATTAACTTTCTATGTAAGCCCTTGGTATCAGTTCCTCCTTTTTCTCCTCCCCTCTCCCATCTTTGTGACCCCTTGATAAATTAGAAATTATTATTATTTTCATATCTCACAAGGACTGCTGCCTGCCTTCCTCTGTGGTTTCTGTTGTTCCTCCCCTTAGGGTGTGTGTGGTTATGTGCTGATCATTGTGATTGGTCCCTACTTCCTCCTCTTATTTCCCCACCTTCCTCCTACCCTCTCATTTTTGTTCCTGAGGGGTTTATCTGACCTGGATTCCATGTGTCATGAGTTCTTATCTGTACCAGTTTCATGTTCTGGTCTAGCCTTAAGAGGACTGGTTTC
>NW_022103928.1:25283672-25286104 GCF_000313985.2 Echinops telfairi
AGTCCAATGAATCCAAAGGTGGCAATGGTGGTTGAGTCAAGTCCAAAGAACCAGACGTTTGATGAGACAGATGCAGGATGCAGCTCAACAAGGAGAGAGAAGCCTTCTGAAGAGAGTCCGCTTAAATAGAAGTAGGTTATTCCCTGAGGAAACTTCCTTTCAATTGTATCAGGGCTATGACCTCCTAGCTGCACTCTTCCCTAATCCTCTTGGAGTATTTACACTATGTTGGATCACATCATCGGGGAGGCCTCAGCTGCCAAACGACTGAGTTGACAGAAAAGCTAACTATCACAGTGAGATATGCCTTCACAGCCCCGAGGACAAAAATCATTGCAAACCTACCTCATGTTACATCAGAGTAAGGTGCTAGGGACAGTGATGAATAAGGCAGACTTTCTAACCCTCGTGGTTCTGTTGCATGTATCCCTTTCCAAAAGCACCCCGATTTTCTCACAAGGCAAGTTCTACTATGGAAAATCTCAAACATGTACAGAAGCAGAGAGAACTACATAAAAACTTCCATTTGCCCAGCACCCAGCACCATCCATTATCAATACTGTTTCATTTTACTCCACCCACTTCCCCTCCCATATTATCTTCAATTCCTGACTTTATTTTATTTCAATCTTCATAAATGTTTCCGTGTCTAAAAGATAATGACTGCTTAAAAACATATAACCACAGTACCATTATAATGCCTAAAGCAAATAACAGCTCCTTAGAATCATCAAATATTCAGTGTTCAAACTTCCAGTTATTTCTAAAATGACAAAATGTTTAAGATTCAGGATCCAAACAACTTTGATGTGTTTCTTAAGATTCTGTTAAGAAATGGGTCTCTCTCCATTGCTTTTCCTCGTTAAAATGTACTCTTTAAAACAAAACAAAAACTGCACTGATTTTTGGGGGGAGCATGTCCTATAGTTTGAATTGATTACTACATCACCTGTGTGGTTTAACGGAATCTTCTGTCCCCTGAATCTTCTAGTAGTTGACCCAGAGCATGCTGTCCAGCATAGCACCCACCAGGCACATGGGGCTACTAAACACTCAAATTATGGGCAGTCTAATTGCAATGTACTGTAGGAATAACATGGAATTTCAAAGACTTAGCTTACAAAACTAATACAAAAATATTTCACTGATCTTTCCTATATTGATTATATGGTCAGATGAATATATTTTGGATATACTGGGTTAAATGAAATACAGTTTAAAACGTCATCTCATTTGTGATAGATGTAACTGAGTTTGTGTATATTTCTACTGGACAGTTCTGAGGTGATGGTCCGTCTAGATTCAGGTTCCATTTTCTGGCAGGACACCTTTAAGAGGTGAGCCGTCCCTTTCTGTGAGGTTAGCAGCCTTTGACAGTCAGTGCCTGGATCTCTAAACCATGTGCTAACATGGTTCTTAGTTGCCCTTGTGGAAGCTTGACTCAACGTGGCCTTACGGACCACAGGGTGAAACATTGTCCATTCCTACACAATCCTCATGGTTTTTCAGAATGCTTGAGTCTACCGTCCTGGCTACTGACTCAATATGTCTCAAAAAGGGATTTTCCTCATTTTCATGGACTTTATCAAATATGATGTTCTTTTTCAGCAATTACTTTTCCTGCTGATGTGTCCAAGTAAGCAAGCTGAAGTCTTACCTACTTTGCTCCAAAGGTGGCTGAACAGTATTATATTCTCCCTCTATGGCTTATCTTCATTTATTACGTGAAATTCTATCAAGAAAAAGGAATGCTCTTAGAGAAATGCAGTCAGCTCCTGAGAGAAGCCTTCCCGGACCTGCCCGTGTGCATTGAAATCATGACAATTCTTTTCACGATGCTGGTGCACATATTTGTCGCCTTCACAGCCTATGAGAGCTAATCTTATGTCACCTTGACCAGGCTGTAATGGTTCTCAGGTTTGGGGAGGCCCAACTGTCACTGTGAAGGGACTCACATGTCATGAACATTTATAATCAGTGTGTGTGTGTGGGGGGTCTCATCTAGTCAGCTGAAAGCCAGAAGAGCAACAACTGAAGTTTCCTGGAAAAGAAATGCTGCCTCAAAACCATAACAAAGAAGTCCTCCCTGAGTTTCCAGTCTGTGCCCTGTGCCATGGGTTTCAGAGCAGCCAGCCCCACCATCCTGCCAGCCAGCTCCTGAAGTCAGCCAAACTCTTTTTCAACACATATTGTCTTTGTCAGGTGCCATGGTGTGAGTTCATATTACAGCAACCATATGTACACAGGAGCCCTGGTGGTATCGTGGGTTGTATGCTGGGCTGCTAACCCCAAGGTCTGCAATTCGAGACCACCAGGCACTCACAGGGAGAAAGGTAAAGCTTTCTACTCCCATAGCTACAGTCTTGGAAACCCCAAAGGGTCAGTTCTACCCTGTCCTATAAGGTCACCATGCGTTGGCATCAACCCAACGG
>NW_022103928.1:25288173-25300288 GCF_000313985.2 Echinops telfairi
GCCCCAACCCTTAGCTTTACCAAGCACAGGGTTCTCCAGAGACTCATTCTTACTGATGTGGTGATTGTTGTTGCTAATGCTGTTGAGCTGGTTCTAACTCATAGTGACCCTATGTACAATAGAACAAAACACTGCCCTGTTCTGTACCATCCTCACAATTGTTCCTATGCTTGCATCCATTAGTGAAGCCACTGTCAACTCTCCTTGAGACTCTTCCTCTTTTTTGCTGACCTTCTACTTTACCAAACGTGATATCCATTGCTATAGACCAGTTTCTCCAAAGTATGTGAGATGAAGTCACCATTCTTCCTTCTATGGTGCATTCAGGCTGAACTTCTTAAAAGGCCATTTTGTTCTTTTGTTAGTCCACAGTACTTTCAATAGTCACTGTGTTAGGCAGGGTTCTCTAGAGAAACAAAACCAGGACACTTACGATATAAATATATATTTATTATATAAATATATATATGTATGTATGTATATAAATATATGCAAGAAGGAATGTAACAATTCATTAGTCCGCACAGCAGTATAGAGGGCTCAGTTCACCTCACTTTTGTGGAACAGTTAGTGTACTGGAAGTCCTTCAACTCAAGTGGGCTGCCAGGTCAAAGGTCAAGGAAGCAGACAACAGTCTTCCCTCAGGCAAGGCAGGTAGAGTCTGCCCACAGGCAGCAGACAGAAGGATTGGCCAGCAACAGTTAGTAGCTTGGGGCCTTAGCAAGGCAGGTCCGGATGGGATCTAAAACTCAAGCAAGGTGACGAGATCCACCAGCCTCAAGTTCAAGCAATGTGCACACCAGCAGTGTGGCGAAGCAGGTCTCAAAGGAGCCTCAAGCTCTAGCAACACAACCCACAGGTCAGCTTGACCCACAGCTAGTGTAGCACACAGGATGAGGTAGAGAACTAGCGATAACAGCAGCATGCTGGTCCAATAAGGGAGCAAGAGGGAGATGGGATGCCAGTTGTCTTACTTATTTTAGTCATCCTCCAATTAAGCTGCAACCTGGCCAAACTCTGCCCACATGTTCCCATTGACCTAGTTGGCACAGTAAACCCAACTATCAAAGTCACCAAAATTCAAATCCACCAATTCTTTTGTGGTCTTCCTTGTTCATTGTCCAACTTCTGACTGCACATAAGGAAAATACCATGGCTTTTATCAGGCACACGTTAGTACTCAGAGCGATAGCTTTGTTCTTCAACACTTTAAAGAGGTCTTGTGACGCATATTTGCCCAATGCAATACATTCTCTGATTTCTTGACTACTGCTTCCAAGAGTATTGATTGTGTCTATAAGAAATTTGAAATCTTTGACAACTTCTATTCTTCATTTTTCATGATGCTGCTTACTGTCCAGTTGTGAGAATCTTGTTTTCTTATGTTCGCATGTAATCGATACTGAAGTGTGGGGTGATCTTCATCAGTACGTGTTTCAAGTCCTCTTTGTTTTCAGCAAGCAAGACTGTCATTGTCATATCACAAACTGTAAATGATTCTTCTTCCATTATCGATCACATCTTTTTTGTACAGTGCAGCTTCTTGTATTATTTGATCAGAAAACACATCAAATGAAAATGATATCAATTGCTCAAATTCTGGTTCAAATTGAAGCTGAATAAAGTTAAAACAAGTCCAAGAGAGACAAAGTATGCCATTGTCCACGAGGGGGAACCCCACAAAACACAGAATTTTTTTTCAAAGCTATGTATTTAAACGTTTTTTATAAAACAACCTTATCACCCTCAAAGTACTCTATATACTTAATACATTTGTCAAATCTGTGATTCCATTCTTGGAAACATTTTTCAAACTCATCTGTTTGGATGGCTGACAACACCTCCCTTGTTTTTTCCTTCTTCTACATCATCAAATTGCTGTCCTTTCATGTCTCTCTTCATTCACAGAAACAAAAAGAAGCCGTGCAGAGTGAGATCAGGTGAATAAGGTGCATGGCTGTGTGAGCAGGTGCATTGTCGTGGTAGCAAAACTAGTCCCCCATCTGCCACAAATCAGGCCTTTTTTGCCACACACTGTTACACAATCTGTTCAGAATTTCTAAATAGAAAGCTTGATTAACAGTCTGACCTGGTGGAATAAATTTCAAATGCACTATAAGCCAACATTTTCATCTGTTTGGAAAGCTGATGGGCATCCAGAACAAGGTTTGTCATCAATCGACATTTCACCTTTTTTGAAACGAGAAAACCACTCCTACACTTGAGCTTTCCCCATGGCACTGTCCTTATAAACTGTGTTCAGTTTATATCACAACAGTTCCTGTCGCATTTTTCCTAAGCAGGAAACAAAATTTCACAGCTTCACACTGTTCTCTCAAATCAGCCATCACACAAAAAATGAGGTTCGAGAAAAACTGTTTTTATGAAAAAATTCACTGTGACCAAAGAGATCCTTCCTAGGCAACGCCACTGGGTGCACTGGGTGCACTAACTCAGAGTGAGTTGATGGATGCTTGCTTTTGTCCTATGAAAGCTCCGCTCAGCCCAGCGCAATTCTGTTTTTTGAGGGGTACCTGCTTGGATGCCCTCACCTGAATTTAGAGATCATCTCAAGAACAGATTTGTTTCACGGAATATTAATGACTAAAGACTAGATCGGAGGTGAGATGGCAACAAGGACATCATACAGGAGAAAAACAAAGGGTTATTTAAAAGACAGAAAAGAAGGAAAGACAAAAATGGATGTCAGAAGAGACCTGAAACTTGTTCTTGAAGACCGAACAGCTGAAACAAAAGGAAGCAAAGGGGAAATAAAAGACTTCTGTACGGAGGACACCTCAACATAAGAAAGTAAAAATCCTCATAATTGGGATAAAAGGCAGCATCAAGACAAATAGCAAAAGAGGGAAGTTGTCAACGGTTTCATTTTATTGGATCCACAATCAAAGCCTTATGAATATAGCAATCAATAAATCAACTTGTCTCCCCGGTGTGGTTCCGTCCTGCGCTGCTGTGTTAGCAACGGCAGTGGTTTACCTCCGTTTTCCGTTTCTCTCACCGAAGTGCGGGTCACCCCCCATGGAAGATTCATGGACATGGACATGAGCCCCCTGAGGCCCCAAAACAATCTTTTTGGTTGTGAACTAAAGGCCGACAAAGATGACCACTTTCAGGTGGATAATGATGAAAACGAGCACCAATTATCTTTAAGAACGGTCCATTTAGGTGCTGGTGCAAAGGATGAACTGCATAGTGTTGAAGCCGAAGCAATGACTTATGAAGGCAGCCCAATTAAAGTAACACTGGCAACTCTGAAAATGTCTGTACAGGCAATGGCCTCCCTTGGGGGCTTTAAAATAACACCACCAGTGGTCTTACGGTTGAAGTGTGGCTCAGGGCCTGTGCATAGTGGTGGACAGCATTTAGGAGCTGTGGAGGGAGATGCAGTCAGATGATGAAGAGGAGGAGGATGTGAATCGTTTAAGTGTATCAGGAAAGCGGTCTGCCCTCACAAACAGTGACAAGGTTCCACAGAAATAGGTAAAACTTGCTGCTGCTAATGAAGAAGGTAACGATGATGACGATGCCGAAGATGATGATGAGGAGGATTTTGATGATGATAAAACTGAAGAAAAAGCTCCAGTGAAGAAATCCAGACGGGATACTCCAGTCAAAAATGCACAAAAATCAAACCAGAATGGCAAAGACTCAAAACCATCAACACCAAGATCCAAAGGTCAAGAATCCTTCAAATAACAGGGAAAAACTCCCCAAACACCGAAAGGCCCTAGTTCTGTAAAAGACATTAAAGCAAAATGCAAACAAGTCTAGAAAAGGGTGGTTCTCTTCCTAAAGTGGAAGCCAAATCCATCAATGATGTGAATAATTGCTTCCGGATGACTGACCAGGAGGCTGTTCAAGATCTCTGGCAGTGGAGGAAGTCTCTTTAAGAAAATAGTTTGAACAGTTTGTTAAAATTTTCCGTCTTATTTCATTTCTGTAACATTTGCTATCTGCCTGTCCTTTTTTATAATGCAGAGTGAGAACTTCCCCTACCGTGTCTGAGAAATGTTGTCCAGGTTCCTTTGCCAAGAATGTGTTGTCTAGTAAAGATGGAACTCCGCTCTTTGCTTGGTTCTATGTATGTATGGAATGTTATGATAGGACAGAGTAGTCGCAGTGGTCAGACAAATGGAAATGGTGGGGAGACAAAAATATACGTGTGAAATAAAACTCAGTGTTTAAAAAAAATAAATCAACTTATGTATTTCACTGGATAGATTTGCTGCAAAGGACTTCTTTGATGTGTTCCAGAACAAAGAAGTCTCTTTGAAGACCGAGGTGTGCCTGACACACAATAGACTCAAGTATAGCAGCGATTATGAGGATGGTGTAGGCTTGGGCAACATTTCATTCTGCTATACATATGGTCACCATGGGTTAGAGTCAACTCTATGGCAACAACAACAAAAAGCTAACAAAAAGTGGATTAATCTACCATGTTATTGGGCACCAGTGCTTGTAAACATCACAAAAATGGAGGCATCAATATGCCCCCTTATGTAGGAGCTCAGCATCACCTCTAAGGAGCCTTGTTCTTTCTGTAGAATCCTGAGTAATACACATAGCTACGTAGCCCCTTTTCACTGTCTTCCAGGATCGGTGTTTTTGTTTGCCTGTTTGCATATTGCTTTGCGGTGTTCTCCACTGTGGTGTAAGCTCCCCGAGGGCAAAAACTCTTCTGTTTTAGTGACCCAGGAAGGCCCAGTGCCCCAGTATGAGAAGACATGAGAGAAGTATTTGTTGAATGGATAGAGAGCCTTTGAAGTGGACAAAGCCCCTATTCCTAACAACGGCAACTTGAGTTCCAATTCTGGCTCTGTAGTTGCTGAAGATTTGGAGCAGTTGCACCCAAATAAGTGGATGGGTGAATAGTCCGGTCCCTGAAGCATAATGGCCACACTGAGAGACTCTTTCTCTGCACAACTGGTCTCCACTCAGCTTCTAGAAACTTCCCTTATGCCAGGGCAGAACAAGAGTGAATGATTAAAGAGCCATCCCACAGTGGAGAAATCCAAAGACAATGAGCCCCAACCCGGCTTATCAAAGGAAAGCAAGTCTTTCTGCAGAACTAATGGCAGGTGGCACTAATACCTAATAGCGTATCCTAATCACTTTCCTTGCCAAAGTTCCCCTGTCTTCCACTTTCAATCAAGCAAAGAGCATCCATGGAACAAGTGCCTGAGTCCTGCCCTCTGGGAGAAAGGGTAATAAGACCAAAAGCCATCCTGCCGGGAGCTAACAAAAAGAGTAGGCCAGACTAGATTGGACATTCAGAGACAGAAGAGAGAGCACTGTGCAGATATGGCAAGAGGTCTATTGTACCTGCCTTTCAAAAAGGAGCTGGGAAAATCCTAGTCAATTATGGATGTAAAAATTCCTAGCACTTTGTTTAATGTATCCTAAATGTTCACACTAGGTTTGGCCCCCCACAATTCTATAGGGCCATATTGGTAAAGAATATTACCCCGACTTTACCTTTGGGGAACCAAGGTTCAGGATCAGATGGACAGGTTTGGTGCAAAATTGAAAAGTCAGCCCTTACAGATTCAATCATTAACTCAAAAAAATTTTTTAATAATAATAATGTTATAAACCAATGGAATAGAATTGAACATCCAGAAATAAACCCATACACCTATGACCAATTAATGATCAACAAGAGAATCAAGGCCATATAATGAGGAAAGAATAGTCTCTTCGATAAGTGGCACTGAGATAACTGGATCTCTACCTCAACAGCATGAAGACGCACCCCTACCTCACCCCATACACAGAGA
Source organism: Echinops telfairi (assembly GCF_000313985.2). Lineage (NCBI taxonomy): Eukaryota > Metazoa > Chordata > Mammalia > Afrosoricida > Tenrecidae > Echinops > Echinops telfairi. Next base: position 25,293,975 of record NW_022103928.1, read on the forward strand.
CTAACGCAAAGTAGATCAGTTACCTAAAACCATAAAACATTCCAAAGAAAACAGAGGTGAAGCTTTAAGACCGATTCTCAAACCATGGATTCTTAGATATGACAGCACAACAAAAGCCAAACTAATAAATAAACATCACCAAAATTAAAACGGGTTGTGTATCAAAGGACTTTATCACCAAAGTGAAAGACAGCCTTCAGAATGAGAGAAAAATTGTGGGAAATTTCTTAAGTAGATTATTTAATACCCTTTATAATATATATATATATATATATATATATATTTAAAATCTCATAATTTAAATAGACTGTCCCAGTTGGTAGAAGACAGATAGTGAATATGTAATTAAGTGTGATATATACCAATTCAGATAGAGATAAATGCAGAGCAACATTAAAGTAAGGGACACAGGAGAGCATGAGCATATGGAGAATAAATGCAGTTTTAGACTGGGTGGCCGGGGACAAGCTCACTAATCGTATTCCTGCACCAGTCAGGTCCCTGCAGGGAATAGCTGATATGCACAAGTGGGAAAATGAAGGAGAGTTAGCAAAGGGATTATTAACAATGATGTGGGCATAATCGAGGGCTGGTGTAGTTGAGTTCCTGTCATCTTGGGACCCAACGGGAAGGAAACAGAACATAATATAAAGAGGATGGTGTGGACAGGGCCACAGGAGTGTGTCCTTAAGTTCCAGCCAGCCCACAGGTGTCATGGGAGAAGAGGTCCAGGAATCGTGTACCCTCACTAGGCTCTGCTTTCTCCTGTCACCCTTCTCATGCCCTTGCTGCCCAAGAAGTTGGAGGGCAAAGAAGTCCTTGATTGAGTTCCCACCATCAGCTTCTTGGGGAACAAAACTGGGGGAGATGGGGGTTGAGTGGACATGGGGTGCAGACAGAAAATACTCACATAATGAACCTGAGTATGGACCTGAAGGGGTGAAGGAGCAGGTCAAATGGCTATGCGTGGGAAACATCTCAGGTAGGGGGACCAGCACACATACGTGCTTGAATGTCTATGTAACAAGAGGCAAACCTTTGTGACTGCAGCAGAATGGTAGAGGGGGAGATCAAATAGAGCAGCAGACGAGGAAGCAGATGGTGTAAGCTTTTGATTGAGACGGGAAGCCTTGGAAGAGTGTTGAGCAGAGGAGGGGTGTGATGTTGTAGTATGAGGTGGGGAGGCCAGCCCCCCACCACTGACCATGGGTTCAGTAAGCACAATTGTACAGTTGAGATATATAAATATTATATTAAAGTCATCGAGAGCATGAGAGGTAGAGAAGAGATTGGAATAATGGAGTCAGACACAATACATGGTTGCATGCTCACCTCAGCCCCGCTTGATGGTCCACGTGGAGAGAGGGGAAGGGAAGGAGGGCAAGGGAACAAGGGAGTGAGAATGGGAGAGGAGAGGAGGAGCTGAGAGCGAGGGGGTGAGAGCTCTCTATTGCTAACCCAGGCCTATATACCTTTTGGGGGCATACAAGCCCACTACTTACAGGTAAAGACATACGTCACAGGAAGGGGTTGCACTATAGGTTACTACAGTAATGGAAGGGGGTGGTCTAGGGGCATACACGCCATAGGAAGAGGAGGGATTGGGGGTATACATGTGACAAGATGGGCAGATCCTAGATACAGGATGGCAGCCTAACTTTGGATGTCACAGAGCTAGTTTGACCTGTTCCCTGGCTCAACTGATAGAGACCATTATCAGTAGGGTGTGAACTCCACCTATAGGAACCAAATCAATGCCTGTCCATTGTCCTTGACCAGCAGGGAGCAGGGCCTACCCTGTAATCTGAGGACTACAGGGAAGATGTGTGTAAGCATCTGACCTCTCCCACATGATGTGACTTACATTTTGACAGCATCCCTTTGGCTGTCCTGGGGAGAATAGACTGTAGTGAGGTAACAGGACTGCGTGGTGTGTCCTGTGTCAGTTGGCCATGGGTCACGGTGTGGAGACAGAGAGACCAGAGAGGAGGCCAGTAGCCCAGATGAGTGATGTCCCAGATGACTGGGACAAGGTGGTGGGAGGAAAGGTGGTGACAAGTAGCTGGAGGGTGACGATATTATGAAGGCAGAGCCAACAGCTTTGCAGATGGGTTGGTTGTGGGATATGAGGAAAACGACACTGTGACTCTTGTCGATCATCCTTACATGGTTTCTTTATGGTCTCTGCATGCCCTTCCCAAGAGTAATTTGCTTGTTAAAGGGTGGAGAAAGGAACCTACAAAGTTTACAAATTTACTCTGAATTTTCTTTCGGGATTGTAGCTGGGGGGGGGGGTTTGAAGAAGAACACAGTGGCTGTTTTAGAGTGACATCCTTATCTCTTAGAGACACATTCTGAAATATTTACAGATAAAATGATAGGAAGCCTGAGATTGGCAGCAAAATAACTGGCAGTGGGTGAAGCTATAAAGGGGAACATAATTAGCCATGAATTGTGAATTGTTGAAGCTCGTGATAGTGTATGGGCCTTCATTACACTATGCTTTCTTTTTTGTACAGCTTTAATTTTTCCAAAAGAAAGTGTTTTTTTTAATCCCTTTTGTGGGTCTTTGTGATGAAACTATTCTGTATCTTGATTATGGTGGTATCACATGTAATTAAATCTGAAAAACCCAAGCATGCACACGACTGCATGTGAAGCTGGTAAAATCTGAGTAAAATGAATGGATTGCATCAATGTTAGTTAGCATCCTTGTGATATTATACTAGAGTTATCCAAAGTCTTACCTTTGGGGGAGACTGGGTGCAGAGCATACAAGATCTTGTGTGTTACTTCTTACAACTGCATATGAATCTACAATGATCTAAAAAATTGTTTTTAAAAGAACAATGAACATTTCAGGACATTTAACTGTGCTCCTGTACAATTTGTATATGGATCAAGAGGCAGTCATTCAAACAGAATAAAAGGATACGCCACTATGTAGTTCCCAATGAGAAAAGATCGGTGAGTGCCCCAATGTGCTATCTTTTCGTTTCACTGAATGCATATGTTGAGCACATCATCCTAAAGGTAGACTCTATGAAGAAGACAGAGTGTCCGGATCGAAAGAAGACTCATGAACAACCCGCAACATGCAGATGGACAACCTTCTCTGCTTGAAGCACATAATGATGATGATCCAAGTTTGTAGCTTCCAGGAAGGATTATATATGAACGGGAAGGAAACAGAAATCATCACAGATGGCCCAATGAAAAACATCGTAATACATGTTGGAGAAATTGAAGTCATGGTTTTAGTCTACTTGTATCAACAATCAATGTTCATGGAAACCATGACCAAAAACTCAAGCAACATATTTCATTGGACAAGAGGCTGCAAAAAACCTCTATAAAGTTTTAATAAATAAAGATGTCATTTTTTATGACCAAGGTGCACCTGATCCAAGCCAGGATCTTTTGAAGTGCTTTATGAACGTATGAAGTGCTTTATGAATGTCTGAAATAGTTACAGATAAAATGATAATGAAAAGGCAAGAAAGAGAAAAATTGATGCACCTAAATTGTGGTGTGGAAAGACTATTGAATATATAAGCGGACCTCCAGAAGAATGGACAAATCCACATTGGAGCAAGTTCAGTTAGAACGCGCCTTAAAAGTGAAGATGAAAAGACTTTGGCTTGCCTACTTGGCGTTTTGTCATCAGGAAAGATCAATTGCTAGAAAAAGGCCCCATGCTTGGCAGAGGGTCCGGGAAACCGAGGGAAGCATTCAGTGAGGTGGATTGACACAAGAGCTGCAACAATAGACTGAATCATACCCACAATTATAAAGAGGACGCAGGGCGAGGCCATGTTTCCTTGTGCTATGAAAGGTTGTATCTGTTTTACTGTAAAGCTATTTATGGTAGTCCTGTTTTACTGCACTTCACTTTGTTGGGCTTTGCAGGTGGTGCATTTTGTCACGAACTGAAGAGTTGTCCTAGTTCTGCCCTGAGCCAAGTCCCTCACCATGATTTTCACAAGTGGCATGTGCTTCTTTGTGTCCCTTTGTCACATTTTGATCATTCTCACTCTATTTTAAACTTATTTCTTTTGCATACTTAATAGACTACTATTTAGTAAAAACATTGCTCTCATATTTACTAGGAAAACAAACCAAAAATATGTGGCTTGTTTAATTGCCATATGTGTTAGTCTGGGTACTTTAGAGAAGCAAATCCACAGAAACTCATGTATAAGAGAGAGTTTTATATAAAGGTTAAGTGCATATCAAGAAAACATCCCAACCCAGTGATGCCCAAGCCCACAAGTCCAACATTAACCCTTATGTCTGACACCAATCCACAAAGTCCTCCTCCATCTCACAAAACACAAACTATGACACCAACTGTAGGAGAAAAGTCGAGTCAGTGAATGTGTAAGCATCTCAGCGCTGGCAGGGGTCTCCACACGGCTGCTCCAGAACCCAGTGCTGCATCGGGGTAGGTCCATGTGGCTTCTCCTCAGGGATGTCCTGCAGGAAGTGAGCCTTGCCAGCTGAAACAGGGAACTGGCTAAGGCAGCTGCACCCTGGTCTGACCATCACAAAGCAATAGACCCGAGAACTTGAAAGGTGAGGCTCACTGAGCCATTTATCTCTCCGCCCTTGAATTAACCCCACATGTGTTTATTGGCCAGATTGGCACAATAAACTACCTCACCATATTTGCTTTATTGTAGTGGTCTAGAGCCAAGCCCAGATATCTCTGAGGTACATGTACTTGTATGAGAGTATGTTACAAAGTATTACTGTGAAATCACAGAGACTTTTATGAAACAACGATGTCAAAGTGTGAAACTATTGTGCTTTGACAATCCTCCATCTAGGTCTTCACACTTCTGAGGGTAGTGGTTCTGTCTTTCTCGCCCTGCCCGCAGGGAATCTGGGCTCTTCTGTTTACAGCGCACCAAACTGTGTTCAAATCCTCAAGGGGCTCCAATCAGGACTTTCGCTGTTCACTGAACTGGGAAACAAAGGGGATCAGAAGGGGCAATATCAGGCCTGTCGGGTGGATGAGGTACAGGTTCCTGATGAAATTGATGTAGGAAATAAAGCTCTTGCTAACACCCAAAGAATGGGCAAGTGTGTTATAATTGGGTGGGGATTCCTCAGCCCAACTTTCTTGGTCTTTTTTCCTCACCAATTCACTTTTCAATTTTCTTCAAACTTCTTGGTGTCTTCTTCTTCTTGTCTTGTGTCCATATAGAAAACCTACCAGGATGACCCCTTTGGAAATTCCAGAATAGTCACCGTAACCTGCTGCATTAATCTTTTGATCATGGCTTGATTACTGTGCCAGTAGATTCCCTCAGTAGCCCTTTTTTTAAAAAATTGGACCTTCACTTTGAAGGTACCCTAATGGGACTAAGACAAGTGTTTTACTGAGAGAACTTATCTCAGTAATCCAATGATTGCTCATGTGCTTAAATTAAAATAAATAAATAAATTCATCCATGTATGAACTAGTAGCAAAACTTCTTTACTTAACCTTGTAGTTAAGGTCACCAGGATCCCTGGTGGTGGCATGGTTACAAGTTGGGCTGCTAACCATAAGGTGGGCAGTGCAAAACCACAAGCAGGTCCAAGAGAGGAAGGTGAGGTTTTCTTCTCTCATAAAGAATTACAGTCTAGGAAACCTACAGGGGTAGTTCTACTCTGTCCTATAGTGTTGCTATGAGTCTCAATTGACTCTATAGCAGTAAGAGTTTACAAGCCGAAGCTTATACAATGGCAACTAGCAGCAACAATGATGTAAAAGACCAGGAGAAAGCAGGTTCACCAATATCTCAAAAAGTTAACAACGTAGGTTGTGACTGAATCTCATCAGTGTCCCTTGTTTGTTTTTTAATCATTTTACTGGGGGCTCTTACAACTCATCACAATCCATCCATCCATTGTGTCAAGCACATTTGTATATTTGTTGCTATTATCATTTTATTTTATTAAAATTTTTTTTCATCATTTTCAAAACTTTGTCTTTCTACTTGAGCCCTTGTATCAGCTCCTCATTTTTTCCATCCTCCCCCACCCTGCCTCCCTCACAAACCCTTGATAATTTATAAATTGTTGTTATTTTTTCATGTCTAACACTGACCAATGTATCCCTTCAGCACCGATCTGTTGTCCATCACCCAGGGAACGGATTATAAGTAGATCATTCTGATCAGTTCCCCCTCATTTTTTTATGGTTCCTCGTCATTTTCCCCTTCTTCCCCACCTCCTCCTCATGAACCCTTCATAATTTATGAATTAATATTATTCTGTCATGTTACACTGTCTGACATCTCCCTTCACCCACTTTTCTGTTATCC
>NW_022103928.1:25300388-25316779 GCF_000313985.2 Echinops telfairi
TCATCATTCTCAAAACATTTGCTTTCTATCTGAGCCCCTAGTATCAGCTCCTCACTTTTTCACCTCCCTCCCTTCCCACTCTCTCCCTCATGAACCCTTGATAATTTGTAAATTATTATTATTTTGTCATATCTTACACCGTCCAACGTCTCCCTTCACCCACTTTTCCATTGTCCGTCCTCCAGGGAGGGGGTCATATGTAGATCCTTGTGTTCAGTTCCCCCTTTTCCCCACCACCTTCCCCTTCCCCTCCTGGTATTGCTACTCTCATTATTGGTCTTGAGGAGTTTATCTGTCCTCGATTCCCTCTGTTTCAAGTTCTTATCCGTACCAGTGTACAACCTCTGGTCCAGTCAGATTTGCAAGGTAGAATTGGGATCATGACAGTGGGCAGGAAGAAGCATCAAAGAACTAGAGGAAAGTTGTATGTTTCATTGTTGCTACACTGCACTCTGAATGGCTCTTCTCCTCCCCGTGACCCTTCCATACAGGAATGTCCAGTTGTCTACAGATGGGCTCTGGGTCTCCACTCGGCACTCCCCCTCATTTACAATGATATGATTTTTTTGTTCTTTGATGTCTGATAACTGATCCCATCGATACCTCGTGATCACACAGGCTGCTAGGCTTCTTCCGTGTAGTGCCCCTTGTTTTTTGTTTTTGTTTTTTAACCTAGAGTGACACAATGAAAGACAGAAGAAAAGCCTTTGACAAATACTCCAAGTAGACAGTCCCCGCGTCCTGGCACTGCCATCACAAGAACCCTAGGGAGAGCTCTCTCCAACACGGGCAACCATGAGAAATCACCTGTCAAACAACAGTAATCTAGGAGGGGTGATCAGAATCTAATAACATATCCTGGGGGTCCCGATGAGAGATGGTGTCATCTGGGAGAGGTGATGGCATCACGTAGTCTCTCTCTCTCCAGCTGTGGGGGAAGCTCCTAGAAGCAGAGACCATGTCTGTCTTGTTCACTGCTACATCAACAATTCCTAGACAGGGTCTTATACATACTAGTATCTCAATACATAGCAGTTGAATATTCATTATTAGTTAAGTGTCTGTGGGGGCTATGGAGCTTCCCCATACATTTTCTGATGAGAGGAGTATATATTGGGTCAACAGCACAGCTGTCCCAGTGGATGGCTGAGTGCAAGGGAGGTACGAGAGCTGAGCCTGTCCTTCCCCGGAGGGAATCCTCACAGCCTGTCTTTTCCCTGGGTGCCCACTTGGCCTGGCCAGGACTCCCTCCGGCTGCACACAGCACTCAGCCCTACCTGAGCCTCTAGCCTTCCCTTTCTCCTCTCATGGGTGTCTGATGGACACGGATGTCTGAGGATCTCTCCACCCACTTCTCCTCCTCCCCGCCTTATTGCTCTTTGAGTCTGTTGTCCTGGTGTCTGTTGCTGGGAGAAACTAAGTTTGCATTTGTTGCAAATGGACTGTTAGCTAGAAACTTGAGTCTGATTCTCTGGTTCCTACGAAATCATCCAACTTCCTCCATTCTAATCACTCCCAGCTTGATGAACGCACACTGGCCATCCCTCTTGCACTTATCGACCCTTCGTTCCCATTTATCTGTTCATTCTTGCTCAGATCAGGAAAATAAATATTCATTTTCCGTTCTTTCTATCCTCCCCTCTGCGTCACAACCTTTAAGGATTTCTCTCCAACGCTTTCTTTTGCCTTCACATTTAACTCACCCCTCCAACACCTGATCTTTAAAGATGAGCTTTACCACTGACATAAGCAAAATGGAAAACAAAAGTAAGTGGAATGAAAACAATAAATCAGAACCCACGAAGCCGCTGCAAACACAAAGACATTGCCATGAGCATCTTCACAAATATCTCCTCCTGCTCTAATTAAATCTGCTTTTTGCCAGCTGCCAAATTCAAGATCAATTAACTAGATAAGGAACCTTGATTAAACTGTTCTAGCAAATCAGATTTTATTATTTATAAGTGTGAGCCCAGGCACCAGTATTTTAATTGTATGCAAGTGGGGGATGGGCAATGGAATCGCTAAGAAGGTGGCCAATATCAGCACATCATTGGGATGGTGGCGGCTTGCAGGGGGGAGTCCCCGGAAAATTAGGATGTGTAGCCAGGATTAGGAACCATTGTTGCAAGAATATTCCCACATGCTTTTAGCTGGTTCTGCCAGGTGTGCACCATATTTTGCAGATGAGGAAACGGGGCATCGGGGCCTTGTTTGGAAGCAGCACCAGAAGCCCGATGTCTGAACCGAGTGTCTGAGGAGGAAGCACCAAGCGTTTCTCTTCCTCTGCCAGCTTGCTCCCTTCCCCCCAACCTATTCGCCAGCTGCTGCTTATGGCTTCATTTGGTTCAGTAAGACTTTAGGCCCAGTTTGTTTCTTTCTTAGGAAAACATCCTGTAACACCTATTTATCCCATTACACCTTGTAAGCTAGTGCTTTGCATGTCTGTCTCCCAACCACACTGACAGAGGCAGGGATCTGGGTCTCATTGTCCTGGATTTGACAGTGGAGAGCCCACAGAACAATGCCCGGCCAACAGTAAGTGCTCCAAAAATTTGGCTGAAGGGCTGTCAGAATAAACATGGGATGGCATGGCTGGACAGGTGAACAGACAAACTTGAATGATGGCTGAGTGGATGATAAATGGATTTTGATGAATGGATGGACAGATGGTTAGATGTATGTTTGAATGAATGAAGGTGACAAATTCTTGTGTCACAAAGAATTTAATTTAAGAATATGTGTGTGTTAAAATAGAAAATCAATTTTAGCACCTTTTCTAAACTGGTTCTATTCTCAGAATAATCAATGAAGAAAATGCAAAAAGCTTACATTTTTAGCATCTCTAAAGCTTACATTTTAGCATCATGGGGGCAGATCATATGAAATATAAATTATGGAATATGTTAGAAAGCTAATGATATTGACAAGAGAAAAGGGTAGGGAAAGGTAGATTGGGTAAGCCTGTATTTGGTGTGCAATTCTACCTTGGAGATTCAGGAAGTCCTTGCTAAGAAGGAAATGCAAAGATTTGAGAAGGTAAGGGAGAGACGTCTATAGAATAGTAGAGTGTTTCAAGCCTGAGCAAATGTCTTGAGTGGGAGTGTGCCTGCTGTGTGTGTAGGGGGCAACAACAAAGAGGCCAGTGGGGCTGGAGGAGAGTAAGGAGAATAGGAAGGGGTCAAAGAGGACATACAGTGTATTGGCGAGGACTGTGAAGACAGGGAGGGCAACCATAGTTTTTATGCTGAGTAAACTGGGAGCCAAAGAGGTGTGTTGAGTGGAGGAGGGGCACCGTCTGGGTTAGATCTAAAAAGGATCCCCCTCTTTAGTCTGTTAAAAGTCAGTAGCTCATAAACAATTACATACCTGGCAATATAGCAAAAACCAAAACAAAAAACCTTGGCAGAGTTGAAAGGAAAAACAGGCAGATGTACAATAATAGTTGGGGATTTTAATACTCTACTTTCAATCATAGACAGGACAACGGCAGACTATCCGTTAGGGACACTGTAAACCAACTAGATTTAATGGACACAGCATACACTCCACCCAACCAGAGTAGATTACATATCCTTCTCAAATGCACATGGAATATTCTCCAGAATAGGACATAGATTAGGCCACGAAAAAAGTTCTCAATATACTTTAATAGATTGAAATCCTTCATAGTGTCATCTCCAAACACCAATGAATAAAACTACGAGGGGGATGCCCCCCCCCAAAAAAATAAACAGAATGAAGTTCCACTTGGTGGACCTTTTATAGTATGCCCTTTTCCCGCTAGGCAAGCACCCAGTAACTCGCTCTGAGTCGGTGCACCCAGTGGTGTCGCCTGGGAAGATTCTCTCTGGTCACAGTGAATTTTTTCATAAAAGCAGTTTCACTCAAACCTTGTTTTTTGTGATGGCTGATTTGAGAGAACAATGTACTGCTGCGAAATTTTGTTTCCTGCTTGGGAAAAATGCCACAGAAATTTGTGATGTTGAACACAGCTTACAAGGCCAACGCTATGGGAAAAACTCAAGTGTATGAGTGTTTTTCTCATTTCAATAAAAGGTGAAATAGCAATTGATGACAAACCTCATTCTGGACATCTGCCAATTTCCCAAATGGATGAAAATGTCTACAAAATTCGTGCACTTGTGCTCAAAGACAGACAGTGGATCATTGAATTGATGGGGAAGTTATCTTGACAATCTTGGAGCTCGGTTAAGTGCATTTTAATGGAAGATTTGGGAATGAGGAGAACCAATGCGAAATTTGTGCCTTGGGTTCTGACTGACAAGCAAAAAGAGAGTCAAGTGGAAACATGCCGTGCTTTGAAAGAACAGCTCCAAAGGAACCCATTTTCTCCCAACGTCATTACTGGTGCGAGACATGGTGCTATTCTTATGACCCTGAAAGCAAACATCAATCAAGCCAGTGGAAGAGGTCATTGTAACCTCATCCTGAGAAAGCTCCTCAAGTGAAAACAAAGATCAAGACAATGCTCATTCTTTTTTTTGTGTGTTGACTAAAGAAACTAAATTGATTTGAGAAACAAATTCATAGATATTCATATGTGTCTATGTGTCTCTATAAGAGAAAACGTTATGTCAAAGAGCAATTGTACATTAAGAAAACATCCCAGCCCAGTCCAGATCAAGTCCATTAGTCTGATACTAGTCCATAAATTCCTCTTTAGACTCATGCAGCCAAACTATGATGCCAAATGCAGGAAGATCACAGGCCAGTGGTTAGAAAGTCTTGTGGATCGAGTGGCAGTAGAAGCATCTCAGCACTGGTGTGGGTCTCCATGTGGTGCTTCCAGCTCCAGGGCTTGGGCAACCATCAGCGTGGCTCCATGTGGCTTGTCAACAGGAATGTGTGACAGAGTGTGAGTGTGTCCCACCTCCAGGGAGGAAGACAGGAGTTCCCAGAATCCTCTGGAGAAGGCCATGCCCACATAGAGGCTTCATTGGCTATGACCTGATTGACAGGCTAGACTTCACCCCTTCATTCAAGTTGATTATGTAAGTGCCACAGAGTTCATTTTATTTAGAGGTTCTGAAGATAGTGTGCAGCAGTCTGATTTGTGGCAGACTGGGGACTGACTTTGTCAGCACAGCAATGCATCTGCTCACACAGCCATCTCAGTGCAACAGTTTTTGGCAAAAACCAGCATGCCTCTCTTGCCCCACCCACTTTACTCCCCTGATCTGGCTCTGTGGGACTCCTCTTTGTTTCTGTGAGTGAAGAGGGATATGAAAGGACAGCAATTTGATGGTATAAAAGAGGGGAAGAAAAAAAAACAACTAGGGAGGTGCTGTCAGCCATCCAAACAGATAAGTTTGAAAAATGTTTCCAAGAACAGAATAGCAGATTTGACAGATGAATTAAGTATAATGGAGAGAACTCTGAAGGTGATAAACTTGTTTTGTAAAACAATTTAAAGATACAGTTTTTTAAAATTCATTTTTGGGGGTACCCCTCATATAATAGAGAATAGTAGCAAAGCATAACATGTCACATAGTGTAAAAATTAAACACTTTCTTAAATAACTGAGTCAAAGAAGAAATCATTGGGAAATTAGAAAATATCTTGAGACAAATGAAAATAAATACACAACACATGAAACTTATGGGATGCAACAAAAACAATGCCACAGAAAATGTTGCAGCCATAAATACCTACATTAAAAAAGAAAAAAATCACAAATAACTAGCCTAAATTTACGCCTTAAGGAACTAGACAAGAAAAAGCAAACAAAATCCAAAACTAGAAAAAAGGTTAAAATGGAGATAAATGAACTAAAGATCAGGGGGAAAAAACCCACTACCATGACTTGAATTTGATCTTGCAAGTCTGGCTAGACCAGAGGATGTACACTGGTACAGATAGGAACTGAAAATACAGGGAATCCAGGGCAGATGAGCCCTACAGGACCAGTGGTGTGAGTGGCGAAACAGGGAGGGTAAAGGGAGAACGGGTAGGAAAGAGGGAACCGATTACATGGAACTGTGTGTGACCTCCTCCCTGGGGGACAGACAACCGAAAAGTGGGTGAAGGGAGACGTCGGACAGGGCAAGATATGACAAAATACCAATTTATAAACTATCAAGGGCTCATGTGGGAGGGGGGAGCGGGGAGTGAGGGGAAAAATGAGGACCTAATGTCGGGGGTTTGAGTGGAGAGAAAATGTTTTGAGAATGATGTACAAATGCGCTTTACACAATTGATGTGTGTATGGATTGCGATAACAGTTGTATGAGCCCCTAATAAAATGTTTTAAAAAAAAAAGAAAGGACCAGTGAAACCAAAATTTTGTTCTTTGAAAATAATTTTTAAACGGACAAACCATTAACTAGAATGACAAAGGAAAAGTAGAAAAGATTCAAATTGCTAACATTAGAAATAAACAGGATTCACTGCCAACTTTAGAGAAACAAAAAGGGTAATAAGAAAATCCCATAACAGTATATGCCAGTATATTAACTAAGGTGAAATGAAAAAAAAAATCCCTAGGGAAAAACTACCTAAATTAACTCAAAAAGAAATAGAAAATTTCAGTAAACCCATAACAAAGGAAGGGGGCTTTGAGTGCGCTCAGGTTGATGGTTCAAGCCTACCAGCCACTCTGCAGGAGAAAGAGGAAGCACTCGGCTCCCAACCTGACTTAAGTCTCAGGAACCTTAAGCAGCAGTCTGCTCTTTCCCATAGTGCCCCAGGAGTCAGAATCAACTTAATGGCTGTGGTTATTTGGGGGTCAACAAAGGAAGAAATGGGAAAGGTGGTAAAAAACAAGCATGCAAAGAAAAATTCAGAACCAGATGACATCATTGAGGACTGCCACTAAAATTTTTAGAAGAATTAACGTCAATCCTTCTCAAAGTCTTCCAAAAATAATAAAGGAGGAGAGAACACTTCCCGTGAGGTCAACATGGCTTCCCTGGAGCCAAAGTCAGACAAAACCACCACTGAAAAAAAGACTACGGGTGAATATTTCTAGTGAAGGTAGATGCAAAAAAACCCAACACCTCAAAACACTAGCAAATCAAAGCCAACAGGGTGCTGAAAGACTAGCCAAGAGCGTGTTATAGTCGGGTGGTTAATGTGATTTACGCAAGGGTAGTTCAACACAAGAAAACCAATGTGCTCGATCCCGTCAACAGATGGAAGGGAAGGGACCACCCGATCAACTCAATGCAGAAAAGCATTTGACAAGAGCCAGCACACTCATCAGTCCTTAGTAGGACAGAGGTAACTCAAGAAAAATCCACAGCTAATACCCCATTCCGCGTGAAAGATTGAAAGCTTTTTTCTAAGAGCAAGAACAAGACGAGAATGCTGCCTTTTACGATTGTTATTCAGGGTTGTACTGAGAGTTCGACAGAGCAATTAGGCAAGAAAAGTCATCCAAATTGGAAAAGAAACAGTAAAACTATATCTATTCACAGATGCCATGATCTTATGTGTGGAAATCCTAAAGAAACCACAAGAACATTACTAGAGCTAACTTTCGAATTCAATGAAATTTCAGGGTGCAACATCAACACCCAAAAATGAATTGTGCTTTTATTTACCAGCAATGAACAAGTTACTTGACAGTATCTGCTTGTACACCTGTCCTGTATTCATTGAATTATTCACAGTAACCAGAAGGTGCAAGCAACTTTAGCATCAATCTCTAGATGAATGGATAAGCAAAATACGGTACACCCGCCACAGGACAGAACATTATTCATTTCTAAGGAGAATGAAGTCTTGATACCTGCTATGACATAATCAAACCTTGAAAATATGCCAAACGAAACAAGTCAGAAACTAAAGGACAAATATCCCCTGGCTTCACTTACCTGTATCTGAAATATCTAAAATGGGAAGATTCATAAAGATAGAAGCTTGTTAGTGAGTCCCAGGAGCTAGTGGGAGGAGGCGATTGAAAATACCATTGTGTGAGTTAGGCGCACCTAAACTGTCAAAGTAACATCCTTGCTTTTCAACACTTTAAAGGGGTCTTGTGCAGATTTACCTAATGCAACGTGCCATTTCATCTCTTCTCTGCTGCTTCCATGAGCACTGATTGTAGATCCAGGCCAGACTTCAATCTCTTCTGTTATTCATGATGGTACTTGTTGGTGTTTCCAATCGCCTGAGATGCACGTGAAAGTTGGACATCGAATAAGGAGCACAGAAGAATCAATGCACTTGAATTTGTTGGCAAAGAGTATTGAAAGTACCATAGAGTGCCAAAAGAACAAATCTGTCCAGGAAGAAGCCAGAATGCTCCTTAGAGGTAAGGATGGTGAGGCTTTTGTCTCACGTACTTTGGACATGTTGTCAGGAGAGACAAGTCTCGGGGAAGGACGTCATGCTTGGTCCAGCAGACGCGTAGTAAAAAAGAGGAAGGCCTTCAAGGAGATGGATTGACACAGCGGCTGCAGCAGTGGTGTAAACATCAGAAAAATTGTGAGGATGGTGCAGGCCCCTGTGGTGTTTCTTTCTGTTGCACACAGGTCACTATGAGTCAAAACGGACTTAATGACACCCAACATCAATAATAACAGTGGGAGGAGAGGGTGGGAGTGACCATTTAGAGATACTATGTTTCAATTAGGGTGTTGAAAAACTTTGGTTAGTTGTAATAGTTGCACAGCATCATGAACATAATTAGTGTTACTGAATTGGACACTTTAAAGTAGTTAAAATAGTATCTTTTGGTTATAAATGTTTTACTACAGAACTTTCTTAAAGCAGAGGAGGAAACAATAAGCAAGTAGCCAATCAGGATAATAGGCTGTGGATTAACATTAAATAAACAAGCAAGTAAGCAAAATCACAAGAGAGCTAATTTTTAAAACTCAACAAGCTGTAGGACATACAATGAACACACAAAAATCAATGTATTTCTATACACTAGCAACCAACAAACCAAAAGGGAAATTAAGAAAACAATTCCACTTGAAACCGTATCAATAATAATAGAATACTTGGGAGAAATTTAACCCAAAAGGTACATGACTTGCCCTTAAAAAGGGCAAAAACATTCCTGAAAGAACTTAAAGCAGACCTAATGAGTGGAAGGATACTCCATATTTATGGAAGGCTTAATATTGTTAAGACAGAGATACTCTCTTAAGCAATCTACATGCAATGAAACTCCACCCAAATCCCCACAGCATGTTTTTACAGAGATGGAGAAATCAATCTTCAGATTCAAACTCACCGCCATTGAGTCAGTGCTGACCCATGGCATCCGCCTGTGGGTTTCTGAGACCGTAACTGTTTATGGGAGCAGAAAGCCCAGTCTTTCTCCCGAGGAGCCTCTGGTAGTTTTGAACTGCTGACCATAAGGCTTGCAGCCCAACCCATAACGACTACACCACCAAGGCTCCATAATCTTCAGATTCACATAGAGCAGTAAGGGACCCTGAGAAGTCAAACAATGCTGAGGAGGAAAAAAGAAAGAAAAGAAAAAATGAGTAGACTCACACTTCTCTACTTCAAAACACAATGCCAAGCTGTAATCAAAGTATGTGAAACTAGTACATGTTGAGACATAGAAGCCAATAAGCCAAAGTAAATTAAGAACCCAGAAACAAAACTGGGTATCTATGGTAAACTGACTTTCGACAAAGGTGCCAGTCCATTCTTTGGGAGAAAGAAGAATCTTTTCAACAAATGACACTGGGAAAACTGGTATTCACGTACACAACAATGAAGTTGGACTCTTCACACCACATACAACAATGAAGTCAAGTGAAGCAAAAATCTTAGATTAAGAGCTAAAACTATAAAACTCTTCAAAGAAACCAAAAGGATAATTCTTTGTGATCTTGGATTAAGTGATAATATCTGACACATTGGATTAATACATATGATAGCCAAAGTACAAAGAGCAAAAGACAAAATATATAAATTGGATTGAATAAAAATTTAGTACTTTTGTATCTCAAAGAAGACTATTGAGAGAGTGAACAACAACAAGCATACGTCAGAAAGTATTTGCAAATCATACATCACTGTTATGGGTCTAGTCTCCAGAACACATACATTACTCTTATAACTCAACAATAGAAAGACAAATAGCCCAGTGAAAACACAGGCAAAGGAGTTGAATAGACCATTTACCAAAGTAGATCTATATGGCCAATAAGCACACAAAAAAGATGCTTACCATCATTAATCATTAGGGAAATGCAAATCAAAACAAAAATAAAATGTCACATTATACCCACAAAGATAACTCTCATCAAAATATCAGAAAATAGCAAGTGTTGGCAAAGATGTGGAACAAATGGAATCTCATACGTGGTTAGTAGAAATGTCAAATGGTGTCGTCATGGTGGAAAGAAAGTTTGGCAGTTCCTCAATAAGTTACATACAGAACTGTCCTACGACCCATCCATTTCGCTCCAGGGGATACCAGAAGAATGGAAAACAGATGTTCAAACAAAAACCTATCATAATTGGGGTCTTAAAAGCTCATGAGCAGCCAGCTAAGTAACAACGATTGGTCTCTCCCTGTCCGGAGGAAAGAAGAGTAATGAAAATCAAAGACACATGGAAACAATCAGTCCAATGGACTGATAGACCACACAAATGTCAGTTACCATGACCCCGAAGCCAGAAGAACGACTACTTCCAGTTGTTCTCAAAGGAATCGCATTAGAAGGTCCTCGATAGTGGGGGAAGAAAACTGTAGAACAAAATTTTTAAAAAAAAGACCCATCTTACTGGGGGATAGAGACTGATGACATGTCCTGGATATGGTCCTTTGCCACCTGTCAACCCTGGAAAGGAATTCACCCTCACAAAACAATTTTCAGCCAAACAACAAACTCAAAACCAACCCACTGCCACTGGGTCAATTTTAACATAATCACCCTGCTTAGGGCTTCTCAGACTGGAACTCTGTACAGGAGCAGGTAGCCTCACTGGAGCCCCAAATAGAAAGATCTCTCAGGGGAAGAACATTAGTGAGGTCTCTATAGTTTAGAAGAGTAAACCATTTAAGATCAAAAGCACAACTTTCACCCAAGGACAAGGTTCAGAAGGGCTATGAAAGAGGAAGGATGAAAAAAAGAAAGAAAGAGGAAGGATGGAAACAGGAAGCCTAGGAGGAAGTTGGATAGGTAATTTTGCATTGTGAGAATTGCAATTAGTGTGATAATGCCTATGAATTGTTGAATAGAAAACTGGTTTGATCTTTAAACCTTCATCCAGTTCGTAATAATAAAACCGTTTAAAAACTAAAACAAATACTTGTCATAGTCACAATATCCCAGAGTGAAAATTAATTGACAAACAAATCCATCCTATGAAATATTATTTAGCCATAAAGAGAAATAAGAACTAATTGTTCTTAGATTGGGGCTACAATTAAGTGCAAGCTCAAAATCCATTCATATATATGTGGTTTATATATGTCTCTGGTCTACTTTAAAGACATCATCATTATTTTTTTGAAGGGCATTATAAATTATTCCCATGGGGCAAACGGTAGCTCTATTGATACGATCATCAATTAGTTCTTATGACATGGCCCTACAAAATGCTTACCCCCCTGAAGCGATTGCTGAAGATATGGGTTCTGTAAGAAAGTATGGTGAAGAAATCAGATGGTGCCCGGCTGTCAGAAAGAATAATGTCTAGGGTCTTAACACACAGAAGAAACATACCAGCATGCATGATCCAAGAACTACAGTAAAACCCACATCTAGTGTAAGAAATAGTATTAGAGCTTAAATTCTGAGTAGCCAGTTTGCAGAAGGCTGTGGATGACAGTGAATGCCCAAATCCCACTTGCAGGGTTCCTGTGAGGATTCAGTCATTGGTGAATCCTTTCTGACTAAGGACCAAGATGAGAAAGGCCTTGTTACCAACAAAGTACACTGCAGGGTGGATTACTGAAATTACAGTCAGGTTAAAGTATGTCACCTTGTCATTGACCTTCCACTCAATCCAATGCATAATTGCTCCAATTTTTAATATTTTCTGCTTTGTTTTTTTATTAAGGTTTTTCTTTGTTTCATTGCATCATTGTTGGACTGTTTGTTTGTATTCTGTCTTGATTTTGTATCAAATTTGGTATCAAATTTTATATATGAAACCCAAATTAGATAAATGTATACTGACAACAACTGGATCAATAGATTTAAAGGGACATGACAGGGGAAGCTGGCAGGAAATGGATGGCTAGCAACAATGAGTACAAGGGCGAAGAAATGTGCTGGAACTGATTTGTAGTGACGGCTGCACAACTCTTATGAATGTATTTGAACGACTGAAATGTATGATGCTCCAGAGGTTAGGGAGAGAAGAAAGCTAGTCCAGGGGGTTGAGAACGAGTGGTGACCGACACAGGGAGAAACCTTGGAGAGAATGGAGCCCTGGAACCAAATCAAGAAGGGAGCCATCAACTGTGTCAAGGCAGGTCAGATAGGGACAGAAGATGACCACTGAATTTTCCAATTAAGAATTCATTAGAGACCTTGACAAAATGGCATCAATAGAGCATCAGAACAGAAAGCCTGATTGGAATGAGGTTAAGAAATTTGTAAGGGAGGAATTAATGGACCAAGGATAGACAGTTGTTTTGAAGCGTTGTGCTGCAAAGTGATGTCTGATGCTCAATGGCCCCAGTGAATCTCACTTCTTCAAATTGCTGGGTAAGGCCACATGGAAGAAGCACACCAACATCAATGACCCAAAGGTTGTAAATCATATCATCTGAAACCAAAGTGGAGAGTAGTACTAGAGCCTAAATTGTGAGCGTCTGGTTTTCAGAAGGCTATGGACGACAGTGGCAGCCCAAGGTACATTTGTGAGATCTACACAGAAAATAAACCTGTGTGATTTCTTTCCCTCGCTCCATATGGAGGGATGGGGATTGACTGGTTACCAGAGAGTATTGGTGAGATGACTACAGGAGTTCAAAATGACAACCAGACTTTCACGTGAAAACCTTGTCACTAGATCCCCACTCTGATACACAGTGGGCCTGACCTGATTTTTCAACATTTTGTGTGTTTGTTTGGTTTTCCATATTGGGGTTTATCTCTGATGTATTTTTTAATTGTGAGTAGCCCTGTTGAGTTCTTGTTATGTTTTTTGGTATATGAAACCCAGGATTGATAAACCTATGGAAACAACAGGCAGAATAAGAGTTTCTGTGGGGTACAGGGGGGCTGATATCTAGGAGTTCAAGAAGGAAGAGAATGTTTGGAAACTGATGTGGTAGCAAACGTACAATACTGCTTGATGTGATTGAACTATGGAATGATAGGCTATCTGTATTAGCTCCCAATAAAATGGTTTTGGGAAAAAAATACTTGGTAATCCATTCTAGTCGAATCTCAACTATCTCTGTGATTTGTGGCAGAAGTGACATGGTGCCAGTTCCAGACCTAAGCCTTAAGGAGGCCATCAACTTTTAAACTCTTGGAACCCAGTCATCAGATTATGAGAAGCCTCAGCCAGAGAGGCCACGTGAAGGAGAGAACTGAGGACTCTGCTCAATATCCCCAGCCGAGCTCCAGGCAGCCAGCACCAACTGCCAGCCTGCAGTGTCCCAGTCCAGTGGAGCCTTCAGATGATGGCAGCTGACAGTCCAGGAAGCAGAACAACCGCTTAGTGCCCACAGAATGATGAGATAACAAAATGATGATGATTTTTTAAAAATCATATATCTCTTATCACAATCCATCCATCCATCGTGTCAAACACATTTGTACCACTTTTGCCATCATCTTTTCCAAAACATTTTCTTTCTATTTCTAATTCTTTCTATTTCCATTTCTCCCTCCCCCTCCCCCATCTTCCCACCTTCATGAACCCTTGATAATTTATAAATTATTTTTTTTCATGTTTTACCCTGACCGATGTCTCCCTTCACCCACTTTTCTGTTGTCCGTTCCCCTGGGAGGGGGTTATATATACATCCAAGCCACTAAGTTTGGGAGTGAAGTCACTGGGAGGTACAAATGCTTACCGTGTTCAGCTGCTAATCAAAAGGTTGACTGTTTGAGTTCACCGGACGTAGAACACAAGGCCTGGTGATCTATGAAAAAAAAAATTAGCCATTGAAAGCCTTGTGGAGCACAATTCTACTCTGACACATAGGCGGTCACTGTGAATCGAAGTCTACTGCACAGTGATAGTTTGTTATTAATTTTTTTTGGGGGGGGGGGCACAGCCCAACCGTAAATAAGAGAAAAAACAGGGAAGTCTGAAATGGTTAAAAAAGCACCCTGGTGGTGTCGTGGGTTATAGACTGGGCTGCGAAGCACCAAGTCAGCAATTCGAAACCACTAGCCACTCTGTGGGGGAAAGATGAGGCTTTCTCGTCTGGCAAGGAGTTACAGGCTTTAGTAGAAAGCCTCCAGGATCAGTCTGAGTACCATATGTGGGGTTCTCAGATGCAGACCCTCCTAGTGGCTCCCGTAAGAAACACCTGGCGCTCTCCTGGACCCAACACTAAACCCGCCGCTCCATTCTAAGTCCTCGCTGACCCTCCAGGATCTAGATCAGCTTGTCCTCTTAGAAAGCAGGCAGCTGCATCTTCTGGGCTGCAACTGGTGGGAGCCCCTCAGCAGTCCCCTGCGCGTGACTCAACCCTGTCCAATGAGTCAGGACGGATTCAATCGCAGAGGGCTGGGCTTCTAGCTCTTTGCTTAGTCATCAGAATCTTCGGGTGTGTCAGACTTACAGCAAATCCCCAGGTTCACACCCTGATCACTTCTCTCCTTAACCCCCTGCCCCTCTGTTGCTTTGAAATACAGGTCATGAGAATTGTGGGAGTAAATTATGTAAGAATTCCCAGCATTTATCTCATTAAGCGCTTCCCAAAATAATAGACCTGCCAGGCCTGGCAATTCCATGTGTCGGAGCAGCAGGGCATTCCCTACGGATCCCACAATTGCATTTGTACCCATTGGAGGTAAACAAAAAGTGGCGTTTATTTTACACACACACACACACACACACACACACACACGCACGCAAGCACGCACGCACGCAGGTCCACTTGTTCTACAGGGTCCTCTGAATCAGAATTGTTTTTGTTTTAATGAAGCAGTTACTAGTGTGGGAAGAGGGACAGATAAAGTTTGTATTCTTGCTGCTGCTGTTGTGCACGTGTGCATCTGCACGTCATAGGACACATAACAGCGTGCTGCATGCCCCTGCAAACGATCCTGAAGGGGGGAAATGGTGCTGTGTGAAAGGAGACAGACTGCTGAGATGTCCCTGAGCAGATGAAGGGGGGTGGGTACGGTGCACGAAAGGAGCGGTCCATCTGGCCACGGTCAGTTCTTCAGTGGCGCTGGCAGGAGGGCCGAGCTTCTGAGGGCAATGTGTGGCTGCTTCCATGTTCTCCGTGAATAAGAGGCAGAGAGCAAGGAGGGAGAACACAGGGCAGCGTGAGACTCGGCCCAGCAGAGCCGGGAGCAAATGCCTGCGGAGGTGTGCTACAGGCGCCTGGCAACCTGAGGCTCTCTAGACATTCAGGGCTGTGGCTGTTTTGTGAGCCAAGGCAGGGCGGTCCTCAACCACCCTCCAGCGACCTTGAACAAGGAGACAATCAGAATGGTGATCTGCAAAGGAGTGTGGAAAATAGAGATAAAACATGAAGACATGCAGACCCTTCGGTAAACACAACTCCAGACAAGGGGCAAAATTAGAAAGCCTGCCACGGAGGGGTGGGGGTGGGGACAGGGTAATGGGCACGGATGGGTAAAAGAAGGGTGAAAGGAAGGAGGGAGGGAACGAGGGTAGGAGAAAAGAACGAAGGAAATGTTTCCACTCAAGTGGGTACGCATTTCAGAAACCTTGCAGAAAGCACGTTGTGGCCTGGAAGTTGGGCTGGGAGCCAGCAGGGTGCCCGATCCTGAGCAGGCATGAAAATCAGTGTCAAAGGGACAGACTTAACCCTAAATTTGGTTTCCGTTTCATTGGCCTTCAGGAGGAGCTTCCCGCCCCTCTCTCACTCCTCCACACTTTTTTTTCCCCCTCCAAGTTGTCAGGGGCCCCTTGTTCAAAGCTACTCACCAGGAGACCTTTCTCATTCTTTAAAGGCCAAGCGCAGACCACAGCCTGCCAAAGAAGGACCTCAGTATTCTGGGCTTGGCCTTCAGGAGGAGCTTCCCGCCCCTCTCTCACTCCTCCACACTTTTTTTTCCCCCTCCAAGTTGTCAGGGGCCCCTTGTTCAAAGCTACTCGCCAGGAGACCTTTCTCATTCTTTAAAGGCCAAGCGCAGACCACAGCCTGCCAAAGAAGGACCTCAGTATTCTGGGCTTGGCTCCTAACTCTGGCCCCTCGGCAGGAAAAACAAGGCAGGCGGCCACACACACAGCCTGGGCTCAGGGACCCTCTGCCGGAGGGAAACCCGGGATTCTAAGATGAGAA
>NW_022103928.1:25317000-25318929 GCF_000313985.2 Echinops telfairi
AGGTGGGTGGTTTCAAACTGCTGACTCGGAGGAGAGCCCAATGTGTCACCCACTACCTCACCAGGGCTCCAGAGCAGCAGTGAGAGACCTTTGTTTCCACTCAACTCCCCTGGGGATCTGTTGTCTGGGGATAAGAAGTCCAGGACGCCTGGCACTGTTTTAGCCAAAGACGGAGAGCGGGTTGATTCAAGAAACTCTAAGTTTATTTTTGCAGTGCTGACAGAAGGAAACAGTAGTTTCTCCCTCCAAACTGTTTCAAGAATTCAGTGAAAATCAAGGAAGTTATATACCTTAAACTACGTGACAGAAACAGTGTGTTTTTTATAAAAACAAGGATCACAGGAAGAGATTAGCAGTTTTTCACAGTGATCACAGGATACAATTGATTGTTTAGGAAGGTAGATTTTACAATGATCATTAGGCTATTCTACATTTCTCCAGAGGCCATTACACACACACACACACACACCTCCACTGAAGCTTCATGGGCCCTTGTTTATCTAAACTAGGGTGATGCTTCTACCTGGCCCGACCACACCACTACCACTAAGGCCTCTGATTGGGAGTGCTTCCTGACTGACTACTTATCTTAATGCCTTGCTAGCCTCCTGAGTCAGGACATCCCACTGAAATAAGCTTAAGAGGAATTTTTAATTCTAGCTCAGAGGCTGTTATATTGTGGATTTTTAATAAACTAAATCTTAAACATTACATTCTAGTATTTTGATTAACAGCAAGCTAACTTTCACCCCCTCTATCAATTCCAACATAGTCAAGTTGGAAACCACTGACTCCCCTTTTGGGGCCTCAATTTCCCCACTCATTCTAAAAGGTAAGCCTGGAAGTCTCGCTTCTAAGATTCTAACAAAATCCAAGTGGGACCATCTAAAATTGCCCAAACCTTTGGGAGCTGGCTTGTTGTTCTCACATTCCCAGGAAGTTTGCCTCTGGGCACAGCTATTCAGGTGACTAGGATGAACACAAGGCATCTGGCTCATCCTGCTGAGCTTAACCCCTACCTGTCCACCACATGGGTTCTCGGTGCCAGCCTGGCTAGTTGTGCCCAAACTGGGGCCTACTCTGGGAACCCCTGACGCAGCATCTTTACCATGCTTTGGGGCAGAGTAAATGATGCCTGTACAGTTGGGAGGTAGGTAGTCTTGGGAAATACAGTGGACTAACCCTTCAAAAAGGGAAATAGAAAAAGGAGACCAACTGGCACACAGTGGCAGGCTTCCTGTGATTTTTTTTTTTTTATCTTGACGAGTCATTGAGAAGTTATTCACAAGGGGAGTCCCATGATTCGATTTCCTTAAAGAAATAATCATTCTGCGGATTTGTGAACGGATGAAGGGGAGAATGACGTGAAAGAGGCTTGTCCTTGGCCAGGCAGGCAGTTAGAGGCCATTGGAGTCATTCAAGTGTGAGGAGGCTAGGGTCTGAGGGTGAGGAAGGGGGGCACTAGGGGGACAGAGAGACTTGAGGATGAGGATGGAGAGGTGACAGGCCAGCGGTGACTGACTGGACAGTCCGGTGATAGTGGAGGAGCTTTTGAAGCTGTGCTCCAGTTTCTGGCTAGAGAATGTAGTTAACTATTGGTGTCATTCACGCACATGGGAAACATGAGAGGGATGGGCATCTGGTTATCTTCGGATTTATACTTCCAGTGCCTGGCACAGAGGTGATGCTCTGTGAAAGTTCTAGGATACTAAGTGGTCCTTCTGAGTGAGATCTCGGAGGCTGTTTCTCTGGTCACAGTAGGTAAAGGTCCAGAGATCTGGTTGAGGAGTTAGGGTTACAACATACTCAAAGGGAACCCTGGTGTGAATCAGAGAAAGGCAACCGCCACTGAATGGAAGAAGAGATTTGCAAAGCATAGGCTTGTAAGAATCTAGAATACAGAAAATATACAGAACTCCTACAACTCAT
>NW_022103928.1:25319496-25321796 GCF_000313985.2 Echinops telfairi
AAAAGAAAAGATGGCCAGTACCATTGGTCATCAGGGAAATACAAATAAAATCCGCAGTGAGATGCCACTTCACACCCACTACCAGTAACCTAAGCCATCGAATCAACTCTGACTCAGGACCACTCTAGGCGTGTCCGGGTAAGGCTCCGCTGCCTAGCCATTGATGTCAGGGACATAGATCACCGAGCCTTGCTCCTGAGATGGCTCTGGGTGAAGGTAAGCCTTCAATCCTCCTGTTGGCAGCTGAGTGCTTACCAGTTTGCACCCCTAGGGGACTCCTCCTACCCACTAGGATGGTTATAATTAAAGGAAAATAGCAAATGCTGTTGAGAGTGGGGGGAAATTGCAACCATTGTGTATTACTGGTAGGAATACAAAATTACGCAGCTGCTATGGAAAACTGGCAGTTCCTCAGAACGTTAAATATAAAGTTGCTGGTCCTGCAATTAAACTTGCAGGCAGACACATATACTCAAGAAGAGTACAGACTTATGTTCACCCCAGAAATTTGTACACGAATTTCACAGCAACACTAATCATAATAGGCCAGAAGTGGAAACCATGCTAATGCCCATTAACTGATGACTAGACAAGCAAATTATGCGTGCAATGGAAGATTGGCCAGCCGTAAAAAGAAATGAAGTTCTAATATGTACATGCTACAAGGTGGATGGATCTTGAAAACACTATGTAAAGAAAGAAAGCAATCACGAGAGGAGAAATATTCTACGAGCCCACTTATATGATGTGTCCAGAATAAGCAGAGCCCACAGAGACAACAGAAGCCAGAGGAACGGTTGCCAGGGGCCGAGGGATCGGTGAAGTGAGAAGTATGGAATGTATTTAAAGGGAACGGAATTGTTCTGGAATTCAATTATGTTGACCGTTGCACAACGTGGTGAATATTCTAAAACTGTTGCAGCATGCACTTTATGATGGTGAATTTCATGTGCTGTGAATGTTATTTCAATATTTCAAAACATTAAGAAAAGGCAGCCCTCCCTGGGAGTAGAGGCAGCCTTGCTAGCTCATGGCTTGGGTGTCAATGCATTTGCCAAGACTGGATGAAACCCAACCTCTGCCCTCGAGTGAGAACAAACCCACAGGAAGTACTCCCACCCAAGAAGCAAAATAAGCCCCTGCCTCCCCACTTCTGCCCCTTTCTGACCTTAGCTGTTGACTTTGGCCTCAGCTCCAAGTAAGCGCCCTCATGGCACACACCCTCCAGCTGCAATTCCAGCGAACAGTTGAGTCCTTCCACCACGCCCCTTCCACACACACACACACACACCCCATTGCTCAGTCCTTTCATTCCAACTCCACACCCTTTTTGCCCTCACACACCCTCACTCGGCCCCTCTCAGCCTCTCCAACCGGCCTCCACCCCATTTCTAAAGCCTACTCCCAGCTCAACTCTTCCAAGACCTCCCTCAGAAAAACCCCACCTGCTTTCCATTATCCCTTTGCCCTTGTAAACAGCAATCTCTTGGGCAGAAAGGGGTGAAGGGGAATTACCAAATCGATGGAGCTTGGAGCCAGGAGTTCTGGTCTGTTTCTGACAATGGTGTGCAGGCTGTCTTTGGTCGGTCCCTTTCCCAGGCTGTAGGCCACTTTGCCTCCACGGACTCTGCATGCAGGAGCAGGGGCCTCTGTTTGAAGGCCCCTCGGACGAGTAGTTCCTTCACTCACTGTTTCTACAGGGCAGGCACCGTTCTTGGGGCCTGGAAACAGTGAGGAGCAAGATAGTCTCTGACATTCCAACAGAGGAAGAGAGTAACAAATAAACAGGACAAAACATCATCCTTGCCTGTGGTGAGAAACGTGCATGGTGGGGGCTACTGCTTTATTCAGGGAAATCTTCTCCAAAGAATACGAATTGAGCGAAGACGTTTTCATAAGGGCTCCCTCTTGCAGAAGGGTCACAAGGAAGAGACAAGCCAGTCAGAGTGCAGTATAGCTCCATCGATTTGGTAATTCCCCTTCACCCCTTTCTGCCCAAGAGATTGCTGTTTACAAGGGCAAAGGGATAATGGAAAGCAGGCTCACATAAATGAGCCTAGGAAACACATAACTTTCCTCTAGTCCTTTAATGCTCAAACACACACACACACTATCATAACCCCAATTCTACCTGACAAATCCGGCTAGACCAGAGCATGTACACTGGTACAGATAAGAGCTCCCAACACAGGGAATCCAGGACAGATAAACCCCACAGGACCAGTATTGAGAGTAGCGATACCAGGAGGGGAAGGGGAAGGTGAGGGGAATAAATCACATTGACTGACATATAATCCCCT
>NW_022103928.1:25323785-25328820 GCF_000313985.2 Echinops telfairi
TTTTTTTTAATGGAAACTGTATTCATCAGAATTCTTTCAATAAGAAGTGATAAAAGCCCAAACTGTTTATTCCCAGCTAATCTGCTGGCTCACACAAATGAGCCTAGTCCTCAGACCTAGCTAGTTCTAGGCACCCAAACAATATCACTGGGCGGATGACGCTTTCATTCCTTTAGGTCTGTTTCCTCAGGGGCTGGCTTCATTCTCAGGCAGAATCCTCTCCCAGCAGCTCTACACTTGTTGTTGTTGGTGTTAGGGGTCATCAAGTCAGTTCTGATCCATGTGACCTTGTACATGACAGAAGGAAGCACTGCCCGCTCCTGGCCCATCCTCACAACCGTTCCTAGGCACGAACTCATCGTCGCAGCCACAGTGTCAATCCATCTCCTTGAGGTCCTTCTCCTCCTTTGCTTCCTCTCTACCTTCCTAACCATGATGTCCCGTTTCAGGGACGGGTCTCTCCTGACAACACGCCCACATCCTTGCATCTAAGGAGGACTCTAGCCGTGCCTCTTCCAAAACAGATCACTTTGTCTTTTTAGCAGGCCACGATACTTTCCAGCCCCACAATTCAAATGCATCCATTCTCCTTTGGTTTTCTTTATTCATTGTCCAACTTTCACATGCATACAAGGCAATGGAAAATACCATATTTGGAGCAGGGGCACCTTAATCCTCACAGTAACAGTCTTGCATTTCAGTACTCTAAAGAGGTCTTGTGCAGCAGATTAACCTAATGCAACACATCTTCTGATCTATTGACTGCTGCTTCCATGAGCATTGATTGTGGATTAAGCTAGACAAAATCCTTGACTTCAACCTCTTCGCCATGTATTGTGATGTTACTTATTGGTCCAGTTGTGAGGATTTGGGTCTACTTTATATTGAGTTGTAATCCATACTGAAGGCTGCAATCCTTGATCTTGATCTTGATCTTCATTAGCAAGTGCCTGAAGTCCTCTTTACTTTCAGCAAGCAAGGTTGTGTCATCTGCATAGCACATGTTGTTAACAAGCCTTCCTCCAATCCTGATGTCACGTTGTTCATATAATCCAGCTTCTCTGATGATCTGCTCAGCATGCAGACTGAATAAGTATGGTGAAAGGATACAACCCTGTTGCACACCTTTCCTGATTTTAAACCACGCACTATTCCCTTGCTCCGTTTACAAAACTGCGTCTCTCTCGATCCATGTACAAGTTCCTCATGAGCACAATGAAATGCTCCTGAATTTCTGTTGTGTTAGTCTGAGTAGACTAGAGAAACAAATCCACAGAAACTCATATGTATAAGAGAGAGTTTTATATAAAGGGTAAGTGTACCTTAAGAAAGCATTCCAACCCAGTACTGTCCAAGCCCACAAGTCCAACATCAGCCCATATGTCTGACACCGATCTACAAAGTCCTCTTCAATCTCACAAAACACATGCAATGACGCCGGCTGCAGGAGGAAAGCTGAATCAGTGAGTGTGTAAGCATCTCAGAGCTGGCAAGGTTCTCCAAACGGCTGCTCCAGCACCCAGGGCTGCATCAGGGTAGGTCCATGTGGCTTCTCCTCAGGGAAGTCTCACAGGAAGTGAGCCTTGCCAGCTAAGGCAGCCACACACTGGTCCAACCATCAGAGAACAGCAACCAGAGTACCAATGAGGCGAGGCTCACTGAGCCATTTATCGCTCCACCCTTCAATTAATCCCACATGTGTTTATCGGCCAGGTTGACACAATAAACTTTAACTATCTCATTTGTTATCTAAAGGTCATCCATAGTTTGTTAGGATCCACACAATCAAAAACCTTGGCATAGTCAATAAAACACAAGTAAACATCTTTCTGATAATCTCTGCTTTTGGCCAAGAGACATTTTACATTCTACAAACACCGCAAACCAACCAGAAATGACAGACCTGCTTTCCCCAAAGCTCTAGTAAAATTTCCAGGGTTAATCTTCCTTGGATCATTTTGGAACTGGACTAGGATACATGACCCAATCACTGTGGCCAGAAAGCTGGGATATACTGATTGTCAAACCTACATCATATGCCCTAAAGTTGAGAAGTAGGAGCACCCCCACTTTAGCTACATAGCCTGAATGTAGAGAGGAATAGTTCTTCAAAGGAAGAATGAGGTTCTTTCACAAGGAGAAAAGGGGACTCGGGTAGAATAGGTGCAAACAGCATTGGTCAGTCGTGGCAACACATATAAATGTGCCTTCTCTGATCTCCTTTTTCTTAGCAACTGGCCCCAGAACCCCCACTGACATGGAAAACCCAAACCCAAGTCTCCTAACTTTCCTTACTCCAGTTCTCCAATGTTACCAGTTACCAAAGCCTTCCTCTTTAGTATCCCTGGAAGGTCTTTCTCCACCCTAATTCCCAGTCCCTGCCCTAATTGGAGGCTATATATCCTCATGTCCTGATTATTGTTGCCCCTCTAAGCCACCACCCTCCATCCCCCAGGGTGATCTTTTCCGAGGCCCATAAGAAATATCCAGACGAGATATCAATCTGACTTAAGAAAGCCAGCTCTCCAGGGCCTCCCCTCTGAGTTTCCCAAGGGCTTATAAAGCCCTATAGAACCTTATTCCTCTTTATGTTGTTGACCTGGTCTGGTCACTTCCCCATCCCCACACTTGTCAGTCAAGTCTCTTAGAACTCATTCCTTTGCATGTTCTTTGTCATGAGACTGACTTTAGCCTTCTTCGTTTGAGCAGCTCAGGTCCTGCAATGTTCACTTTAGATATTTCAGGAAGTTGGGTTTTTTTTGTGTGTGTGCCCTTCCATGTCCATTGCCACCTCCACCTGTGGTGTGCTTGAGATCGCTTCTGGGTTCTCAGAGTGGTGTCACATGCTTGCTTCTTTGTTTTATTCTCCCCCCCTTTTTATTTATTTTCTTACATGCTTGCTTCTTTGTCACACCTAGGGTGGAATATTATTTTTGAAATGCTAGTCACTGTTTGTTTTCCAAGAAAAATGAGATGTTAAAAATTGAGTTGCAATTTACATATGGTAAAATGCACAAATAATACACTCAATGAATTCTTACCTAAAATGCACCTGAGAACCATCGCAAAGAGTAAAGTATAGAACCATCCCACTACCCATTTTCAGTACTCCATTTCAGTAGTCATGTCCCCAGTTCACTTCTGATTGTAGTTATTTGCACCTTCTCTCTTTTATTCTTTGTCTAGCTCAAGGTTTGTTAATTTTGGCGTCTTTTCAAATCATCTGATTTCATTTCATTAGTTCTCTCCATTATTTTCTGTCCTTTATTTCATTTATCTGTACTCTAATCTTCATGGTTTGCTTCCTCTGGTACCTTTACATTTAATTTGCTCTTCTTTTTCTCATCCACTAGAGTTATAAAATAAGATGATTGATTTGAGATATTTCTCCTTTTTTCAATGTAGGCAGTTACCCCTGTACATATCCCTCTGAGCACTCTCTTCACTGCATCCCAAAAGTTTTTGGCATGTTGTGCTTTCATTCTCATTCAAATCTATGTATTTTCTGATTTCCCTCTTCTTTGACCCATTGGTTGTTTAATGGTGAGTTATTCTCTACTGTGGTGAGAGAAGATATTTTGAATGATTTCAGTATTGATCTAGCATTTGGTCTGTCCTGGAGAATGACCCGTGTGAACTGGAGAAAAATGTGTACTGTGCTGTTATTGAGTGGAGTGTTCAGTATGTATCTGCTAGGTCTACTTGGTTAAAAGTGTTATTAAGATCCACTATTTCAGGTCTGAGGGGCCAGCCCCAATCTCAACTATGTGGACAGGCCCCCTCCCTGCAGAATAATTCACTTCAGAGGACAGCACTGAAGCTACAACTCAGGGAGAGGGACATGTCTGATCAGAGCACACGGGAGCAAATGAAGGGAGAAGAAGATAGAGTCGAACACATCCTCGCCCACCAAGCTCTGAGGACGATATTCCCGCTCCGAGCAGCCAAAGCACAGAAAGGACCATAGGCCAGCCCCACTACAAGACTAGACGCCCATCACTGACCCATAGCACTACTGGGTACAACACTGGAGACACAGTGTGGGAATTGCACCTGTTATGACTCCACCACACTGAGGTGAAACTGTTGTGCAACAGAGCAACAAAGGAAGCAAAGTAATGAAGTCCCCAGGGAATACCAAAAATACTTTGGGGCCAAGGCATGGCACCCCATCAGATTCAGCTGGAAAACACTCCTAAAGGTCAACAAATAGACCTTGAACTATTTATAGGCTGTTCCATTTTTGGTGTTGGTTTTTGTTTGTTTGTTTGTTTTGCCCTGTCTTGTTTTTTGTGCATACTATTATCTCTGCAGGTCTATCTAGATAAGATAGGTGGGATAAACAATCCAGAGGAGAAAACAATGGGACCTATGGTTCCAGGGGGCCATGGGAAAGGGGGAGGTGGGGGAAAGGAAGTGGGTGTTAACAAACCCGGGACAAGGGAACAAGTGATCTAAAATTGATGGTGAGGAGGGTATAGGAAGAGGGTTAGGGCTTCATCAAGGGAAATGTACCTGACAGGAATTACTGAAACCCAAGAGAAGGTTGAACAGGATAGTGGGACAAGAGGAAAGTGAAAGGAAATAGAGGAAAGAAGTAGGCGGCAATGGGCATTTATAGAGGTATGATGATGGGGAAATAGATGTATGTGCATATATTTATAGGTTTAGTATTAAGGTAGCAGATGGACACTGGGCCTCTACTCAAGTACTCCCTCAATGCAAGAACACTTTGTTCTATTAAACTGGCATTCCATGATGTTCACCTTCCTGACATGATCGCTGAAGACACAGTGGGGGCATAAGCAAATGTGGTGAAGAAAGCTGATGGTGCCCGGCTATCAAAAGATACAGCTACTGGGGTCTTAAAGGCTTGAAGATAAACAAGCAGCCATCTAGCTGAGAAGTAACAAAGCCCACATGGAAGAAGCACACCATCCTGTGTGATCACAAGGTGTTAAAAGGATCAGGTATCAGGCATCAAAGAACAAAAATCATATCATTGTGAATGAGGGGGAGGGTGGAGTGAGGACCC
>NW_022103928.1:25329280-25335094 GCF_000313985.2 Echinops telfairi
AAGAAAATGTTTTGAGAATGATGATGGCAACAAATGTACAAATGTGCTTGACACAATGGATATATGTATGGATTGTGATAAGAGATGTATGAGCCCCCCAATAAAATGATTTATATATATAAAAAATTCCTCTATTTCTTTATTGGTATTCTTAGATGTTCTAGCAATTACTGAAAGTGGTAAAATCAAATCTCCACTCCAATTCTGCTTGTTCATTGTAAACTTATCTATTTCTCCCTTCAATTCTGCCAGTGTATGCTCCATATATTTTAGGATTATGATGTTAAGTATATCTATTTGTTCTTACCATTATATAGTAGTCTTCTTTGTCTCATAAATATTTGATGTAGAATTCATTTTTCCTCATATTTACATAGCTATCCATATCTCTTTTAATTGTTCATTCCATAAAAACATTGGCAGAGGAGATAAAAATTATAATCTATCTGCATGCTATCTACCAAAGACACATCTTCCCCAGCTGTTTCTCCTTCAGGAGTTTAAATGTATGCTCCACTCAAACTAGCACACAATTAACTCCTAAAAGCTATACAGAACCCAGAGTCAGAGTTTCTTGCAAAATTAATGCTTTCATAAGACACCACGTAGTCAGTGTTTGTATGCACCACTCAAACTGGACAATGGAGAAGTTCAGTATCATCAGCCAAAACAAGATAAAGAGCCAATAGCTCCTATGTAAGTTCAGGTTGAAGTTGAAGAAGATGAAAACAAGTCCACGAAGTCAAAATATGACCTTGAGTTTAACACCCCCCTCCCCTGAATTTAGGGGCCATCTCAAAAACAGATCTGATGCACTGGCCAAATACCTAATCAGCTACAGGATGACATCAAGAACATCATACATAAACAAAGGAAAATGCCATTAAAAAGACAGGGTGGGGGGCAGAAAAGACCAAAGTGGATGTCAGAAAAGACTCTGAAACTTGCTTTTTGAACACAGAATAGCGAAAGCGAGTGGGGAAAACATTGAAGTAAAAGACCCAAACAGGACATTTCAAAGAGCAGCTGAGAAAAGACAAAGTATTATAATAAAATGTGCAAAGACCTGAAGTTGGAAAGTAAAAAGGAAGAATGTGCTCATTTCTCAAGCTCAAAAATTGAAGACAAAAGTCGACCCTTGGTTTGTAATTTTGAGGAATTCTTTGAATGAAATATTGAATGATGCAGGAAGCATCAAAAGAAGACGGAAGGAATCGGCAGTCACTGAACCAAAAAGAACTGGTCAGTGCCTTACCTTTTCGAGAGGTAGTATATGATCACGAACTGATGGTATTGAGGGGAGAGGGGAAAGCTGCTCTGAGAGTGAAATACAAGACCCTAGAAATTAATGGAGTATCAATTGAAATGGTTCAACGATCTGATGCAACACTAGAAGCACTCACACATGCCAAGAAATTTGGAACACAGCTACCTGGTCAACCAACTTGGAAAGGTCCGTATTTGTGCCTGTTCCAACGAAAGGCGACCCAACAGAATGTAAACATTACCAAACAATATCAATAATATCACATACAAGTAAAAATTTGCTGAGAGTAATTTTAAGAAACCACTGCAGCAGTACATTGATGGAGCTATCAGAAATTCAAGTTGGATTCAAAAGAGGACATGGAACAAAGGATATTCTTGCTGACATAAGATGGATTTGGGTTGAAAGCAGAGAATATCAGAAAGATGTTTATTTTTGTTTTATTTCCTATTCAAAGACATTCAACTGTGTGGATCATAAAAAAACTATGGATAACATTGATAAGAAAGGAAACTCCATAACACTTCATTGTGGTCATGCAGAACCTCGACATATACTCAGAGACATTCATTTGAAAGAACAAGGGAATATGTCATGGTTTAAAATCAATAAAGGTATGTATGTATCAGGGCTGTATCTCTTCACCATACTTATTCAATCTGTCAGATGAACAAATAATCTGAAAAACTGGACTATAGGAAGAAGTTTATGACATCAAGATTGAAGGAAGTCTCATTAACAACAACCTTTAATATGCAGACAACCATAACCTTGCTTGCTGAAAGTGAGGAGGACTTGAAGCACTTGTTAATGAACATCAAAGACTGCAGTCTTCAATATGGATTGCAACTCACTGTAAAAAAAACATTAAAATCCTCACAATTGGACCAATAGCTAACACCATGGTAAATGGAGAACATCTTGAAGTTGTCAAGGATTTCATTTTGCTGAAATTTCATTTACTCATGAAAGAAGCTATCAAGAAATCAAATTACATATTTCTTTGGGCAACTCAGCTGCACAAGTTCTCTCTAAAGGGTTAAGGGTACAAATGCCACTTTGAGGACTAAGATGCACGTGACTCAAGCCATGGCATTTTGATCACCTCATATGTAAGTGGAAGCCGGACAGGCATCCAAGGAAAATGGACATGGATAAGAAAGATTGGGAAAGAATTGGTGTCTTTGGACGATGGTTTGGGAGAATGTTGAAAGTCCCATGGACTGCCCAAACAAAGATCTGTCTTGGGAAGCACAATCAGAATTCTCCTTTAAGGCAAGGATGACGACACTTCATCTCAGGTACTTTGGACATGTTACTGGGAAGGCCCAGTCTCTAGAAAAGGACATGATGTTTGGTAAAGTAGAAAATCAGTGAAAAAGAAGATCGCCAAGGACAGTGAAGTAGTTAGTTTATTGTGCCAATCTGGCCAATAAACACATGTGGGATTAATTGAAGGGTGGAGGGATAAATGACTTGGTGAGCCTCGCCTTTCTAGTTCTCGGGTCTCTTGCTTTGTGATGGTCGCACCAGGGTGCAGCTGCCTTAGCCAGTTCCCTCCTTCAGCTTGCAAGACTGACTTCCTGCAAGACATCCCCAAGGAGAAGCCACATGGACCTACCCCGATGCAGCCCTGGGTGCTGGAGCACCCTTGTGGAGACCCCAGCCAGTGCTGAGATGCTTACACATTCACTGACTCGACTTTCCTCCTGCAGTCGGCGTCATTGTGTCTGTTTTGTGAGATGGAGGAGGACTTTGTGGATTGGTGTCGGACATATGGGTTAATGGACGGTACAGGACTGGGCAGTGTTTCATGCTGTTGTACATAGGGGCATTGAGAGTCTGAGACAACTTGAGGCACCTAACCATGTAACAACCACTCAAACTATTGAGTCCCCATAAACTAAGGGTGGTCACACCCTTCAGGCATTGCTTGCCATTCCCTCCCCAGACCCCTCGAGCTCTGACGTAAGGATAAGGAAGGCAAGAACTCCACTTAAGTCCTTCAGACAGTCCCCAGACAGATCAGACAGACGCATACAATAATCTACCAGCACCGTCTGCTTTGTTTACTCCAGTTCCAGAGAGCAAGCTTCCTCTTTGTGAGCCCAAACTGTGGTCTGCCACCGGGGCCACAGCCACAGCGATGCGAGAGTAGTATAGGCTGTGCAGAAAACTTCCCCTGCTGTTTAAAAGCCCCCTTGTCCCAGGCTCAGCAGTCTCTGAACTGCTTTTTCAGAATGTCTACAGAGTGGAGTCTGTAGTTTTTGACTGTTCCCCATAGTAGCCATGTACTGGGTAGGAGCATGGACTGTCTCCCGCTCCCCATATTCCACAATTCCTTTAAAACCATAGATTTTGGTTTTGGGGTTATTAAACTTCAAATTATATCAAGGTGGTTTTTTTTTAATGTTTAGCTACTCTTATTTAAAATAAGAAGGTTTACAGTCTTGTATGTTGCTGCAGACAGCAGCACTTTGTCACCTGTTACTGCTCAGCTCACTGGGGTTGTATTTTACTCATGATCACTTCTGTTTCTGGGAGCCAGAGCTACCTTTCTCTGGCTAGTTTCTTAGGGTATTGTCTTTTTTGAGTCCTGCAGAAAAGAGGCTAAGCCAGAGGCCTTTCCTGGATTTTGAGTTTCCGGGCTTTTTGAGGGGCCCAGGGCACAGGAAAAGGCTATTGTATATTGATGACATGATGAATTTGGGAAAGTGCAGGGATTTGAGGCCAAAGCTCCACTCTCCTAAACCTAGTCAAGAGTTGGGAAGGGTGAGGAGGGGAGTTGGGACAGCAGCAGGATGAGAGGCATAAAAAGCGTAGTTTCTTGGGGAAAGGACACTTTGACCTATCCCTTAGGAATGGCCCTGACCTTGGAGGGTGTGATAGGCTGAATTTCTAGAGAAACAAACCAGTATGTATGTATAGTTTTGTGTATCTATATGAAATAACTGTATTGAGAAAAAATTTATATCAAGAAACAGCCTAGCCCAGCCCAGTCCAACTCAAGTCCATGGATCAGATGCTAGCCCTAGACCCTCAGGTTCACAGAGATGCCAGTGGATGAAATAGGAAGGCTAAGGAAGCTGAGAGACCACAGGCTGGTGGATGCCCGGAACATGGATCCAAGATCCACAGGAATATGGCAGGCTATCGACAGCTCCCAAGGATGGTAGGCCACATCAGCCATCCCTGGAGCCAGACTCAGAACTCAAGCAAGCAAGAAGGCAAAGAGGCACAAGGGAGAGAGACATTCTCAGTGTGTCTCTTATAAAAAGGGCACACCCCCTAGGAAGCCTGCGACCTGCTCGAGAGATTGGATTCCATCTCTACTTCCACCTGGTACATCAAGCTGACAAAATCTAAGCACCCCAGAGAGAGACCTCAACATCCACAGATAAGCTTGGGAAACAGGAATTCAGAACGCGCCTGTGCCCTTCTCCCAGGCAGACACTCTAGAGGAAAAATGACTGAGCAGAAGAACTGAAATTCCATGGGAACTGAGTAATGGCTCTGGAGGGGTCTAGAAGAGGTCCTGGAATAAGTTGGGAAGGGGGGGTGAGTCAGTACAAGGCCTGACAGGAGGAAGGATGTGATGAAATTATGGAATATTAGTCGTAAGCTCCCTGAGAGAAGGGAGAGAGATACAGTTGCAAATAGTGTGTACTAAAGCTTGGCCACACTACCAGCTAGGAACTGTTGTAATTCCTTGCAGATGAGCTCATAATTGATGATGAGCCATCATTTACTGAGCACTCAACAATGGCGCCAGGCATGGTGCCAGCAATTTACATGTATGAACTCATTTAATCCTCACAACAATCTTATGAGGTTGATGTTATGATTATCCTCATCCTATGGGTCAATGGTAAAGTGAAATGCTAAGGACTGTTATGGGATTTGAACCCAGGCTCTTTGAATCAGTGCCCCTGTTCCTCTTTCTAACTCCCTGTATGCCCCACTCTGCCTAAAAGTATCTTCCTTGTCAATCCCTGCCCAGCTCATCGGTGAACTCTTTACAGCCTTCACACCTCCTCTGCCTTCCTTGATGCCCAAGAGTGGGGGAGTTCATTGCTTTCATCCTTCCCTCCTCTGTTCTCGTGATATTTCTGTTATAACACGGGATAAGACAACTTACTGCCATTGAGTCGAGTCTGACTCATGGCAGTGCTCTAAGACAGAGTAGAACTGTCCCTGTGGGTTTCCCAGACCCAAACTGAAACGGAAATATCCATTTTATAAGTGGGGAAGCTGAGGTCATGATTATTTAAACTAATTTCAATTGAACATTCTCTAATTTCAATTTAACATTTATTTAGAGACTTACCATGGGTAGAGTAGTGTCAAGTGACGGACCATGAGGCATCTAAAGACGTGGAAGACCCAGCGGTTTATTCCATCATCGTAACCTATGCCACTGCTCCCAGTTGCCTTCTGTGCCTGGAAGAATTCCTTCTGGGAACAAGCACCCTCACCTCAGTCACCATCTGGACTGGCACAAAGGACTTCCAGATCAGGTGGTACTTCCACATTATGTCCAAACATCA
>NW_022103928.1:25336948-25339110 GCF_000313985.2 Echinops telfairi
TCTTCTGTTTAGTTAATAAATTCTTCTTTTATTTTTTTTCAAACGTGGTCATTTGCTTCTTTACCATGCTTTTTTTAAAAAAAAATAATATTGTTCTTTTTTTGACTATAGTTTGTTTTTGGTTTTGGTTTTCTTCTTGTTTTGGTTTTCTTTTCTTGTCCTACCCAACAAGGGATGGTAACCATGCCCACATGGCCTAGTCATATTCATGCCACCTGCAGCCACACTAACTTAGAAAGAGCCACTACTTATTCTTCTTGTACTACCTGATCATTAGCAGAGTGTTGGAAACACCAGCCAAACCAGGCCTCAACTGTGATACACAAACATCAGAGAACGGTGTACATACTAATATTCTCTATTATACCCACCAGGAAATAGGTGGTGAATAGCTAAGTTTTCACCAACATAAAATCACCAATTAAATACAAATATAACAACGTCACAATGTTTCAGAGACAACAATTTCCATTCACATGAAAAAACAAGTCATAGCTCAAACAGTTGGACTATATAGAACCAGAAGACTTTTTTCAAAGAAGAAAGGTATTGCAACTACCTAATAAGGAATTTAAAATTTTAGAAAATTGCCACAGTATATTATAACCAATATTTACAAAACCAAAGGCAAGTAAAGAATTTTTGAACAGCTTTGGAAAAATAAAAATTTACCTACAAAGGGAATCCAACAAGACTAAGTGTTTATTTCTCAGCAAATACCACACAGGCAAGAAAGTAATGGGTGATAGATATAAAATTATGAAAGAAAAAAATTTTCCAACCAATAACCTATACCCAAATACAATGGCAAAATTTGGACATTTCTAGGTAAAAAGAAATAGAAGGGATTTTTAAAGATCAAATAAACCTTAAAGAAATACAAAGGGAACTTATTTGGACAGAGAATCAAGAAGAGTAGACAACACTTGATGTATATGGAAACACCAGTCAGAAGTCAACCGAGATAGTGAAGTATCCACAGTGAAACAATACTATTAAGACTAGAAATAGGGAACTGGAGATATCAACTTGTAATGAAAAGAATTATAAAGAAAATAGAGGGAAGAGTGTAGGTAATAGAACTTTGAAATGGAGAGAAAGTCAAGTAAATTTCAAGATTGAACAGACTGTTTTAAACTTGGGAGGAAGTTAATAACATACAAAGTACTCTCAAGTGTAATGAGCAAACTTCATCAAAATAAAAATGAGGAAAACCATAAAAATTAAGTAATCCCTACAACCACAGCAGTAAATAAAATGACCAGAAATTGCAGAAACAAAAAATACTCAGCACAGAACATTATATGGAATAAATAAACCAGTAACACCATGAGTAACACACAGCAGAGTGGCAGCAATAAATTCATCCCTATCAATAATGACCTTGAATATAAACAGCTTAAATGCACCAATCAAGAGACATAGAGTATCAGAATGTATAGGGCCCATCAATATACTGTCTACAAAAGATACAAAAATGACTAAAAATTAAAGGTTGGAAAAATATCTCAAGATAACAGCAATCAAAAAAGAACAGGAATATTAATTTCTGATAAAATAAACATTTAGGCAAAATCTAGTATATGAGAAAAAGAAGGGTCAATTAAACATGAAAAGATAAACAATAAATATCGATGTACTCAATTAGACTCAAAATATATTAATATAATTCTTAGTGAAATGGAGAAATAGAAAACCCTGCAATAAAGTGATGTTGTTGTGGTTAGTGGCCACGAACCCAGCTTCAACTCATAGTGACCCTGTGTACAACAGAAGGAAAGACTGCCTTCACCCGCTCCATCCTCAATTATTCATATGCTTGAGCCTATTATTGCAGCCTGTGTCAATTAATCTCCTTGAAGAGCTTCCTCATTGTTGCTGATCCTCTACCAAGAATAATGTCCTTTCCGAGGAACTGGTCCCTCCTGGCAACATATCAAACCCATGTCAAGCAAAGTCTCACCATCCTTTCTTCTAAGGAGTGTTCTTGCTGCACTTCCTCCAAGACAGGTTGGTTTGTGCTTCTGGTAGTCTGAGGTGGTCCCAGTGTTCTTGGACAAAACTATGATTTGAATGCATCAATTATTTTGTGATCTTCCTTATAATTGCCCACTTTCTTATATATATGAGGTGATGGAAAATACCATGACTTGGTCAGGGTG
>NW_022103928.1:25347033-25356612 GCF_000313985.2 Echinops telfairi
GGGGGAAAAAATCATCGACAGTGACATATTGGACAAGGGACTAATCTCTGAAATGTATAGAAAATTTTAATACCTCAACAAGAAAAAGATAATCCAATTAAAAATTAGGAAGAAGACATGAACAGACACCACCACCCCCAAGAAGATATTCAGGTGGCAAATAAACACATGAAGATATGCTCCTAATCATTAGCTGCCTGAGAGGTGTACATTTTAAAAAAAGAAAAGAAATATCACTTCATCTTAGGGTTAATAGCAAAATTTAAAAAACAAAATAGAAAACAGCAAATGCTGTTGAGAGTGCTGATAGATGGGAATCTTCATATACTGCTGATGGATCTGTAAAATGATTCAATCACTGCAGAAAATAGTATAGTATGATGTTTTCTCAAAAAGTTGGGAATAGTAAAACCTTATGACCCAGCAGTTCCTCTACTTTGTATATATCCTAGAGAAATAAGAGCCCAGATATGCACACCCAGGCTTATCAAAACATTATTCACAATAGCAAAAAGATAGAAAAACGTAAATTCCCATCAGTGGATGAATAGATAAACAAACTATGGAACTAATACACAAAGGAATACTATAGATGCTAAAGAATAATGGTGAATCTTCCAAATACCTCTACATGGATGAACTTGGAAGACACTATGGACAGTGACATAAGTCAATTCAAAAGGAACAGATAGTGTATGACAAATATTGTATGGAGAAAAAGTTGAAGTTGTCAAGGATTTCTGTCTTGCTTGGATCCACAATCAATGCTCATGGAAGCATCAGTCAATTGAGCAAAAGATGTGCTGCATTAGGTAAATGTGATGCGCAAGAGCTCTTTAGAGCATCAAAAAGCAAGACTATTACTTTGAGGACAAAGGTGCACCTGACCCAAGCCATGGAACTTTCTATTGCTTCATATGCATATGAAAGTTGGACTTTGAATAAAGATGACAGAAGAATCCATGCCTTTGAATTGTGCTAGAGAAGAATATTGAAAATACCATGGACTGTTAAAAGCACAGACAGATCTGTCTTAGAAGATACAAGGCTAGAGTTCTCCTTGGAGGCAAGGATGGCCAGTTGTCATCTTACGTACTTTGGACATGTTGCCAGGAGTACTTCACCAGTCCCTGGAGAAGGACATCATGCTTGCTAAAGTGAAGGGGCAGCAACGAGATGGATTGACACGGTGGTTGAAACAATAGGATCAGGCATAGGATGGCACAGGACCATGCA
This sequence comes from Echinops telfairi, assembly GCF_000313985.2. Taxonomy (NCBI): domain Eukaryota; kingdom Metazoa; phylum Chordata; class Mammalia; order Afrosoricida; family Tenrecidae; genus Echinops; species Echinops telfairi. Next base: position 25,348,270 of record NW_022103928.1, read on the forward strand.
GTGCTTCATTCTATTGTGCATAGGGTTGCTATGGGTTGCAGCCCACTTGATGGTACCTGACAGCAACAACAATAATATTGTATGAGACCACAATTATAAACGTCAAGAATTTGTTCACACTAAAGGAAACATTCTTTGATGGCTGCCCAGGGGTGGGAAAGGAGTGGGAAGGAGGGTAGACGTATGTTAACTTGTTCGAAGGGAAAACTCAAACCAAATTTGCTTCCACCAGGCTTCTGAGACTGTAAACCTTTATAGAATAGCAGATAGCCTCATCTTCCTTCCTTGGTGTGGCTGGTGGGTTTGAATCTCAGGCCTTGTGCATAATAGTCTGGCCCTTATCCGACAGCATCCCCAGGGCTCCTTGGGTGAAGGGGAAGGCAGTATACAATAAGAAGGTTAGAAAAATATGATGGAGCTTGAGGAAGACACCGAGGGGTTTGGAAGAACCAAGACAACCAAGGCAAATACTATTAAAGACACAATCCTCCCACAGTGGTGCTCTAGGAGTAGATGGATGGATGGCACACTGGCTGAACAGGTGTGATAAGGCTTGCGGGACTGTAACCACAAGACAGAGCATGGATGTTATTTGCATTTATTTTTGCTGCTACTATGTCCATGAATGTGGAGCATACACAGTGCCAAGTTATGGGCCTTCCTTTTTTTTCTTAAGCAGTTTTATTAACATTCCATCCACATATACAATTCAATAGTTCAACCATATCAAGAAGAGTTGTAACATCTTGACCACTGTCAATTTTAGAACATTTTCTTTTTGTCCATGCTCATTGTTATTCATGCAATTTTTTTTCCAATTTTGGCAAAAATATATACAACAAAACATTCACCAATTCAACAACTTCTATGTGTATAATTCAGTGCCATTGATTATACTCTGCACATTGTACAACCATTATGGTTATGGAAGTTTTTAGGCATAGCCAACACCCTGAGGGAGTCACTGAGCCTGGGGGACCTGGGTCATAGTCTTGGGTGGGGGTGTGTGTAACAAGCTCTACTGTGCATCTTACTTTGGTGAAAGGCAACTGGGGTCTTAAAAGCTTGCAAGCTGCTCTCTAAGGTGCAAATACTGGTATCTTCCCATAAGGAGGAATGAGACATGAGGAAAATTAAAAAACCGTGGAAACAATTAGTCCAATGACTGACTAATGATCCACACAAACACCAGACTCCGTTACCCTGAGCCCAGAAGAACTAGAGGGTGCCAGCAATTACTTCTCTGAAAAGGAGCACATAGCACTGGTGGCACACTGGTTTAGGAGCTGGGCCGCTAACTGAAGGTCAGTAGTTTAAAACCACTAGCAGCTCCATGGGAGAAAGAGGAGGCTTTCTACTCCCATAAAAAGTTAGTCTTAGAAACCCACAGGGGCAGTCCCGTTCTGTTCTAAAGGGTCGCTATGAATCAGAATCAACTTTTCTTTTAATAAAATGGGAGAAAAATGTGGAACAGAGCTCAAACTCATAAGAGACCAAGCTTATTGGTCAGCCCCCCAGATGGGCCCTTAGTCACCCTTCAAGTCTGGAGCTGCAACTCACCTCCATATTGAATTATCACCTATTTAAGATCAACAGGGCACCATTGACTCAAGGACAACAGTCAGGAAAGGAGGAAGAACTCAGACCTGAAACTCGGAGGAAGTCTGATCATTGATGGCACTTTGAAGGGATTGAAACGGATGAGTTGAAGCAACGTGTGTATAAATTATTAAGATGAAACCCTTTTGTGATCTGCTCTGCAAACCTTCATCTAAATCACAATAAGAAAGTGAAGGAAAAAAAACCCAAAGACTCATTCTATGCTAATCCTGCCTCCCTAAGTAACAAAGACAAGCCATTCCCAAATGACATCCTAGCCACAGGCATACCAGCAAAACAAAGCAACCCGAATGCTGCCTAGTCAGTTCTGACAGAGCAGGAGGCCGCCCTTACGATTTCCACGGCTGTAGCTGTATTCTGTACAGAGCGGATTGCCACTTATTCACTGAGCTTCCAGCTAGCAGCCAACTGCTCAACCTCGTGGGCTCCTTAACCACAGCCACTCACTGCCGTCGAGTCAATGCTGCCTCCTAGAGACCTGCTGTGGGTTTCTGAGACAGTAACTGTTGACCAGAGTAGAAAGCCCCATTTTTCTCCCTCGGAGCTGCTGGTGGTTTTGAACTGCCAACCATACATATCGCAGCCCAACGCGTAACCACTATACCACTACCACAGGGACAGAAGTTAGGATTCACAACTCTTTTGTGTGTGTGTGTGTGGCAAGGGGCACAATTTAATCCATAACATCCCACCCTTTGCCCCCCAAATTTCATGCCTTTCCACATGCAAAATATATTCACTCCATCGCAGGTGTTATCAGGCAATTCCAGTTTGGACAATTGCAGGGTCTATATAAAATTTGTAAAACATAAATAAGCATACAAAGGAAATGTTGCCATGGCATGTAGATTCTGTTCCTTGTTTATTTGACACAGAAACATTTACAAGTCTTACATGGAAGTAAAATGTCACTGTCCATCCATTTGACAATGGGCCATTTTCACTTAATAACATCTGAGGGGACTCCTGCCTATGGCAAACTGTGTGACAGAGATCAGTTCTCCCCCAGAGACAAGTAATATAAAAGCCTGGAGAAGGCAGACAAGAGCTATCAGGGAGGTCAGGGCTCGAGGGGTCAGCCGCCCAGAGTGGAGAGACCAGGGAGGTGAGCTGCACCTGCTCCGTGCTGCTCTCCTGGAGGGAGCTCTTTGCTGATCTGTAAGCTGCTGGGGGTGGCGGAAAAACAGAGCAGAGCATTCCGTGTCCTCACAGAGCTGCAAAGACAGTCGTTGCTGGATCATCGCATGTTCTCCGGCGATGTATGATGAAGACCTTACCCGTACATCGAATTCTGGCCTTGCAAGGAATACTGAAGAAGGAAATCAAACACCTATCATTGTAGGCAGATAGACACAGTGGGAAACTCAAAATTACCTCTGGTTCTGATCTTTCAATAAGATGATTTTTCGAAAAGGAAACAATATGAGTCCTTTCATAAAAAATCCTGGCTTTGTTTTTCGAATTACCAAAGTAATACAAATGTATGATGAAAACATTAGAAAATATGAGTGAAATGAGTGAAAACTGAACTCCCTTACGATCTCACCCTTCCTCTCCATCTGTCCTCTATCTCCACTGCACACTTTAAAAAATATCAATATTCATAATTTTTCACAAAATGAATTCAGACATACCTGTCTTTTATAACTTGCTCTTTTAATGGAACAGTTTTTACAGAATTCTATAGTCTCCTCTAGGATCTTGACAGCTGTATAGTATTTCATTGAAGCCCTGTGTCGGTGCCCCTGGGTGGTCCACGTGCTCATTGTGAGCTGGAAGGATTGGCTCTCTACTTCAGTGAAACCCTATGGTGCAGAGTTCCCACACGACATGGGGACTCCAGGAGCAGGAAATCACTCATGGACAAATGGTTTGGAACAACATACCATCATTTATTTTAGCAATCCCTAGCATTGGACACATTGGCTATCTTACCATTATAGACAATCCTGCAGTGAATATATTTACATCTATCTTAGGATTACTTATGACTATTATTCTCTCAGGAAAAATATCTTAACATGTGGAATGACAGAACTGAACATCTGTAACACTTTCAACAGCTGGTCCAAATGTCCCTCCTGGAAGCTTGTGTCATTTGACACTTCCACCAGCAGTATGTTCTCCCAAGCCTGCAGTTTACTTGTGGAGGGAGGTGGCTTGAAGGACCCTATCATTCCAGCTTGCTTTCTGCCCTTTTTGCTCACCAGCCTTTAAATAGGTAAGTTCCACAGATGCTTTCTAACCAAATGCTATAATCCAGATGGGAAAAACAGACCAACTTTCTAAGCCCAGACACTCTGGAACTGAGTCAAGGTCAAATTGAAAGAGTCAATTTTGACAACTCCATATAACAAGCTTGCTACTTGTCCTACTTTGGTCCCACAGGAAATAAAACAAGATAATGATCATCTTGCTGACTTTGGGCAGTCACATGAGAAGCGGCCAGTAGAGTCTCCCGACACCCAAGTGCTCAGTCCCTAGAGGAAATGGCCACCTTCATAATGCAAGGGGAGCTGGACTGGGCACTCTGCCCAGATCTACAAGTTCACAGCTTGTTGTCCAGCCTGGGAGCCCAATATAAGAGATATTTCTTTCCCCCGGGTTGTATGGACTTTATAATTTTTCAATCTCCCCTGTGTAAATGCCAACCGTTTGCTAAGAATTTCTTTCTGAGAGCTGGGGACATAGGTTCTCAGATGGATTAGCAGGATCAACCTGGGCATTCCTCTCTGGACCTTACTTATCTGAACCTTTCCCCATCTGAACAAGGGAGCAGTTGGTGAGCCATGGTTCCTATTTCTCATGAGAGGTGAGGAAGGGAAGGAAAAGTCAGGGGGTTCAGTTACTGAGCATCTACTGAGCAAAGCACTGTGCTGTGTACATTGCATGCACACCCCTCCCCGCACAGCTTGAGTGGGGGGGAGGAGTAGTTGGTGGAGGGAATTCTGTGTTCTTGCCCCGCCAAGTGCCAATAACCAATTATTCTGCTAATAGCACCCAATTTTCTTTGGGGGAATCATTCCTTACCCACTCCAAATACTTGTGATTTCGAAAGTCCCAACCTGACCTCCTGACTTGACCTTGGGATTCGGGCCTGGCCAATCATAGCAACTAGAACAATTTCAGGCCTGGTCATGTGCCCAAAGTAAGACCAATCTGGGACCATTGCCAGAAATAGGAAGATGGTGAGCACTTTGCCTGCCACCTTATGGAAAGACCCAACTTGCTCATGATACCTGCGTAAAGGAAGAGCTAAGACATAAGGAAGATAGATTCATGTTAACTCCCGGTGAGTCACTGGAATGAGCTCTCAGAACCCAGAAAACCATTGCTATCAAGTTGATCTCAACTGATAGCAACCCTACATAAGGTTTCTGAGGCTGTACATCTTTTTAAAAATTATTTTATTTGGGGCTCCTACAACTCTTATCACGATCCATCCATCCATACATCCATTGTGTCAAGCACATTTGTACATTTGCTGCCACCATCATTCTCAAAACATTTGCTTTCTACTTGAGCCCTTGGTATCAGCTCCTAATTTTGCCCCTTCCTCCCTATTCCCCCTTCCCTCATGAACCCTTGATAATTTATAAATTATTATTATTTTGTCATACCTTACACTGTCCAATGTCTCCCTTCACCCACTTTTCTGTTGTCCATCCCCCAGAGAGGAGGTTATATGTAGATCCTTGTAATCGGTTCCCCCTTTCTACCCCACCTTCCCTCTACCCTCCCAGTATCGTCACTCTCAGCACTTGTCCTGAAGGGACCATCTGTCCTGGACTCCCTGTTCCTATTTGTACCAGTGCACATCCTCTGGTCTATGAGGCTGTACATCTTTATGGGAGCAGATAGCCTCATTCTTCTCCCATGGAACGGCTCATGGTTTTGAACAACTGACTCTGAAGTTCGTAGCCTGGTTAACCCCCCAAAGCCACCAGGGCTCCTTTCCGATCCTGGAACTTCCTCTGAAACTTTTCAGTTCAAGAATCCTTTTTGACGACAGCTGGGAATAATTGGATTTATGTTACCTGCAATCACAATGATCCTCACTAAGACCTTAGGCATTATGTATAATTGTCAGCTCATTTTCCAAAGGAGAAAATGAAGGTTCAGAGAAGCACAGAGTATTGATCCAGCAAATAGCAGAGCAGGGATAGGTTTCATTGTTATTTTTATTGGTCAGTTAATGTCACATAATTTAGCTAGAACAATAATTCCTTCTCTTTCCTTTCACCCTTTGTAAATTTTAATTTAGTTATTTTTTTTGTGTTTGTGTGTGTTTGAAAATATACACACATCAGCTGATACACTATTTCAACCATGTGTATATATACAATTCAGTAGCATTCATTACATTCTTGAAGGTGTGCCATTATCATTAACTTTTTCCAAATTATTTCATCACCATTAACATGAACTCATTACCCTCTAAACTTCTCATTTAACCCTTACAGGTGTTGCCAACTTGATCTCACATAGCTAATTCTTTAGAAGAGTACAAGGCTCAAGACAGACTAGACAAATCTAGCAAACTGCTCTTTGGCTTAAATAAGGCTTCAGGAACTTGTTTCAGTTTGAGGTCCAGGGTTTAGAAATTATCTCAGGACAGTAGTTTCAGGGCCTCATCCAGCCTCCATGGCTCCAGAACATTTGGCTTCCATTGGGAATTGGAGATTCTGTTCCATGTTTTTTCTCCTTTAGACCGGGATTCTTTCATTGAATCTTTAATCAAAATGTTTGCTAACGATTGCCAGGTACCATCCAGCTCTTCCGTTCTCATAGCAAAGAAGGCAGTTATTCATGGAGGTAAACAGGCAACCATTCCGTTTCCTCTTCTGATTCTAGAGCAAGAATCTTTAATCCGTGCTTCCCCTCAACCCCCTCCCCCCACTGCCCCTCTCTTTACCTCTACTTTCTACTCAGGGGTTCAAATGATTCTCCTTTCTTCTCTGAATCAGAGGTAGGCGCTGGGCTGAAAGCCAGTCTGACCCTAACCCCAGACTGTTAGATCTTGGGAATCTCAGGATGATTTAACAAACTGGATACTCTGAACAAGTCTGCGTTTCTTTGTGCCTCAGTTTCTCCATCTGCATTATGGGCTGATAAGAATACCTGCCACATAGAATTGTGAGAAGTAGATGAATTAAGTCAGGTAAAATTCTTTGAACAGAGCTTGGCAGACAATAAGTCTGACATAAGGCGTAGCTACTTGCTTTCTGTACATGCTTGCCTGTATATTGTTAGTTCAACAATAGTTCATCCCCACCCCCACTCCTTATACATACCCTGGACTTAGTCTGGGGTATCTCATGAGATCATATCGAAATATTTACCCTGGTTACCTGGGCTTCAAATAATGTCTGACATGCTATTTCTAAAAGGCTGGTTTTCCTTAAAATGCTGATCATGATGGGCTTAACAGGCCTAAAAACAGCCTAGGAAGTGAAACTTTGGAGAGGAATTCCAAGTAGCCACAGCTTTGCTGAATTGCAGAAGGGATGGAGTGAAGGATGGAAGCTGACCCAGTCATTTTCGCGTCTTAATTTTCCTCTTACTCCTGGTAGCTCGCAGCTGTAGGGAGTGCCTTTCTCTTGGAGTTTCTAACACTTTTTACTGTGATGATTCCGTTCCAAAGAGCAGAGTCTTCTGGCAAAACGAAGGGGAAATCGCCAGTGAATGGGAAGGTGCTGACCATGGCGTGGGTTCAAGGTGAGTTCTGGTGGTGGAGTTGTGCTGAAGTCTGGCCAGAGGAGTACACAGAGAATCCTTTGCCACTTCGATGCATAAAGGACAGAGCTGGTACCCAGGAGAGTCACATGGCCTGCTGGCTATCTTGAGTCCACAGTCTCATATCTCTGGGCATCATCATCAGACAGGCTAAGTGGCCATGAGCTCCCATTTATGGGGCACTTGTTAAGTCCTTCACATAAATAACCTCATGGAACTTTCCAAGATTCCCACCGAGATGATTATAGCACAGTAATTATAACCTTGGACCCTGAGCCAGCCTGCAATGGGTAGATTCTCAGCTCTCTTCTATACTAGCTATGTGCCCTTCAGGAAGTTACTTCACCTCTCTGTGCCCCAGTGCGGTCATCTGTAAAATGGGAGTAAGGATCATTTCTACTTATTCAGGGTGGGTGCAGCTGGAGGCAGGGAGCAAGAGTGAGGAGAGAGTGTGCAGACCCATAGGACGCCAGTGTCCCCACCAGTGTCGTCACGAGGATTGGTGTCACCCAGAATGGTAAAACGTAGGGTCACCCACTTCATGGGCCTTCTCTTTTAGTGGACCATACAGGATCCTTAGTAATATTTATTACCAACTTTAATCATAGAATAATAACATGTGGTCGATATAGCTGCAAATTGCTTCCATGTAATATTTCCTAGATTCGACAAAGACTAACAATAAAGTCTATGTTGAATTACATGATTACATATTGTTTTTCTCTTTCTTTTCCTTAATTACTACTTCATTCTCAAAAAGTTATTGGTGTTGGCCACAATCCAAACCCACTTATAAAACTCAAACGCATTTCCACCCAGTGGGTTCTTCTGACTCATACCGACCCGCCAGAACAGGGCAGAACTGCCCCTCCGGGTTGCTGAGCAGGTAACTCTTTTTTTTTTTTTTTTTTAACATTTTATTAGGGGCTCATACAACTGTTATCCCAATCCATACACACATCAATTGTGTAAAGCGCATTTGTACAT
>NW_022103928.1:25357676-25365296 GCF_000313985.2 Echinops telfairi
GAGCCGGGTGGGGACAGGGCCAGCCTGCGGGGTCCCCAACGCAGCCCAGACCGGGTCTGACTGCGTTCTCTGAGCCGGGCGCTGGGCATCTGGTACCTCCTTGCATTCTCCTGGTAACTCCGTCGCCGGGCATTTTACCCGTTTTACAGAGCAGGAAACTGAGGCACGCCGACGGGAAAGTTGTGCCCAGGCCCACCAGCGCTGAAGGGGCAAAGTCCACTTGGCCCACCCAAGTCACTTTACCCCCACCTGTGGGAGCCCCAAACTCAGCGTGCGCGGGGATGGGTCGGGGGTCGAGTGGGGAGCGAATGACCCCCCAGTCTACCGGGCTCGCTCCCGGGGTGCGGTGGGGCGCCCGACCCCTTCCTAGCCCTACCGCGCGGAGCCCCAACAGATGGATGCCACTCGCTCCGGGGAGCGGATGCTGGCGGCCGAATCGCAGACGAGCTGCGCTTTCAGGGCGTGTGGGAGAAGGAACCACATTCTGGACGTCCCTGTCGGATTTGGGGGAAGACAGCAGGACCTAGTGCGTAGCCATTCCTTCCCTCCCTGAGGGAGCGCCCCTCACCCGCACCCAGCCGCCAAGAGCACGATCCTATTCTCTGCGGATCCCGCCTAGACTTGATCCCATTCTCTGCAGATCCAGCCGAGACCTGCTGAAGGCACAGCCCTGGGGCAACTGTGTGCTTGCGCCAGATCCGTGGGCGCAAGGTGGTTGAGAAATTCATTTGATAGACCCAATATCTGAAGCACAGAGGGGGCTGTCTCCAGAGCAGGAAGGAAAGGGGAATTGGGGGTCTGACAAGGAGGGAATGGATACTTCACTTGTATCCTGGGAGCATGAGGAACCAGCAGAGGCTAGGGAAAGGTGCCCACAAGATCACAGCATTGTATTTTGCTATCTCCCTTTTATCCTCAGCAGCCTGCAAGGTTGATGTTGTTAGCACTACCCCTGCCCATTGAGGCTCAGAGAGGTTAAGTCACTTGCCCGCGGTTGCCCAGCTGGTCTATGGCAGAGCTGGACTTTGAGCTCTTGTTCTTGCCTTGCTCGTCCGGATTATTCATGACATTCAGGCTACACATCAGACCTGAGGTCCCTCTGTGCTTGTGACTGGCAGCCACAAAGGGGAGATAATAGGGATGCCAGGCAACAGGGTCCCTGCGGGCTCCCGGTTGGCTCTGGTGGGTCTCCTGCTGCTCAGTGAGCTGTCACTCACAGGAGTGCTGGACAGCCGTCTACATAAAGACCCTAATAAGATTCGGGGTTGGCACATGTCCCACACCTTGAAGCCACGGCTGCCATACTATCTCAGGAAGTAATTTCCCCTGGTGGACAGAGAAGTCCGGGGAAGGAGGGCAGGTGATTGCTGGTACCATTTTCAAGTGTGACAGAGGTTTCTGCAGTCAGGAGACAGCTGGGCACTGCCTAGCCATGATGGCAGAGCTGGAAGCTGGGGCTGCCTGCTGCGGGAAGAGTTTAGGCCTAAACTCTCGGCTGGGAGTGGTCCCCCAGGCCCAGCTGAGTGCCTGAGGAAGGGGGAGCTGGACCTCTCCCACGGAGGATACAGTGTGGCCTCCACAGAGGGTGAATACAAACTGACGAGATTAAAAGTGTGGGTTCTGGGGCTCACCTGCCTGGCACTGTCACTTTTGATCTTGGTAGCCTGGGATGAGTTGCTGCACTTCGCAGTTCCTCAGTTGCCTCAGGTATAGAATGAAGGTACTCACAGCACCCTCTGCACTGGCTGTGCGGCCTGGGCACAGTGGGTTCCACTAGGGGCTGGCTGCTAAACTCAGGATGGGCTGGTTGAAATCCCAGCCTCTCCGTGTAAGAAAGATGAGGCTTTTTACTTTCGTAGAGATGTACAGTCTCGGAAACCCACGGGGCAGTTTTATTCTGTCCTATAGGGTTGCTATGGTCAGAATCAACTCTGCCGCAGTAAGTCTTTGCTGGCTTTGATGAGGGACCCAAACACATTCGTGTGCAAATACCACTCAGAACAGTACCGTGTAATACATAAGAGCTAGCTGCTATTATGACACTTTGGCCAGACCTGGAGCCTGACTCGAAGGGACAACGCTGGTGCTACTAGGAGAGCAAGGTACCTGGCCAGATGTGCTTGAGAAATTTGTTTGGTAGACCCTGTGTCTGAAGCACAGAGTGGGTTCTCTCTGGAGCAGGAAAGAGAAGTTGGGGGTCTGACAGGGATGGGATTGAATGCTTTTATCCTGGGGCAGTGGCAGCCAGCAGAGGCTAGACCAGCGTTGTATCCTCGACCAGTGTTGTAGCTTCGATCAGCCTCCTGTAAGCTGCCCAGCCTCTACCTACGGATTTCTCATCTGTAAAGTGGGAATTACTTCAGCCCATCAGATGAACTAGGTGTTCCCAACTTGTTAGTGCAGATGTCTTTAAGCTGCTGGTCCTCTGATAGGGCGTCAGCAAACGCTGGCTTTTTCACCACAATTATTATTGGGACTAACCTTGATGCTTCATGCTGCAGCTTGAATAAGCGATGTTGGATTAGCAGATATTGTTTGAGTTACAGATAGAACGGTTCAGGGTGGGCCAAGGCTTGACTTGTTCTTCAGTAAAACTCCAGGTGGGATGAACTGGAGAATGGCTCTTCCATTTCTTGGTTCCCTAAGGGATAAGTGGGGGCCTCTTGATGACCATGGATTGACAGGACATGTTTTTTTTTTTATTGTTTTATTAGGGGCTCATACAACTCTTATCACAATCCATACATACATCAGTTGTGTAAAGCACATTTATACATTCATTGCCCTCGTCATTCTCAAAACATTTGCTCTCCACCTAAGCTCCTGGCATCAACTCCTCATTTTTACTCTCCCCCCAGCTCGCCCCTCCCTCATGAACCCTTGATACTTTATAATTATTATTTTGTCATATCTTGCCCTGTCCAACTTCTCCCTTCACCCACTTTTCTGTTATCCATCCCCCAGGGAGGAGGTCACATATAGGTCCTTGTAATTGGTTCCCCTTTTCCAACCCACTCTCCTTCTATGCTTCCAGTATCTCCACTCTCACCACTGGTCCTGAAGGGATCATCCGCCCTGGATTCCCTGTGTTTCCAGTTCCTATCTGTACCAGTGTATATCCTCTGGTCTAGCCAGACTTGCAAGGTAGAATTTGGATCATGATAGTGGGCAGTGGGGGGAGGGGGGGAGGGAGGAAGCATTTAGGAACTAGAGGAAAGTTGTATTTTTCATCGTTACTACATTGCACCCTGTCTGGCTCATCTCCTCCCCGAGACCCCTCTGCAAGGGGATCTCCAGTGGCCTACAAATGGGCTTTGGGTCTCCACTCTGCACTCCCCCCTCATTCGCTATGGTAAGATTTTTTTTCTGATGATGCCTGATACCTGATCCCTTCTACACCTTGTGATTGCACAGGCCGGTGTGCTTCTTCCATGTGGGCTTTGTTGCTTCTGAGCTAGATGGCCGCTTGTTTACCTTCAAGCTTTTAAGACCCCAGACACTATATCTTTTGATAGCCGGGCACCATCAGCTTTCTTCACCACATTTGCTTATTCACCTGTTTTGTCTTCAGCGGTTGTATCTGGAAGGTGAGCATCATAGAATGCCAATTTAATAGAAAAAAGTACTCTTGCATTGAGGGAGTACTTGAGTAGAGGCCCAGCCTACCTTATTTAGACAGACCTGCAGAGATAATAACATGCGCAAAAACCAGACAGAGCATAACCAGGCAACAATATACAACAAAATAACAACAACATCAAACCAATGACAAAAGAAACAAAACAAAACACAACAAGCAAAAAAAAGCTTGTAGTTAGTTCACGGATTGTTTGTTGGCCTTTAGGAGTGTTTTACAGTCCAGGACAGGGCATGGTTTTGACTTTTGTTGCATTCAGTCTGCCCAGAGATGCCTTGTGCCCATCAAATCAAAGGGGTCCACAGAACACACACCTCTGCTGCCTTTCAGAAAGTGCTGGTCTTGGGGAGTGTTTTGCACATCGTTCAGGTAGGGAGGGCTCATCTTGAGATCTGAACTTTTAAGATTGTTTCCAGAAAGACAGCATGATGGAGTACAAAGGTTAAGGCGAACTAGCTCTGGATTCCAGCCCTGACTCTTTGAGAGGAGTGACCTTGGGGTCTGTCTCCTTACCTGCAAAGTGGCCATTAATCAGAGTTGCCAGTACCTGTTTCTCAAGATTGATGCTAGGATGGAAAAGCAAAGAAAAGAAGGGAGGGGGGGAAGTCGATAGTATAAATGGTAAGGAATTCCATGCAATTGTAAGTGATTCTCATTAGTATTCAGGCTGGGCATTAGCTGTAATTGCTGCTGATCCAAGACGTTTTATCTGAAAGAGTACCTGGCAGAGGATCATTCAAGCCCCAGTCACCTGCTGCCCTCCCTTTCCACAATGACGATGAGCATTTCTGAATCTCAGGATGTAATTATAATACAGCTCTCGTATCTTATTTATAAGTGACTCACTTCTGCCATTAATGGTGGCAGAGGACTAAGACGCACACTTGTCGGTCGGGAACAATGCCACTGATGCTAGGAGTGTGAGTGTGAGTGTGTGTGTGTGTGTGTGTGTGTGTGTGTGTGTGAGATGGTTTCGAATGCCTCGCCTCTTTTATGCGTTCATCCTCCCTGCTGTAATTCTCCAGCGATAATGCATGAGGATCACATGGGCAAGGATCGAAGCTGACAGCTCTCAATTTGTGCAGCAGCCTGGCTGGTGAGACCCACTGAAACTAGCCGCTGCTGGCAGAATGTGTGTTAGAAACCATTACATCACAGCAGAAAGGATGGAGCTGAGGAGATTGAAGGGGGCCTTCCTGGTAGTGGCTAAAGGCATGGGTTTCTCATAGATTTGTGTTTGAATTTTTGTCCTGCCTGCTTGTTAGTTTTGAGAACTTAGATTGTTGGAGGAATTTGTTTTTCTCTTTCCCACACTGAAATATAAACTGCTAATAGAGCAAAGGCCATGTGTATCTTATTGATCAGAGAGAGTATCACAAGTTTTAGCACCTAGCAGCTGGGGGTAGTGGTGTCTTAGTGGTAAAAATCTCACCTTCCCTGTAGGAGACCTGGGCTTGAATACCAGCCAGTGCACTAACATTGCAACTTCCACTGCCTGTCATTGGAGGCTTGGAGGTTGCTATGATGTTGAACAGGTTTCAGTAGAGCTTTCAGACTAAGATAGGCTTTAAAAAAAAAAGGGTTGGTGATCTACTTTCATAACTTTCATAAATCCTTTAGATCACAATAATCTGGTCTCATTGTTCATGGGGTCACTACAAGGTAGGGATGACCCAATAGCAGCTAACAGAACAGAGCAGGCATTTAGGAAGGTTGAATGAATGGCTATATGAATGCCACGTCACTTGATTGAGCCTTAGATTTCTCACCTGTAAAATGGAGTTCATATAGCACCTACCTTGTAGGTGGTTGATACAATTGAATGAGGAAATGCTATGCACAGAATAAACACTCAGCAGTGCCCTTGACAAATTGACAGGCAGAAGCTAGGATGCATCTGGCATGTAATCTGGGCGAGAGAACTTTTCCCCACCCTCAGACCAAACAAGGTGTGATAATACTAATGGAAGAATCTCTTGTATCTATATAGCCCCACAAAACGCTTCTGTGTCCATTGGCTCCTAACAATTAGTCAAGAATGGCTACCCCTGTTTAACAGGTGAGGAAGCTGAGATTCAGAGAGCTTAATGGACTGTCCAGGGTCCCTCGGTTTAGAAGCAGCAGGAGGTAGGATATGAATCAGGTATGTGCTCTGATTCCAAATCCCAGCTGTTAACCTCAGAGCTCTTGCCACCTTCTAGAGAAGCGGTTCTCAACCTGTGGGTCACGACCCCTTTGGGGTCATCCGATTCATAACACTACCAAAATTACAATTATGAAGTGGCAACGAAAATAATTTTATGGTTGGGGGGTCACCACCACATGAGGAACTGTATTTAAGGGTGGGGGCATTAGGGAGGTTGGGAACCGCTGCTCTAGAGGGACGTCGGTGCAGTGCAACTCTTCCATGAGCATTGTCTCTCTCTTCATTGTTTAGGGCGCCTGTAACATCTCATGGCTCCGATTCCTAACTTTCTCCTGGAGGTCTTACACATTGTTTGTTAGCTGCCGTGTTTCCCTGAAAGTAAGACATGCCATGAAAATAAGACCTACTTACAGTTTTGCCTCTCGCTGAAATATAAGGCATCCCCCGAAAATAAGACCTCCCCGAACATAAGGTCTCCCCGATAAGAAGGCTTCCCGAAGCTACCATAACTCTGGACTCTGGACCATCGCGGCAGGCGCTGCCGCGCAGCTCACTGTTGGCCGCAGCACAACCGGAGCAGACAGGAAGTGCGAGTAAATGTACCATAGATTATGAGTAAATGTACTGTAGATTGTTGCACATGGAAATAATGGTAGTAACAAATTCTTGAGACTGTAGGATTCAGTTTGTCTGGTTATGCTGGTTTGTGATGACAACTACTACCGTACCATATACAGGTAATAAATTTCCTTTTTTTGTTGTTCAACAATAAATGTGTACCATATTCTTCTTCATGAAAAAATAAGATATCCCCTGAAAATAAGACCTAGTGCATCTTTGGGAGCAAAAATTAACATGACACTCTCTTATTTTGGGGGAAACAGGGTAGCTATATCCCTAGTCACTTGATAGTTTGTATGATATTAAACATGGCATAGATATATATTTGATTTTACTTTAATTTATTTTTAACAATTTCGTTGACATACAATTCACATATCATACATTAGCATACATTTCCATAGTTCAGTCACATTAATAAGAGTTGTGCAACTATTACTATAATCGATTCCAGAGCATTTCTTCTTCCTTGTACTTGTTGTTAGCTAGTCATTTCCCGACAACCTCCCTACCATGTCCTTTTGAAATTATTAATCCAGTTGTTGTTGCGATAGGTTTATATCCAGGGAAACATGCAAAATCAAAACAAAACAAAATGGCCCACCAGCAATGACAGAACAAACAGAGAACAACCTCAATCAAAAACAAAGTGGGAGATATTAAGAAGAGGAAGATCAAATGATAGAGTGGCACATCTTGACCTAACCAACGCGGCGGTAATCTGTCCTACAATGTACTCTGTCTGCTAACAAGGCCCTTCCCATTCCTGGTCCACATTCAGTGGGGATTCAACAGAGGCTTGATCCACATAGGGGACCCTGGAAACGAATGGGTTTTCACTTTATGCTCCCTGCCACCAAGTGGATTCCAACTCACAGAGATCTTATAGATCAGGATAGAGCTGCCCCTGGGGGATAAAACTGTAACTCTTTTTAAAAAAAAATAATTTTATTAGGGGCTCATATAACTCATCACAATCCATACATACATCAATTGTGCAAAGCACATTTGTACATTGATTGCCCTCATCATTCTTAAAACATTTGCTCTCCACTTAAGCCCCTGGCATCAGCTCCTCATTTCCCCCCTCCCTTCCCACTCCCCTTCTCTCTCAAGAACCTTTGATAATTTATAAATTATTATTTTGTCATATCTTACACTGTCCGACATCTCCCTTCACCTACTTTTTTGTTGTCCGTCCCCCAGGGAGAAGGTT
>NW_022103928.1:25365760-25387724 GCF_000313985.2 Echinops telfairi
TTGAGAGAGATGTGTTTGAATTTTGCATATGGATTTTACAGTCATAAATCTTTATCAATTAAAAGTTACTTATAGATTGTTTTGGATAACCTGTTTATATGATTGTTAATCAAACCCACACTGCTACTGAGTCCATTCTGAATCACAGGGTTTCCAAGGTTATAAATCTTTCCGGGAGCAGATAACCTCATCTTTCTCTCACCTACACCTGGTGGGTTTGACCCATTGGCCTTGAGACTAGCAGTACAAAGCTTACCCAATTTTTTTGTCAAACAAAAACTCCAACTCACTGCCGCTGAGCCAATTCTGACTCGTAGCGACCCTGTAGGACCAGGTAGAATGGCACCTGTGGGTTTCCAAGACTGTAACCCTTTACGGGAGGGAGTATGATTGTTGTAGTTGCAAACAACAGTTCTGCGTTTTCCTCTCTGATCTTTTCATTCATTCTCCCTCTCCCTTTGGGGGGCTGCCTTTTTTCTTGCCTTCTTACCAGGCCTGAGCCCTAAGTGATACCTTGATGAAGGTGTGATGCTGATCTTTTGTCTTTCTCGGCTCTGGTGGAGAAGCTGTCCACATCTGACTGTAAGGTTTCTTTCAGAAGGAACCCTGGTGGGGTGAGGGGGTGATGAGTGGGCAGCTAAATGCAAGGTCATCAGTTTAACACCACCAGCCACTCGAATGGATAGAGTTCCCTACAGTCCTGGAAACCCACAGAGGCGTTTCTGCTCCGTCCTGTAGAGCCACTATGAGTCAGAATCGGCTCCATGGCAGTGCATTTATTTCCGGGAGATATGCTCATTGCCAGATGAAAAAAAACCCTTTCTAGGCCCATTTGCTACGTGTTTCTTTTCTTTTTAGTTAAAAAAAAATGTAAGGAAGCATTTTATGATATACTTTTTCTGCATCTGCTCAAATGATCACCCGGAGTCTCCTTTTCAGTGTTCATATGGCCTAAGGCATTGACTTGTTGTTGTTGTTTAGAAGACATTTTATTGGGAGGTATTACAGATATCATACCATTCCATAGGTCAGTCACATCTAAGGCATTGACTTTTGCATTTCTGGATTAAGTCTAATTTCTAGCATCCTTAGGGTCCCTGGTGGCTCACATGGTCTGTGCTTACCAAACCCGCCCACTAGCGCCATGGAAGACAGGCCTGGCAACCGGCCTTCGTAAAGATGACAGTCAACCGTTTCCTCTGGAATCGTTCTACTCTGACACGCGTGGGTTCTCCGTGAGTTAGTATTGCCTTGGTAACAACAGATTTTTGATTTGGGTAGCATTTGTATTGCCAGATTATATTTGCTAGCATTTTTGTTTCGGGCCTTAACATCTTGTTACAGATGTTTGGCATCTTTGTTTCTGAGCGAGGTCCCCTGTTCATCGTCTGTGGTATTTGGTTACGCTGCTCTCAAGGGAAGTGGGCCCTGCTCCCACTTTGTCTCTTCTCGGGAGAGCCTGGCTCTTTGTAGCATGTCTGATGAAACCGGGGCATGAGCCCTCTGGGTTTGGGAGTGGAAGGCAGGGCCCACAGCTGGTTAGATCTCACTTCTAGAAGGGATTCCCTCACAAAGAAAGTGGCAAATGTGACGTGGCCCACCTTGCAGAGAAGGGCGGTGGTGAGGCTTCCTCCAGTCAGTGGTCCTGGATGAGGGGCAGCTCAGCACAGGGCAAAACCTCGTGTGCCTCCATTGGCAACTCCCCCTCCAGCGGGGGGAGAGGTTTGCCTTTCTCTCTTGGTCTGAGTCTGTGGAACCCTGCTTCCCTAAAGCCCACATTCCGCTCACTAATCCTGATCCACTTCCTTCCGAGGGGAGCTAGACTTGGGCCAGCTTCTAAGCAGGAATCTATTCTCAGGCCTCTTTGAAGAATTTGCCAAGCATTGTGCTGACTTGAATCATCTCTCTTAATCCCCAGAAGACTCTTTGAGGTCATTACAATCTTTCCCCTTCTTCAGGTTAGGAAAACAAAGTTTCTACTTAGCACTATTCTAATGGTTTTATATTGTACATCAACTCATCACTCTCTGACCTCCTTGGGTTTTCGGTAAGATAAAATAAAAAAAAATCAGCCATTGGGGGGCGGGAATGAAATTGGTTTTCTATCATATGTTTAGGAGTCCGGGTAGCTCAGTGGGTTGAGCATTTAGGCTCATTAAAAGATGGGTAGTTCAAACCCACCAACCACCCCATAGGAGAAAATTGAGGCTGTCTGCCCCCCATAAAGATTTATGGTCTTGGAAACTTTAAGGAGAGTTCTACGGTGACCCATGGGGCTGATCAACCCGATGATAGTGGGTTTGGGGCTTTATCACATATTTAACCAATTGTCCCCATTCCTTTTCTCACCACCTTCCTTTTCTCTGCCACTTGTATCCGATGCTCACTTGTCTCACAGCTCAGTAGGCAGCGTCATAGCACTGCACAGCAACTAGGGGCACCATCCATGTGGCTCTCTGGGTGATGGCCTGGTATACAACCTCAAGACTTGTTTGTAGCGGAGGTTCCTTTAAGTTCCCTTTCTGGTCTGTTGGACCATCTGCTGGTTCTAGTTTCTATCAGACGGGGTTTCAAGAAAAAAAAAAAAAGGCTTCCTGAGACTATATTATTGGAGAGAATTTTATTAAAGGATTCTTTTCAAAGATGGGCTGCTAGCTGTGGGGAAACCCGGCATAGGGCAGTGTTGGAGGATGACAATAGGGACAAAGACGAAGCCTGAAGGGGCACAGGAGGGGAGCCCGTCTTCAAAGCTGCAAAGGACTGGGTGAAGGATGAGGACGTGGTCAGCTCTCAGTGACCTGGTGGGGAAGGAGCTGGGGAAATAAAAGCCATACTTCACCTGCCCAATTCACCCAGGAGCTGGAGGGCGAGGGGACCTTCCAGCCTCCTGGGGCACAGAGCATGTGAATCTGGAGGTGCAAACTGAAACGACTTAGCCCACGGGTGCCATGTGGATTTAATTATTATTTGTGTGGTGTATGTACTAATAGCTGTTAAGAACATATCCTTCCCTGTTTTACTCCTTTTCTTCTCCTGTCTTCCCTCCCTCCTTTCTTTCTTTCCTTCCTCTTTCTTCTTTTCCTCTCAAACCTTTCCAGGCACTTTTCATTCAGTTTATTTTTTCAACGACAACAATAAAAAACCAAAATATCTCCTTTTTTTTTTACCAGCTAGCTGGCTTTTTTCAGTTCCTGGAAAGAATCGCTAATTGTCATTGGATAAATCTTTCAACCTCTCACCCTGAGCCCTTGTGAGATGCACTTTTATCACCAGCTGACACTCGTGGCTTGAAGTATCTGCTAATAGAACTGTGGACCCCAGGCCAGTACAATGATGCCTTTTCCCTGTTCTCCTTTCCACAGTGAGTGTGCCAGGTCGACTTTGATTGGCCAAGCAGAGACCACTGGGTGTTAGTTTCAGCTTCCCAAGAGAAAGGGTGGTGCAAACAATTACCATATATACTTGAGTATAAGCCAGCCTGAATATCAGCCAAGGCACCTAATTTACCACAAAAACTGCATTAAAATGTGCTGAAATACTCGGCTTATACTCGAGTATATAGGTAAGTTTAAACTTACCCAGAGGCACCTTGCAAGCCAGGCCTGGTGATCTGCTTCCAAAAGATCATCGCTTTGAAAACCCAAGGGAGACGGTCCACTCTGCATGCTCAGGGTTGCCGGGTGTCAGAATAAACTCCAAGGCAGCAGTTCTCAACCTGTGGGTTGCGACCCCTTTGGGGGTCAAATGACTCTTTCACAGGGATTGCCTAATTCATAATCGTAGCACAATTACAGTTTGAAGTAGCAATGAAAATAATGTTATGGTTGGGGGTCACCACCACACGAGGAACTGTATGAAAGGGTCGCGGCATTTGGAAGGTTGAGAACCACTGGTCTATGGCAACCAAGGACACCAATAACAGGAATTCTGCATTTAAATGCCACCACCGCAGTCTTACTTTACAAACAAAGTCATGTGAGGCAGAAACAGACAAATGTGTTTATGTACATTCCATGTTGTAAGTGATAGTTATACAGTCCGTATTTGGTTACGATCCCACACTTTGGAGTCAAACAGATAAATATATGGATTTCTTTGCCCTCAAGGAACTCATGTTCCAAAACAAATCCCACTGGTTTTCGGAATTGTATTAATGCTGTACATTAATATCAAGGTGATTTATACGCCACACCTGCCTCTGGTTGTTTGCATTTTTTGCATAAAGATGTTTTCTCCCACATGCACTGCCTCCGGCCGGGCAGGCTGCATTGCTCTGTGCTGAAGCCCCACCCAGCCACCCACCCACTGCCCCAGGTCAGAGTCTTTTAAAAGTGTTTGAACAGAGAGAACCTAGAAGCAAGCGGGTTTGGTGGCAAAAGTTGGGGTGTCAGAGTCGACCGGATCATGATGTCACCAGTAGATATCTCTATGGGCCTAGTGGAAGCATATTAACCTCAGTTTCCTCACCCATAAAAGGAAGCTAACCATACTTATTTCACTGATACATGTGTATTGACATGTACTGCAAATATGTCCATGAGTGTGGTGGAACATACAGGAGACAGAGTTATGAAAACTAACACCAGGAGGGAATCAGCCTCTGGGCCTGAAGCATCCAGGCCATTGTCTCAGGGCACAGCCAGGTCTCCACAAAGACACCCCTCCTTTGGCGAGGATGAGTGGGGACTGGACGTAAGAGCTTGATGGTGCCCTCTAAGGTGCAATGATCGATCTCTCCCTGTTTGGAGGAAAGAAGAAGGATGTAAACTAAAGACACATGGAAAATAATAATCATACTCACCTCTTGGGGCATTGTTGAGAGCCCCTTTCCCCAGGTTTTGCACGGGCTCATGCTTTCCCATATTGAGGATTCAAAGTCTTTTCCTGGTGAGGACCACTGTTTTGAATTGCGCCCCCTCCCACCCCTCATCTACCTGGTTTGCCTGCAATGTCTCTATAGCACCTAGTAGGTGCTGACTGATTGAGTGGAGGAAATAAGGTAACTCCTCCCTCCATCCTTCTGGACTCCGGGGGTCTGACTGTCAATGGCAGGGAAGGTATCAACTGGGGAGTCTGAATACTTAATTCTGTGCTGAGCACTTGCTAGCTCTGCCTCAGAACGTTGAAGAGAGCTGCTTCCTCGGGCATTTTGAAAGGATAAGAAACAACGAGCAAGCGGGAGCTCTCCCTGTTGTACTATCAGGGGTAGAAGAAATATTTGTTAGCCATTTATTGATTGGTTCTCATAACACCCTGCCCCTGCTTGCCTGAGGCACCGAGAGGCTCCATTAGCAAGTGAGGATCCCTGGACAGGCCCCCCTCCACTGGCTTCTCCTACTGGGGTGGTGTGGGGTGGGGATTGCCGATTAATAGCACTCCTTGGACCTGCCTGCCTTCAGAACCAACTGAGAACTAAGCTGGAAAAGCATGACAGCTGGGAAATCGAATGTCCCTCCCAGGACCGAGGCTGGCGTTCCCATGCTGGTGGCTAGACTCGCATGGCTCCCCACACGGGTACTTTCTGGTAGAGAGCTGGGCGGGGTACAGACCCCCTGCAGAGATGCAGGATGGCTGGGGGATGACATAAAAGAGGATGAGTTATCTTTGCCTATTTCCCCTCTAACCTGCACACAGGCTCATCACACCGAGGGGTGGAGAGTGAGGATGGGGAGAGGGATGGTTCCCTACTCCCTCCGTTGGCATTGCCCTTTGGGGGCATGATCTCAAGAGAGCCTGCTTATTATCTGTTCCAACAGAGTATGAAAGGGACCGTCACCCACTGAGAAGGCACTCGGGGCCAGGGGCTTTTTTCCTGTCGCCCAGACTCCTCAACCACCCGATGGGAGAAGTATTAGCTGTTGTTAGTTGCCATCAGTTTGGCTTAACCCATGACGACGATCCCGTGCACAACGGAATGAACTGCAGCACCATCTTCTCCAGCACTGAAATGCTGAAGTCCATGGCAGCCTTTCTGTGCACTGAGAACTTTTCCACCTATGGGGCTCACCTTCCAGCACTTTATCAGACAAGATTCTGCCGTGAGCCATACAGTTGGCACTGACCTGATTGTCTGAACTAGATCACCAGGCTTTTCTTCCTCGTCTGTCTTAGTCTGGAGGCTCCACTGACACATCTTCACTGTGGGTGATCCTGCTGGCATTTCGTATAGCAGTGACACAGCTTCCAGTATTACAGGAGGACAAACCCACAGACAGGCATTATTATCCCGGTTTTGTGTGGGTACGCCGAGATGAGTGGACGGACCAGAGAGAGCAATAAAGAGGCGGTTGGCAACCTCCAGATGGGGAGAAACGGACAGGTTGGAGAATCTTTTAGAAGCCAGAGGATTTGGCAGGTGTTGGCAGGGGTGCAGGTGTTGGTGGGTGTTATTACAGAGCAGTGTTAAAACAGTGCCCCCAGGTAACTTGTGGGTTTTTATTTCATTTTGTTTCGTTTTGGGGTTTTTTTGCACTTTGGGTAGAGTAGGTGTTCGCTCTCCTGGGCAAAGATCATTCAGAGAATTAAGAATTCCACAGGCTCCTTATCGGCACATCTCTGAAACAGAAATGGATAATCACTCAGTCTTAATCAGCAGTGCTAGTTGGAGCCGCTTAGAGAGAATTAAAGTGTTCCGGGAGAAAGGAAAATCCTCGATCCTGCCTCTGTGAGAGGTCCTATAAGACAGGGGGTTCTGAGTCACCTCCTACCTCCTTCCTCCCCCACTACTACCTTATAGGTGGCAGGTGCTGCACTCCATGGTTTAGGCCACCTACCACTTCCCCTTGCATCCCCACTGCACTGGCCACTTGTGACTCTTTGGAGCCCAGCCTGTCCTTAGATCTCCTAGTTCCCTGGGGTCTCACTCCCAACTGAAGAACACCAGGTCCCTGCTCCAAACCCAGCAATGCCCCCTGCAGCCATAAAACAGGATGACGCCCGAGCTGCACCCCCTGAAAAGCTGAGTATGGTAAATGGAGTAGTAAATTAGTACGGGGACCAGCATAGCCCTGACCATCCAAGCAGGCACCGTAAGTCAGGTGAAGTCTGAACTCTTAAGACCCAGCTTACTAGCTGTGTGCTCAGGAGCAAGTTCTTAACTTCTGTCTCCTGGATTCCTCACCTGTAAAGTGGGAAGGAGAATAGTGCCACCCACAGAGGGTTGTCCTGGAGACTGAAGAAGTTAGTACCTGTAGAGCACGTAGCCCAGTCGAGTTTCAAGTCCATGGGTGAGATGTTCAGGTGGAGGCTTCTCCTGGCTCGCCGAGCATCAGGATCGGCAGGAACATCACAGGCTGCAAAGGCAGGTGAATCGAAGCTCAGCAAGTCAGGCTTGTGGTTGGGAGGACGAGTGAATTCCAGGTTGGTAGGTCAGATAGCAGGCCACTGATGGCTCCTGGGATCAGCAGGCATAATGGCAGGCTGTTGGCAAGTCCAAAGAACTGGAGGTCAATGAGCCAGAATCCAGACCCAGTAACAAGCCGGCAAGCTTCCCACAGTGTCCTCTTACATAGGAATCGGGCAGCCCCCTGGCAGAAACCTCTTTTCAACTGTATCAGGGCTCTGACCTGCATAACGGATTGCATTCCATCCTACCCTTCTGATAAATTCTATCGTGGACGTGATGAAATCATGGCGACTTCGTAGACCTCGACTGCCAAACCACCGAGAGCCAAGAAAACCCAGCTATCGCCGTACACATCTGGTTTATCTTCCCTTTTCATCACCAGGCTAGTCAAAAGAGGGAAATGCATAGTGTGCTCATGCTGTTGGTTTGTTTCTAAAAGCCTCCTGGCCGACACAGATCAGTAATTTCCTCTTCATGCTTCTCAGTCACACAGGGCCACGAATGTAGAGTGTACTGTGCATTCTAACGCCTGGCGCCTCCTAGAATTCCAGCTTCTCCCCTCACGGGAACTTACTTCACCCTGGCGCCTGTATTGGGTCCTGAATCAAGGCATACACAAGGGACAGCCTTGGCTAGGTCAGACACAGACAGGACTTCTGACCTGCAGAAGGCAAACTTCTCACTAGGCCTGAGCCAAGTCTTGCTTGCCAAGCCAGAACAGAGATGAGCAGTGCCGCAGTGCCCACCTCAGAGCAAGGTAAAACAGGAAGGTAAAACAGGACTGAGTCTGTGCATGGGAATGGTGCACCTACTGTGTGCTGGGGATGCCACAGAAGATGGGTTACAGGAAGGAGACAGATATTAAGACAAGTAACAATAATAAAAAGGGGTGGGATGTGTGCGGGGGAGGTGGGCAGGAAGCAATTTGGTCTTTCTTCTTAATTAGCATCATACCTAATCCTAATGAGTGGGGGCTGAAGGACCACTAGGGGCCTGATGTTGACTAAGCCCCAAGAAGCATGATGTCATCTATCCTGGCCACATGGAGAAGCTGCTTTGAGTCCTGAACCTTATGACTCAGTTGAGATTCCTGGTTAGCAAGTACTTCTTCTCTCGGGAGGATAGCATGCCTCCTTGGGATGTGGAAACTCTATGCTGGAATCCCTCCCAGACCTCCCACTCTGTGTGGCTCTGGGTGCGTCCTTGACAGCTGTAATAGAGCTGTACTCAGGAGGACCTAGAGTTTTGTGAGGGAGTCTGGTGAATTATAGAACCCAAAGGGACAGTGAGAGCCAGCAGGGGCTGGCATCTGCCTATCTGCCTTATTTAAAAGATGAAGTCCTTCTAAGATATGAGATCTGACCTAGTTCCTGGTGGCGAGGGTCAGAGAAGGGCTGCATGGGCAGCTGGTCTGAAGGACTAGCTGTTCATCTCACTTGGGAGCGCTGAGTCATCTCTAGGTAAGACAGGACTGAGTATGTGCATGAGAACGGTGCACCATGAGAGAGAGAGAGAGAGCTGCACGACAGCTGCCAAGGAGCATGGAGAAGGAGGTAAGAAGTGGTCCCATCTCCACTTGGAGAATTACTTCCATCCTGACCCTCACCACGAAGTTAGCGAGGAAGTGGGCTTGGCTTTGCTCCATACTCGGCACAGATGTTCTCAGCCAGGCAGAAGCACAGTGCCATTAGGTTAAGTGACTTGCTACAGGTCACACAGCTAAGAAGTGGCCCAGCTGGGATTTGAACTCAGACCCTCTGACCCCTTTTCACCTTGCTACAAAACCACTCTAGGCATGATGCCAATTGCCTGAAGCACTTTTGGAAGTGGCTGTTAGGTCACTCGCTCACCTGCATCCATTCGGCCTGGCAGCCTCTGAATGTAAAGCAGATGTCTTCATTGGGCCCTTCCTTCGGAGTGCCAGGCCGGCTTGCAGGAAGAAGAGCCAAAAGCTAATCCTTGGGCTTCTTCCTGTTTTAAATTGTGGTTAAAAAAGGCATATAATAAACCATATCCTACGTTTGCATTTTTACACGTCTAGTTCTGTGACATTGATTCTATTCCTCGTGTTGTGCAACCAAACTCATTCCAGGTTATTCCATGATCTTAACAGAAACCCAGTGCCCCCTAAGCAATAACCCCCACCCCCATTCCCCTCCCTCTCACACCCAGTACCCATGGATACACGCTAAGCATTTGCTTCTTGTGGACGTTTCATAGACAGCTGGGATCGTCCAAGAGTCGTCTCTGTGTGACTGGCTGACGTTAGTCTGCGTGATGTTGTCAAGGGTTACCTATGCTGTCATCTGTATCATCCTTGGATGTCTGATGTTAAGAGTTGACAAACATGAATTTTGTGGGTCTCCCTTCCTGTTATAGGGAGGGACACATACAGACACACACACACACACACAAGAAAAAAACCACATGAACATTTAGTAATTACAGACTGAAGCATAAACCTGGAGTGAGCTACGGAGATGTAGCTGTCCAGGGTTTGGAGCTGGTTCTGGGCCAAACCCCCCCATTGGGCTGCGTTCTGCGTGGCAATCTCACTGGGCTATTATGAACACCGAGGCCGTTCTGCGCTCCCTTTCACTGAGAGCAACCTCTCCATTATCAAGCATTTCCCTGCTGAATACATTTTACTTCCATTCAGTCAGGCACGGAGCTGTGTGTCTTCCTGTGCACCAGGCGCTACTTGGAAAAAGGAGCCTGTGGTTTACAGTGGATCTCAACTTGTATGCATATCATTTCACAATATTGCCCTCACAAATACTATTGGCATCACCTAAATGGAGGTGGTAGTAACAATGGCCAGGTGTTGAGCCTGTGCTCTGTGTCAGACACTGTACTGAGCACCTTACATTCGTTACCCCATAGTCTCCACAAATCGGGAGACCCAGGTTCAGTTCACAGCCTGATACCCCTCATGTTCGGCCACCACCTGTCAGTCAGTCAGTGGAGGCTCGCCTGCTGTCATGTTGCTGAACAGGTCTCAGAGGAGTTTCCAGGCTAAAATAGATTGGGAAGAAAGGCCTGGCGATCTGCTTCCCCAAATCAGCCAACAGAAACCCTATGGATCACGCAGTGTGATCAGCAACCAACCATGGAGCTGGCACAGGACTGGGCGGCACTTTGTTCCAAGGTGTACAGGTGGACTTGAGTCAAGGCCAACTCCACGGCAGACCCCAACCAGAGCACAAAAGGATGATTGTGACCACTATCTCAGGAATGAAGAGAGCACAGCTCAGAGCCTGTGAGCGAGCGTCTGGCTAACCATGCAGCAAAGAGCACCCAGCCAACAGGAGTGGGAGGGGGCAGAATTCACCGCCAACACTATCTTCTCGACCCTATTTATCTGGGGGACGTTGGATTGGCAGGGACCTTAAGAAATCACGGAGGCCGATGTCTTCTTCAAATGAGTGACTTTGGACAAAGAATGAGCAGGGGCTTTTCCCACGGTCACACCTTCTGTTAGTGGCAGAGCTGACTTTAGAACTCAGGTCTCCTGACCTCAACGGCCACGGCCCTGGTTTGGGGCAGGGTGTGCTCGTTGTGTGGCTCACCATGTAATAATGCTTAGACTCAGCCCGGGGCTGTGTTGGCCTGGTGCCCGTCACCGCCTATGGCCTCCACTGTCCCTGGCGTGCTGGGTAAGTGTGGGTGTCAGCTGCTGTCGGTCAGCTCTGATTCACGCGACCACACAGAACAGTGCTGTGCCGTCTTCCCTCTAGCAGGTCTGCTGAAGTCCATCACCGCAGCCACTGTGCAGTCCGTTGCCTTCCAAACCCCAGCACGATACCAGACACGGTCCCCTGGGGGTTTCGTGGGTTGATTTTTAGTCTGCCTTAATCTGGGAGCTCTGCTGAACTATTCCACCCCAGGGAGCCATAGGCGTATCTTCCAGAATCACAGCACCACATAAGCCACCCCAGCACCACAAACGGAAAAGGCAGGTGGGTCTGGGCAACGAGCTCTTCGTCAAATACGCTTTCTCCTTCCTTCCTCCGTGTCTTGTTGTCTGACGTGTCCTCTGCCCGGAAATGCTCCTGCGTCCCTAAGGACTTGTACACTCAACGTGGAGGGATTGTACGGGATGTAAAGTACATCTCAACCAAGCTGGAAGGCTTTCCTGTTGGTGGGTCGTTTTGGGGGTGCAGAGAGCACAGACTTGCTCAAGGACGTCCAGGTCAGCAGGTCAGCAGTTTGAACCCACCAGCTGCTTCATGGGAGAACAATGAAACTTTATGTTCCCGTAAAGATCCACAGCCTCAGAAACCCACAGAGGCAGTTCTGCTCTGTCCTGTAGGGTCGCTATGAGTCGGCATCAATTCAGCGGCTGGGTTTGTTTTTTAATTAGAAAGACAGGGTGCAGAGTCATCCCCATAGTGCCCGCCCCTGTGGGGGACTGGAAGACCACTCAGACACACCCCCATGACGCTAGAGGCGCTCTACTGCCCTCCCTCTGCAGCACTGCCCTGTCTGCAGCTTCTCTGGGTTGGTGTCCACAATTAACTTCACTCGAAGAATTCAGTCTTGGAATGAGATGAGGTGTCTCCCTCATCTGAGGGCTCCCGACATACTTTTGAGAGTGGGTGAGGGTGGTGGTGCTAATGGTGTCCTAGAAGATGGTCCTCGGGGCAGGGGGTTGGAGGCCAAGTTCAGTCGTGGGGCAATGGTGCCATCCATCAAGCCTACGTACAGAGAGTCAGTGTAAGCATCTGGACAGGGAAGCTCCCTCCATGGACTTGCTGGTTGGCGGAGGACATCCATGCACCTGGGAGGGTAGTTCGACCCTTGGAGGGGCAGGAAACGCCCTGTGGGGAGCCCTCACAGACCTCACCCTAAGCACCTCATCAGTTAGTTGGTTCTGATTTATGGTGACCCTGTAGGACGGAGTAGAACTGCCCCAGGGGGTTTCCAAGGCTGTCAATCTTGACGGAAGCGGACTGCCTCATCGTTCTCCTGAAGAGCAGCTGGTGGGTTTCAACCGCCACCTTTTTGGTTAGCAGTGAGGCACATAACTACCACCAGGGCTCCCTGGGCCACCACCAAACGGTCATTGTGAGCATAGAGCGTGCCTGAATTCTGGGATTTGTTGTAGTGAATGACGGAACCTAAGGGAGGCGAAGGAGCCAGCAGGTCAGAAGTGAGGGGGCTCGGGAGTTACAAGCTTGAAGCTCCGGTCTGAGATCTTGGAAGTTGGGGCCTGATGCCCTTTCACAGGGCTCTGATCCAGCTGCAGGTGGTTCGGGTCACAGGAAGAATGCTGCCCAGGCAGCCGCCAGGCTGGGCTGACTCACCCACTGGAACAACACGGTGACTCAGCGACGGTGAGCTTCCCACCTGCGGCTCGTCTTGCCCACGCCAATTAACGGCCATCCATCCCATTCCTCGCTCTGCCTTCCCTTCTATGATTCAGCAGCTGCCACCTGGCAGAGGAGATTGCTGTGAGGCCAGCTTCCCGCGGGGCTTCCAGGCAAATGGGACCAGGAAGAAAGGCATGGTGATCTACGTCCTAAAGCCCAGCCCGCGAAAGCTCCATGATCACAATGGCCTGATCCACGCATGACCTCGGCGATGGTGCAGGTAGCGTTTTGTTCTGCTGGGCACGGGGTTGGCATGAGTCCAGAACTAGCAGCCACGCTCACGCTGTGCTCCAGGCCCGGCCGTGGCTCTTTGTTCTATAGGACAACGCACACA
Organism: Echinops telfairi; assembly: GCF_000313985.2. NCBI lineage: Eukaryota > Metazoa > Chordata > Mammalia > Afrosoricida > Tenrecidae > Echinops > Echinops telfairi. The sequence continues at coordinate 25,378,812 of NW_022103928.1, forward strand.
AGGGCCTGGTCCTTGTGGAGACAGTGTTCTGCCTGCTGCCTTCTGCAGCCTACTGCCTGTGCCCTTGAACTTCGGAGGGACTTTCGATTCTCAGCCCCGAACAAAAGCTGCCTCTCTGAATGTTTCACATCCAACCTGTCAAGAAGAGACCGTGTCTGTTCCATAGGCCAGAGTGTTGTCCCAGGCCACACTGCTTGCTCCCACGTAACTATCTTTGGATCAGGGGCCCGTCGCCAGGCTGGGTGCTCCTTGAGATGCTTGGGGTCGACAGGCCCACCTTCCTTCCCACAATCCCATAGGAACCTAGGATTGTGTTGGGCGCTGGAGGCACCGCGTCGTGCCGGATGGGGCGTCCTGGAGCTTGTATTCTGGTGCTGGCGCTGTGTTGTGAACGAACTGGATGCCACCCACTGGGTGGCTGTAACATGGCAACTTGATGTTGTGGGATGCTTGCCTTGGCACATTATGTCTCTATTTTTAAAGCATAACCTAGTCACCAGGTGCACGTGCCCTAGCTGGGGAGCACTGGGGGACCAGCAGGGTGAGAGGGAAAGGAGTTCTGAGGGGCAGCAGCTGAAGCATGCTGGTTTCTGAGGGCATAGACCGAAAGGTTTGTGGTTCCAGTCCACCCAGCGGTGCCTTGGGAGAAAGGCCCGGTCATTTACTTCACAAAAAGGCTTATGGGGCACAGTTCTACTCGGACACACATGAAGTCCTCATGGGTTGGACTCGACTGGTGGGAAAGCACCTGGGTTGAGGGGGCAGCAAGGCTCTAGCACAGGGGTTCTCTACCTTCCTCATGCCTCGACCCTTTCATACAGCTCCTCACGTTGTGGTGACCTCCCAACCACAAAATTATTTTTGTTGCTACTTCATCACTGGAATTTTGCCACTGTTATAAATCAGGCGACCCCTGTGAAAGGGTCGTTCAACCCTCCCAAAGGGGTCGTGAGCCACAGGTTGAGAACCGCTGGTGTAGCAGGAGCTGCTGGTGTATGAGGGAGGTGAGGTTGTTGGTGGAGGGGGAAGGGGTTTCAGCTCAGCGGCAATGGAATGCAGGGGGGGGGGGCTGAGTGCCAGGTGTGGGCAGCAGAGAGGTCCTGTGGCCAAAGCATCAGGGTCTTGTTGACCACTGAGAGGATTTGACTTCTGTCCAAGACACCAAGGAACCATTGGCGAAGCCCTTGAAGACATTGCTGCTCACATGCCAATCCTGGCTGGGTATTGAAGGGAGGGAGAGTAGAAGCTGATGGCTCAGTAGTTTGCGCCAGGGCCAGTGATAGCCAAGACCAGGGGAATGACATGGAGGTGGGAAGACTTGCCAGCTCAGATTTGCCTTGAAGGTGGACCTGTGCACACTGAGACTTCTCGGATACCCCTTTTCCCTGTGGCCGTGAGGGTTGTAAGCACAGCCTCCTCTCGTCTCCCAAAGGGCTTCTCTTGGCGCTACTTCGGCTCACAGATCTTCAGCACCCCCACCAGTCCTAGAGGAGTAGCTCTGACTCATGGCACCCCCATCTATGCCAGAGTACAGCCTGTACTCTACGGGGGTGGGGTGGGGTGTCAGAAGCTGGGTTTGTTTGGGGTGGGTGGTGGGTGGGAGAATAGATCGCTAAGCCTTTCTTCCAATGTTTCTCTGAGTGGACTTGAGCTCTAACCTTTTCATTTGCACCACCCAGGGCCTTTGGCCTCTAACAAGAGGTCAGCAATCATGCCCCCCAACTATAGCCATTAGGAGCATAGCATGCAGCCCCCGGGTAGGGCTTCTGGTGGACATACAGCAAAGCAGAGCCATTACTATTGATAGGGAGGAATACAGGGACCAAGGGGCAGTAGGAAAGGCCACTTCTGGGTTTGGGTGCTTCCATCAAATTGGGCAAACCTTGACTCTGTTCCTTTAAAAAATCCTGTACTTGGGGGACAGTGGTGGAGGGGTCTTTCCCATTGGAACTAGCAGGAGCAGACCCCTTACCTGCGCTCCTGCAGCCATTTCAATCCTTATAGCCCCTTAGAGCCAGGGGCCTCCTCAACCCCACCTTGCAGAGTCTCTGAGAAGTGAAGGGATTCACTTGATTCCTGAACAATTGTCTCAGAGCTTTGAGTCAGTGTGTACAGGGATTGAAATCTTGGGGACTGGCGACATCTGAGTTTGAATCCTGGCTCTGTCACATACCGTGCTGAGAGACCTTGGGCATGTCCCTTCTCCTTTCCTCGGTCTATAAAAACCTGGGCTGAGGAAGAGTTTGCCACAACTTGGGATGTGGAGACGGGTGTGGAGGCAGGGAGGTGATAGGAACTCGCATCCCTTCACCTCTGGGGACCTGTGCTCTGTGACTCTTGTGTGTTGTCCCCACCAGCATTTTGAAGTAGAGGCCTCATTGCCAGCTGCTGTCATGGAAACCAAGAGATGGAGGAAACAGGAGAGGCCCAGAGGAGGGGGAAGGGAGGGGAGGGAACCATTCCCTCTCTCCCTCAGCCCACCTTGGCCAGCTCATTATAACAGGTGTTGGCTCAGAGGGATGGAGCGGGGGCGGAAAGTGAGGCAGGGAGGAGGAGACAAACACAGGCCAGGGCCAGCAGGGCCTCTGTTCCAACAGGGAATGTGGGATGCAGGGGACCCCCTGTGGAGACCACTCACACAGCCTCCCAGGCGTCCAAGGTCAGGCTGGAGAGGGATCTGACTCAGACCGGAGTCCCTTCTTCCCCACTTGTGCTCTGAGGTGTTCAGAAGGCAACACCCTTGATCTTGGGGAAAAAGTCTCCACCGGTCCTCTTCACATCAGAGCTGAGGGACCTTCCAGCGGCATCTGCCCATCTGGGATCAGCATCCAAGTGAGTTGTTTACGATCCTGCTGAGAATACCTCTTTGGGGTCTGGACCTGCCCCTGCCACCCTACCTGTCTAGCTATCATTCAATTAACTCGATTCTGTAGCGAAGGGCCCCAGTCCAGCTCTCTGGAACCCTCTGTCACAACTCCTACCACCTCCTCCTTCCCCCACCATATCACTGTTGTTAGAGCAACACCCCCATTCATTCATTCAGCTTGTTTTGGTTTTTATTTTGAACTTAATTTATTTCTGAGCCAGAAGTGTTTGCTTCATCGGTTTCTTCTAGCATATCTTTTTCTTCTGTTACAATTTCCTCTTCTGGGTTGGGGAACAGTTTGTTCCTTTGCAATCAGGATAATTTCTGTGTGTTCCGGGAGCTCCTGCCTGGGTTCATCCCATGAGTTCTGTGAAGTCCGGCGGTGTATCGGGGGGGCTTTGTTCCCCTGGATGTGCTCAGTGGCCTGGGAATCCTTTCAGTTCAGCATCCCTCTCTACATGTTAAGTCAGCCTTCGTTGGGGACCACCGACGTTGTGTCCAACCCCACTGTTTGGCCTGTGCACACCTTCAAGTTCTGCAGCCCCTGGGACTCAGCAGGGGGGCTTCTGGATGGAGTCATAAAGAGATGAGCCGGGGTCCCTGCTTGGCCACTTTATATGAGCCGCATCACAGTTTAGTAGCCCCTCGACGACTAGCGGGTTGATAACAGGGATTCCATGAGTAGCCCAGGTGAGGCCCCTGCAAATAAATGGTAGTTGTGTGCTTCCATCTGGCGCATCTCTTCAGCCTCAGGCTACAATCACACTGGTGGGTCTGTGGTCGCCCTCTCACCTGCTGGGTGGGACACCTGCCTTCCGCTTCTGGCCAACACACTTCACGTGCAACCACTAGTACTCGGTCCATGGAAGATGACGTGTCCCTGGGATGCTCAATGGGTTTGTGATGTTCAACAGATTAGAAGGAAAAGCTTAGAAACCCTAAGAATCACATAATCTGATCCCCAAGTGACCGTGACTATGGGACAGGCCTGGACAGTGTCTTGTTCCGCTGTGCATGGATCACTGTGAGGTTGGGCTTGGTTTGATGGCACCTATATGAGTGACAACACAGAAGCACAGGAGGGGACAGGATTTATCTCCACTGGAGAGCCCAGAAAGTTGGCTCATGTGTTGACGTCAAGTCTCCAAGATGTTATTGTTACTACGTGCCACTGAGTTGGCTCGACCCACAGCGACTGTATGCACAACAGAATGAAGCACTGCACGGTCCTGTGCCATCCTTGCCACTGATGCCCTGTCTGAGCCCATCGCTGCAGCCACTGGGCCAATCCATCTCATTGAGAGCCTGCCTTTTTTGTTTTTGTGTTTTGCTTCTCCTACTTTGCCAAGCATGATCTCCTTCTCTAGGAACTGTCTCTCCTGACAATATGTCAATATGTCCAAAGTATGTAAGATGAATTCTCACCATCTTTGCCTCTAAGGGGCACTCGTGTAATTCAGCAAAGTTAAGTGAGTAGGGCTTTGTAGGCAGAAGATCAAGCCTGAGCCAAGGCAGGCATCCTGGGAGGTGCAAATGCCTCACGATGGTGGTTCGAGTCCACTTAGAGATACCTTGGAGGCAAGGCATGGTGATGTACTTCCCCCAAATCAGCCATGGAAAACACTGGCGAGCACAGTGCTGCTCTAAGGCTCAGGAGGCCCCCATGAGTTGGAGTTGACTCAATGACCGAGTTCTGGTTTTGGTCCAAAGGCATGGCGGTTGGAAATAGCATTATGGGTGCAGGAAGCTGTGAGCAGCTTGCTTACCAGAGCATAAAGCCAAGACCAAGGGTAGGTGGTGAGAGACGAACAAAGCTAGACAGATGAACATGGCCAGAATTGCTCAGGGGCTTTTCAAACGTTGGGGTCGCCTCTTCCGTGTCTTGATCTAACCTAAAATTGTCATCACAGTGGATTCATGCTCTGGAGACCCGAGGGGGACCAAGGGGACTTGGGGAGTGTTCACTGCCCATTGCGCCTCTGGAGCCCTGCTCCTCATGGGGCCGTTCTTAGACCAGCAGCAGTAGCAGGAGCTGGGAGCTCGTTGCTGTTACCCCAGACTCATGGCGGCTGCATGCACAAGAGAACGAACCACTGACCAGTTCGGCACCGTCCCCGTGATCGATCGATCCATAGAGATTTCATTGACTGAGCTTCAGAAGTAGATTACCAGGCCTTTCTTCTCAGTCCCTCTTAGTCTAGAAATGCCACGGAAACCTGTGCCGCCTCGTAGCAAGACTCAAGTCTGACAGACAATTGGTGACTGCATATGAGATGCCCTGGACAGGAGTCAAGCCCAAGTCTCTTACATGGAAGGCAAGAATTCTACCACTGAACTACCGGGTCCCTTGGGGAACTTATTATTAGAAATGAAGACTCTCAGGAAGAATCCAAATCTGCATGTGAACAAGTTCACTGGATGAGTCAGGTCCAGACCGAGAGGGGCAGGGCTGGTATAAGTGGTGTCCGGAAGCGTGCAGACATTGCTCAATCTGCTTGCGATCCCCTGGAAGAGGTGAGCTCTTTGCTCTCCCAACAGACCAGCAGGCAGGTTTTGGTTAGTCTCAGAGGAGAACTGGGAGGAGTTGCTCCAACTCTGGGATAGCTTTTAAAGGGGAACTGTCGCAGCCCCTTTAAAGACCTTCCTTAGTCCTTGTGGACCCCTTTAGATCTCGCATAATCTAAGGGGACATCATCTAAACACACCTTTCTCACTCATTCAGAAGGGGGACGACTGCTCTCTGTACCTAGGTGAGCATCATCTCCAAATAAAAGACCCTTGGGCACGAGATTCACCAGGTGCTCCTTGGCTCCTTCTGAGAGATGATCCATCGCGGAGGACAGGGCGTCCAGACCTTGTGTGTGTCACTTGCTTAATAGCCCCTGATTGTACGTCTGTGTGTTCTCGCGAGAAAGGGAACGTGATGTTACAGAGCTTCCTGCCTTGCCAAGGGCCTTGAAAACCAGGTCAAGTGCTTCGGACTTTTGCTGGGCGACAGGAACCCATTGGAGAGCTGGTAGCAGGGGAGTGGGTGAGAGCTGCTTGTTGAAAGACTGCCCTGTCAGAAGCGTGGAGGTGACTCGAAGGGCCGGGTGACATCCATGTGGAGGCTGGTGCAGGGCCCAGGCAGGGTTGGGGGACACAATATGTAAGGTAAGCACAGGCTGGCTTATGCTTATTTATTAATATTCAGTGAACAATTTGACTTTTTTTTTCTCCACCGCATGAAGAATTCTGCTTCCAGGTCTGGTTGCCATCTGTCTTTCTCCCAACCCTACAGCCTCTTTTTACAGAGTCAAAGCCGCTTTTCACATTTAAATCCCAGACAGGGATCCCCAGTAAACCAGCTAAGCATAGGCGTTTTTGTACCTATTTACTAACCCGTGGTGAATAATCTCATATGGGTTTCACTAGAATCTTGCTTATTGGATCATGTAGGCCCCGGTGAGAGAGAAGCTTGGGCACAGACAATATCTCTGCGTGGTCACACAGCTCAGCCACCAAGGGCCACACTTTGTCTTGCTAAGCGGCCAATGGTTCCGGGAGAGTCTGGGTTCATATTTCATGTAGGTTGCTTGACTCTTCAGCCAACAGCTACCTGGTCTTACCCTTCCTGTTACTGATTTCTGATTTAAAGTATTGTGGTCTGAGAAAATGCTTTGTACTATTTTGATCATTCGGAATTTATTGTGGCCAACATACGGTTTATTCTGGAGAATGACCCAGATGCACTGAAGAAGAACATGTACACCGCTGCCATTGTGTGCAGTGTTCACCACATGTCTGAGATCAAGTTGGTTGGTTGTGTCTTTGTTGAATTCTTTCTGGCTAGCTTGTTCTTCACTGAAAATAGGGAAGAGGTAGGATATATGATGTTGCATTGTGCCATTGCAATCAATGACATGAAACAAGACGTGTGAACTGTTGACAAGAAAGCTGATTTACTCTGTCCACCTTCAGTCAACTTACAATATAAAGTTTACATTAAAAAAGTTAATAAAAATAACTTTAAAAGGAAAGCGGTGTGTTAGAGGGTCCTACCATTATTGTGGAGCTGTCTGTTTCTCTTTGCAATCCTGTTAATGTTTGTTTTATGTATTGGGGTGCTCTTTCATTGGGTGCGTGGGTATTTATTATGGTTTTGTCCCCTTGCTGGTTTGACCCTTCAGTCCTGGTATAACACCCTGCTTGTCTCCTATGCTAGTTTTCACTTCAAGGTCAGTTTTATCAGAAATGAGTACTGCCACTCCTGCTCTTGTTTGGTTGTCATTTGCTTGACATACTGATGCCATCCTTTGATTTTTAGCTTTGTGTCTAAGGTGTGTCTCTAATGGGCAACATATTGATAGGTCATACTTTCTTATCCACTCGGCCGCACTTTATCTCTTGACTGGTGCACTTGATACATTTACATGCAATGTAATCATCCATCAGAATGGCTTTACTCCTGTCATTTTGTTGTTGTTTTTAATGGTGCTGATTTCTTTGTATACATGTCCTTGGTGAGTTCTTTTTGTGCACCGATCTTCTTTTCATCTCTTGTTGGTGATTTTGAGATTACTAAGTCTTTATGATGCCCTTCATTTTTATTTTGGCGAGAAGTCTTATTAGTTTTATTTGTGAATACTCTGGAATTTATTTTTATCTTCCTAAGAACAGAAGCTATATTTGAAGCAGCAAATAAACTGACCAGTCATAGAATTTGGAACCCTCTCCTCTGAGCGTTTTTATTTGTAAGACCAAGCGAGTATCAGAACTGCCAGCTGGAATCTCGGTCCTTCCTGGGAACTCGTCCCTGTAAGTCTCACACCAGCCCCTGAGGTGAAGACGGAAGAACGTTCTGGAGGGTGCAGGGTCCCAGGTCAAGCTAAGAAGACGGAGGAAGAAAGAGAAGCGAGGCCTGTGAAATATTTCTAGAAATCTTCTAGAACAGTGTTTCCTGGAGTAGCTCCATGGAGCTCTAAATGAAAGGAGGCGCCATTACTAATTAGGTTTAGAAATGTGTATGTCATCCCCTTTGTTTTTGAGATGAATAATTCCCCACCCAAAGCATAGACTTTGGGTTAGACAGAACCTGGTTTGAAATCTCAGCTCCCTCACTTACTGTATGACCTTGAACAATGCTTTTCTTGTCTGTCCTTGTCTGTAAAATAGGAATAATATCAGTACTGATGACATAAGGTTAGGATGATGAGTCAATAAGACCTGACACATTAAAAAAAAAAATCCCTTACCACGGAGGCCATCTGACACATGCTGAAACTGCTGCAGAGAATGTTCTCCGATGCGTGTGGAAGGAAATTGTCAGGCCTTTCTTCCACGGGGCTGCTGGGGGGTTCACATCATCTGTATTTAGATTAGCAGCCAAGAGAAGACCACTTAGATCACTCTAAATAACCAAAACCCAACTCACCGCCCAGTCGATGCCAACTCATAACCAACCCACGGAACAGGATAGACCTGCCCATGGTCCCCATGCTCAGGTCACCACCCGTCTCTCAGATATGTGTGTGGCTGTGACACGGAACACGTTTCAACAGTGCTTCCAGGCTAAGAGGCACTGAGAAGACAAGTCTGGTGATATACTTCTGAGAATCCAGTGGATCACAAAGCTTCTGATCCCGGGCAAAACACAGGATCAGGCAGCAGTTTATTCTGTTGTGCGTACTGGGCTGTCATGACGTGGGTCAACTTGACAGCAGCTAACAACTACGCAACCCTTCGGGATGCGCATCCGATCTTCCTTTCTGCAAAGGAGTGAGCAAAGGATCAGCCAGATGACACATATCCCTCCAGGTCATCCCTCCAGGTTGCTAGCTAGTAAGCAACACAACTGGGTTGCAAACTCAGGTCTCCCTGGTCCCCTAAACTCTGGCTCCTGTCCATTAGACTACACTGGATGTCATCCCCAGGGAAACGGGCCAGATTTCCGGTTGTGTGGACTAGTATTGAGAAGGCTTCAGATGCCACACCTCCTTACATACAGATAGTTTAACACCACCCCCCCCCTTTACCAGGCTGAAATGAAGATCACCTAATCTACCCTA
>NW_022103928.1:25387824-25391129 GCF_000313985.2 Echinops telfairi
TCTGTAATAAAATATTAACAAATATTTCACCACAGACATCCTTGGACATGACTGCAATGGAAGAGATTCAGGAGCAGTCTGATGTCTACAGCCCCATCTAGGCGCATAGCATTCAGCAACAAAGGCAGATGATGCAGGTGTGTTGAATTGGCCATTCTAATAGCGCCATGTGACTCAACACTTGGTAAGGTTCCAAGCAAAACAATGTACCATCTTCCCTCAACTTACATGATCAGAGCATTCTTTAAAAGCCGGGAGTATATTTAAACTGTGATTTGTTTTAATGTTTATGTACAAATGGGAATAGAGGTTTGGGACTCGGATCATAATGGGCCGCTTTTTTTCTGCCTACACGGGTGGTTAGGAACCATTTGCAAGGTGGGCAGTAAAAAGGTCAATTCATTATCATGTGGTAGGGATTTTACTGCCCAGAGCAAACAAGGCAACCCAACTGCTTACTGCTCAGTGGACTCCTACTCATGAACCCCAGGTGTGTCAGAGTAAAACCATGTGTCCTCGGGTTTTTAAGGGCTAAGGCCTTTTATGGTCTATCACACATAAATCACCAGGCCTTTCTTCTAAGGTACCTCCGGGTAAATTTTGAACCCCCAACTTTTCAATTCATACTCTCCAGGTACTCTCTTCACTGGACACGACCCACTAAATGCCAGTCATGCCTCACCGATCACCCATAGACCGTGTTACTTGCTTCACACCACCTCATAGAGAACCCTGCTACTAAGCTAGCATGATGGAAGTATGGGGGCCTGAGGTCTAGAGACACATGGGTACCCACAGTACCAGCCCCTCCTTCCAACCATTCACAGGGGATTTCAGGACACTCACTAAAGCCCCAAGGACCACTTATTGGTGGACCCACAGGTTCCCAGTGTCTCAAGTTGGCTCAGGAACTGCGTAGGCCAACCCTGCAGTTAATCAGGATGAGAAAAGGGGAGGAGAAATGAATACATAATGAGTACCTGCTCCCAGCTGGGCCCAAGGTCATACTGTTAATAAGAGATGAAGCTAAGAGGCAAGTGGACTGATACTATCTACCCTACTTTTAAAAATTAAGCTTGTTCTTTTGGGGATGAACAGAATGGACGCCTCAAGATAGGTAGAATCATGTAACATTCAGAGCAAATTCAAAGTGAACTACCACTCCTGTCATCGGCCACATAACTTTGAAACAGCATTCCTTTCATTCTTTTCCTGGTGAACTCTTACTCAACCCTCAAGACCCAATTCACTCATCCTCTCATTTATGACTCGTTCACCAAAAGCTCCGGGATGCATAAGAACTCCCTGCTCTGGGCTCCCACACGCTCCTTCCTAACTCTTTTACCGTGACGTTTACCCTTATGTTGCGATTACAGGTATCTGCCTTCCCCACATGCTGATGACCAACTTGAGAGATTTTGTCTGATTCATCCCCAAGATTCCAACCTCTTCCCTCCACGCCCAATACTCAACACAATGCCAGCTGGGTGCACTGCCAGCAGACGTACAGAATGAATGAATGTTTAATTGAACAAATTCACCGTGGCTGCTAGTTTGTCAAAGAGCAAATCTTTCAGGTTGAGGAAGAGGACAGCTGAGTCACCAGCTATTGGTGGCCTTTCTTTAACCCTTGTAGCTGCTTGATGACACAGGTAAATACTGGCGTTGACATAGCCGACTGCCACACAGCCTCCCTCTGAAGAGATGTTTCCAAAAGACACATACATATATACACACATACGTACATACATATGGACATATACCATAGGCATACACATACATATATTCATACATCTATATGGAGAGAGAGAGAGCCCTGGTGGTACACCATTGAGCTTATAACTTAAAATGTCAAGGTTAGAGCCCGTGAGTTGCCCCATAGGAAAAGCTGTTGCAGTCTGCTTCCATAAAAATGTACAGTCTCAGAAACCCAGTGGAGCAATTCTACCCTGGCCTCGAGGGTCCCGATGAGGTGGACTCGACTCGAAGGCAGTGGGCTGGGTTTGGTGTCTGGGTGCTTCACTAGTTGATGCCCAAGATAGGCATCACTGATGGGAGTGCCCAGATAATGTTCTGTGAGCACAAGGGGGAGTCACACTCACTGTGATGGTCTAAAGGGGCGTGGGTGTCTCCCGAGGGTCTTAGGTTTTATTTTTCCATTGTGTCTAGGATTTTCACTAAAATGAACAATGGCACATATCTTAGAAACCAAACTTGCCAACATGCCCATTGCATGTTGCTAGGTGCCTGAAGTCAGTTCCAAAGGATAGTGAGCACGTACAACGGAACGCGACACTGCCCAGTCTCCCACCCTCCGCATAATGCTGGTTATATGTGAGCCCAGTGTTGCAGCCACGGTGCCAACCCATCTCATCCAGAGCCTTCCTCTTTTTGTGGCCCCTCTGCGTTACCAGGGATGATGTTCTTCCCCAGGAACTGGTCTTTTCTAAGAACCTGGCTAAAGGACACTGAGTACACACCCTGAAAAAAATGCAATAGCTGGGGTCCTGTTATTGTTGCTTTGTACATTGAATTGATTCTGAGTCAAAGTGACCACAGGACAGAGTATTTCCCATATTTTCTGTAAAAGGCAGCTATGCTCACCCCTCTAGCACCAGTGCTGCCCACCCCATAGTTTCCTTGATGGTCATCTGTACAGGAGCAGGCTGGCTGACACATTTGTCTCCTGAGGAGCTGCTGAACACTTCAAACCACTGATCTTTTGATTGACAACCACGTGTTGAACCATTACCCCCCCCACCACCCCAGGGCTCCTCACGAAGGTCCTGGTACTACAGGCTCAGCTCCAGGAGGCCTGGGGGGATGGGTAGGGATGGGTATTTCTAACTGCCTCCCTCAAAATCCTAAGGCACAGCCAGAGAGCAGGAAGCTCACATCCTGGGGTGTAGGCACCTGCCGCTTGGAGGAATAAACTGCTCGTACTGATGAGGAGAGCACCGCTCAGGTGCTGTCTCAGAGCTCACTTCCTCAGACCCGATGCTGAAGGGACAGTGTCACTGCTGTGAAACAGATCCTGATAACAATGACAAAGATCCAAATAAAACACACACACATCAATATTTCATATATGTTAAAGGTGACCTGGCAAATCACTGACTTCCTGTGCACCTGTTTGCTCGGACAGGAGCTGCCCATCCCTCTGCTCCCTGTCAACTGGATTCTCTTCCGACAGTCTGTGGTATGTTTCCTCCACCTCAAAACCTATAACTAAACCTGTTGCTCATCATTCACGTCCAACCCATGGCGACCCAGGTGCTTTAGAGCAAAATGGTTCTCCACAGAGC
>NW_022103928.1:25391229-25394895 GCF_000313985.2 Echinops telfairi
CACTTCTGAATGGGTTATACATTGGGCTGGCTGCTAATTGCAAGGTTGACGGTTTGAAACCACCAGCTGCTCCACCTAAGACAAATGAAGATTTCTACTCCCATTGAGTTACAGTCTTGGAAACCCAAAGGGACAGTTCTACCCTGTCTTACAGGGTTGCTATGAATCAGAATGAACTCAATAGCACGGAATTTTGTTTTGTTTTGTTTTTTTCTAAGTGGATTCAAACTCTACCTTTGCAGCCAAGTACTTCACTATTTGTATCACCCAGGGACTCCCTCACCCTGAAGGTTATGCCATTTCAGATCCACCTTCTTCCCAAGTCTCAGGGCAAGGTGGGGTAGAGGGGGCTCAAGGTCATTATTTTACCAAGCTCCCTTCTGATCCCATGTCCAAAGCTAGTGAGATGAAGTCTCCCATCCTCATGTGCATTCTAAGGAAGATTCTGGCTCTACTTCTTCAAGACATATCTGTTTGTTCTTCTGAAAGTCTGCTCTATTCAATATCCTTCATCAACATCGTGACTAACTATATCAGTTCCTCCTCCATCTTTATCAGTCATTGTCCAGCTTTTATTTTTTAATTTAGTTTTTTTAATTTAACAGTCTTGTTAGCACTTCATCCACATGACATACAATTCAATAATTCCCGTCATATCAAGAAGGTTGTACAGTTATCACCATATTTGATTCTAGAACATATTCTTCCTTGCAATCATTCTTGTTCATGTGATTTTTTTCTAGTTGTGGCAAAAAGTATACACAACAAAACATCCTCCAATTCAATAACTTCTACATGTATACTTCAGTGCCGTTGATTATACTCTTCATGTTGTACGACCATGACTGATGATGCCCTTTCCCAAATGATTCCACCACCATTCGCATAAACTCAATGTCTCCGAATGTCCAGCTTTTTTTATATGTATACGAGGTGATATGAAGCAAGGATGTATGTACTCTGGATATGTTCTCAGAAGAGACCAGTTCTGGAGAAAGACATCATGCCTCGTAAAATACCGGGGCAGCAAAGAAAGAGGACGCCTCTCAATGAGAAGGATTAGCACAGTGGCTGCAACCATGAACTCAAACATAGCAAGTGTGAGAATGTGCCGGACTTGGCACTGTCTGGTTCTGTTGCACACAGTCCACGTGAGTCAGAACCACCTCAACGGCACTCAACCGCAGTACTTTGAACCCTGTCGCCACTAATGCCAAAGACTTCTTTTCTCTGCATATTAAAGTAGCAACCGTGATTTACACAAATCAAACGTTTTTAATCCTCTGTCGCCACTAATGCCAAAGACTTCTTTTCTCTGCATATTAAAGTAGCAACCGTGATTTACACAAATCAAACGTTTTTAATCCTCTGTGACACAAACAGATATTGGCAAAGTGTGGCAAAGAATTCTAAGAAACTGGGATGGTCCATTTGGGAAGTCAGCTGACAATAAAATTTGATTATTTAACTCCAAAGGTATGAGAACATAACAGGATTACAAAATGTTTTTCAGTTGACTGGGGAGATAAGTTTCTTCAGAAACTTATCCCAACCCTCCAGCACACGCTTACTACTGGTTTTGTACATCGCCTCCCAGTCTCCTGTGCCTGGTATTGTTATGCGGTTGTAAAGGTAGTATATACACATTTCAGTTTGTATCCTATCTTTTTCATTTAGCATCATGTCAGAGTGTCTTTCTACAGTCCATGATCTACACATTTTAGCATTTGACCAAGTACATATTCTTTAATGAACTTAGCAGTCTCTTTGGTAGGCATTTCAATCTCATCTCATTTTTATTGTAAAGATTATATGACACGAAGCTCTCCTGCATAAAACAATGAAAATGAGTCTGCAAGTTCACAATAAGGTAACAAAGAGATATAAATGGCCAGAACACATTTGGGGGGAGAAATGTCCAACTTCACTAATGAAAAAGAAACAGTTAACTGTTTGGGCCACTAACTGGAAAGTTGGCTGTTGCAATTCACCCAGAGGTGCCTTAGAAGAAGGTCTGGTAAAACCTATTTCTGGAAAGTAGTGATTTAAAACCCTGTGGGGCACACACACATGGTCACTCTGAGTTAGGGTCAAGTAAATAAAAATTGGTTAGGATTATTTGGGTTTCACTAATAAATTAAATCAATAAAAGTAGTACAATCGTGAAACGATCTCACTTTTTAAGCCTTATCACATTGACCATCAATTGTTAAAAATTACAATACCCCGTTTTGCTGAGAATGTGTTGGAAGCATCCAGTTGCTTTGGCTTTTGTGAAGGGCAACATCGATGTCAAGAGCCTAAAAGCAGTCATGCCTTTCTACCTGGTAATTCCCCTAATAGGAGTTATTCTAAAGAAGTAATCATATTTGCAGTGTGCATATCCATTTTATTGCTGTGTGAAGATGACAAATACATTTGAATGTTCAATGATAGTTTAACAGTTAAACAAAATCGGGTTCAAGTAGAAAGAAAATGTTTTGAAAACGAAGGTGGCAACATATGTACAAATGTGCTTGACACAATGGATGGATGTTTGGATTGTGATGAGATATAAGAGCCCCCAATAAAATGATTAAAAAAAATTTTTTTGAAGAATAGGGGGAAAAAAAGCCCTACTCTCTTAAATCTTTGATGAGGTAAATGAGCTAGAAAAAAAAATCTTCATGATTTAGCAATGGGTAGTAGTAGCAGGAACAAACTTAGTTGATAAATATGAAAATTTTCTTATCTTTTAAAAATTCTATAGATAAACTTCATTTCTATTTTGAGCCTCCATTTCACCAAAGGAATAAAAATCTTAACTGGAAAAAAACACACCAGTTAAACAAAATCCACATGGTGGAATTTTTGCATATATCTACTAAAATTGTTTTTGAAGAATATACATGAGGGCTTTAACAATCCATGGAAAATGGAATGAAAACATAATGGCATTTTCTCCAACTTTGGGAAGCCCCCTTGCCTGACGCAGAATTCAAGATATCCCATGGAGTGAAAAGCAGAGCCTTCCAAACAGTGTCAGTGGAAGCTCCTTGCTAACACTCTATTGAAAACATTTGGTCCATAATCAATGCTCCTGGAAGCAGCAGTCCAGAATTAAAATTAGTTTAATTCCAGACCTGAAGGGGGACGTAGGGCCTCAGTCTCAGGGATCCACCAGCCTTTATCCAACCACTAGGCCTGCTCGCTTTATGATGCTGCGCTCTGTCCCACATTTTTCTCCTCCTCTAACCAAGGCCTTCTAATCCGGCCCCTTTCCTCAGACACCATCTAGTTCTTCTGCTCTTAGGATTGTGGAGACTAATGTTCCTATAGTTCATGAGTCCTTTGGACTAACTATTTCCATGAGTTTTAAAATTTTCTTCGCTCTTCTTTCCTCCGGATGTGGAGAGACCAATCGTTGCCCCTTAGTTGGCTGGTCATGAGCTTTGAAGACCCTGCAAGACTTGCCAAAGTGTGATGTGTGGCACTGTCTTTATGAAGTATGTTATGCAAATTGACTCTAGTGTCCATGGATACCATGTTCCAAGGCTGTACTGTACAAAAGCTGACTGCTACATCGACTGAGTAACTACTGTATCACCAGCCCTCCCAGTGTTGTACACAGCATATGTGCAATTGAGTGCATAACTACTGTATCACCAGCCCTCCCAGTGTTGTACA
>NW_022103928.1:25394995-25403764 GCF_000313985.2 Echinops telfairi
GTGTTGTACACAGCATATGTGCAATTGAGTGCATAACTACTGTATCACCAGCCCTCCCGGTGTTGTACACAGCATACGTGCCATCGAGTGCATAACTACTGTATCACCAGCCCTCCCGGTGTTGTACACAACATACATGTGCTCAAAGCTCCCTGTCATCAAGTCAGCTCTGGTTCATAGGGACTGTGTAGGACAGAGTAGAACCGCCCCTTTGGGTTTCTGAGACGTTAGATCTTTATAGGGGTAGACAACCACATATTTTTCCTACATGCATACATATATATCTATATAGAATAAAATGTGGCTTATGCAATGTATGCATAATGAAAAGACCAGAAGGAAGAACCTAAATATTCACCAACATGTTAACTTCGAGAGGATGGAATTGGAATAGTTAGAAATTTTTTTGTTTGTACTTTCCCCCGCTATTTTTCCATAGTAATACTTTCGTGATTAGAGCCAATCAATACATATTTTTGGAGAACATTTTTTTTTCATATGAAAAATCATCAGATCAAGTAGAATTTGTACAATTGTAGGGTCTAAAAATATCTAATCAACTTTCATTCATTGTTGCAGTCAGATAGGCCACAGCCTAAATGCAGGATACAGATGGTTGGCCTGTTCAGATCCACATACAAGTTTGTATTTCCTGTTTTTCTTGAAAAGTCACAGAATATGCCACCCCGGAGTCCCTGTTCCTACTTGGCACACTGGGCCCCCGTGGAAAGGCAGCTGGCCTGCTGAGCACAGTGAACCTGCTCCGGGTCTCCGTCGTCCACACAGGTCACCAGGGACTGCCTTATGCCTGGCCAGCTGCTAGAGCAGTACCTGCTAATCCCTGCTCACATACACTCAGGCCCTTTCTCTCAGGCTGGCACTCACTGCTTGTTGAATAACTTTGCAGGTAGGTAAAGGGAAGATCAGGGTGCTTGGGGGATGCAAATGGTTAATGCTCACTGATAAGTTGACAGTTCAAGTCTGCCCAGAGGAGTCTTGGAAGAAAGGCTCGGTGGCCTTCCGAAAGGTCAGTTATGAAAAACGCTGGGGAGTGTAGTTTTACTCTGACACACATGCATTTACAATGAGTTAAGACTGACTTGCCTACAACCCTT
The DNA here is from genome assembly GCF_000313985.2 of Echinops telfairi. Classification (NCBI taxonomy): domain Eukaryota; kingdom Metazoa; phylum Chordata; class Mammalia; order Afrosoricida; family Tenrecidae; genus Echinops; species Echinops telfairi. The sequence continues at coordinate 25,396,111 of NW_022103928.1, forward strand.
ACCTGAAGGGAGACCCACAAAAGGGTGGTGAGATAGCCAAGTTCAACCAGGGATTTGGTGGCCGGGATAAGACCAGAAGAGATCGCAAGCCCAGAGGAGAGTGTGATGACAGGTGATTACTACATGTGGGAAGGACCTTTCCTTGGCCCTCCTTTTCCATGCAAGGTGAGAGGGGATTCATCAGCAATCAGAAATTCTCTTGGAAAGATGTATGGCACATATGTGTTAGTGCAGGTAGACTAGAGAAACAAATCCATGGACACAAATATGTGTATAAGAAAGAGGTTTATATACAAAACAGTTGAATTTTGAGGAAACATCCCAGCCTAGTCCAGATCAAGTCCATAAATCTGATATTAGCCCACATGTCTAATGCCAATCTATAAAGTCCTCTTCTGACTCACAAAACACATGCAATGACGCTGAATGCAAAAAGATCACAGGCCAGGGGGTGGGAAGTCCTGTGGATCCATGGTGTTGTAAGCATCTCAGTGCTGGCAGGGGTCTCCACATGGCTTCTCCAGCACCAGGGCTGCACCAGGGTAGGGCCATATGGCTTCTCCTCAGGGATGTCTCACAGGGAGTCAGCCTTGTCAGTAGAGAGTCTCCAGGAAGTGAGTTGAGAAAGAGAAGTGTCTCCTGCCTCCAAGGAGGAAACACAGGAGTTCCCAGAATTCTCAGGAGAAGGCCAGGCCCACACAGAGGCCTCATTGGCTGCAACCTGATTGACTGACTAGACTTCACCCCTTCACTCTTAATCCTCTCACGTCCCAAATTGACACCAGATTATGTTACCCCCACAACATATAATGACCCATACCATTTCTACGAATGTCGGGTAAGAAGGAGAACCTCTTCGAGTTCAAGGGTTTGGGGAGGAGCGAAGAATGGAGGGTCTACTAGTCTACTACTCTGCCCTGGACTTGCTTCCTGTCCTTCTAGGCAACTCATGCTGCCTACTGGGACCATTTCCAGAGGCAAGACATGTACATAAAACCACCCGTCTACCCCCATGTGAGGAGTTCCTAGGTGGCACAAGCAGTTAAGCACTCAGCTGCTAACCGGAAGGCCTGACCATGTCCTTGTGAAACATCAGTTCTGAAAGACCCCCCCAGAACACAGTTTACTCTGGAACACCTGGTGTTCCACAACTGACTTGAGGATGCCTGGACTCCACTTAAGGATCCAAGCAGGCGCATAAAGGAAGGGTCTTGGGAAGGGTTAGAAGCACCGTAAAGATGCCAGCGTTTTATTCATCTCTTTCTTGGCAGCGCTGGCCCTTCTTCTCTTTCTTCCTCTTCCAAGGGTGAAGCCAGGCCCTACACATGACCTCGGGTTTTCCCCTGAAGTCGAAGGATGTCTGCCAACTTCAAGGGCTGCCTATGAAACTTGTGAAATACTCGTCTCAAACATAAAATGCGGGGTGAGCATAGCAAACAAGTAGCTGACTAAAGTTAAGAAGAGAAAAACATTTGGGCTAGAAAAGGATCACATCATCAGAGGCGCAGTCTTGTGACTTCTCTTTGTTTCTTTAACAAGCCTGGCATGGTGTTAAGCACTCGCAGGATATCAACACTGGACAGGATTTGGCTCCCTATCTCATAGAGAATAATGCACACTTAATATGGAGGAGCCCTGATGGTGCTCTTTGGGTTAGCGTTGGAATGCTAACCACAGGGTCATCTGTTCAAACCTACTAGCCACACCGAAGGAGAGAGGCACAGCTATCTACCCTGGAGAACACTTACAGCCTCAGAAACCCTCACTAGGGTCTCTGTGGGTTGAGATGGACTCGTGGCAGTGGGTTTGGACTTGGGTAATGCTTCATGTGTTCCCTGCATTTCTCAGCCCCCTTGCAGCTAATCAGGACCATATAGCTTGTTCAGCCAAGTCCAAAGCACAGAGGGAGCCCCTCCAGCACTCTCTTCCCCTGTTGTGTCCATCAATGACCTTTCAGATCCTGGAGCCTTTTCCACTGAGTGACTGACTACAGAGAATAGAAGCCACTGGTGACCTACATTGACTAGCATGAGCAATTGAGCTGTGTTTTGTAATGCCTCTGAGACTGGGGACTTACTTTGTTTTTGCAGCATGGCCTAGCCCATACTGACTGTGTTGGTCTGGGCAGACTAAAGAAACAAATCCAGGGAGACTCACATGTGTGTAAGAAAGAGCTTTATACCAAAGAGTAATTTGTATATTAAGAAACATCCCAGCCCAGGCCAGATCAAGTCCATAAATCTGATATTAGCCCATATATCCAATACCAGTCTATAAATTCCTCTTCAGACTCATAGAATACATGCAATGATGGCAAATGCAGAAAGATCAAAGGACAGTGGGGAAAAGTCTTGTGGATCCAGTGGCACGGTGGTGGAAGCATCTCAACACTGCCATGGGTCTCCACATGGCTCCTCCAGCTCCAGGACTCTGGCTCCATCAGCATAGTTCCAAGTGACTTATTAGCAAGAAGATGAAGCAACGAGAGTGTGTCTCACCTTCAGGGAGGAAAACAGGAGTTCCCAGGAGAAGGTCATGCCCACACAGAGGTCTCATTGACTATGACCTGGTTGACAGGCTAGATTCCACCCTTTCTCAAGTTGACAGGAGATTATGTAACTGCCACACTGACTAAATTGTCAGTAATAACAATGGCTATTTATTGAATGCCTACTAAGTGTATACTTTCCTTGGCTTATCCCACTTCATCCTCACAGCCTTGTGGATGTTATTACCCTCATATTCTAGATAAAGAAAATGAAATCCAGAGAGTCTGGTCCAGTGTCACTGAGAAAGTAAGTTGCAGAACCAGGATGCAGCCTCCACTCTGTCTGACGCCAGGGCAAGAACTTTCCTCTACCCTGGTTTCAAGTTCAAAGGAGCTTAGACTCCAAACCTGCACCCTGCGAGGCTGGAGGGTGGTGAGGCTGGACTCAGGGGAAATCTTTTCATTCAGGCTGAAGATCATCCATCTGGGCTCAAGATATTCCAAATATGAATGCTGGTGTTACTGGGAGGCTGCGAGGCCACGTTTGGAGTTTTCTGGTGGTGCGGGCGCCTTGATTTTGCATGTGTACACACCACGCATATCAGACACATCACGATTGTTTGCTTCTATGGGCAAGAATGCTGAAACATAGCTTCTTGCTGTTTCACAAATATTTTGACCCAGAAATGAGGTCAAAGTCATCAAACATCAGAGTGGGGAGGAATGTCCTCTGACCTGCCCCATTATGGGGTTCAGGAGGGGGAAGACCAGAGAGGGGAAGTGACTTATGTCAGCCCACACAGTGCGGTGATGGCAGCCCTCCCTCCCAGCTGTGCCGCCAGCACTTCCCCTCGAGTTGCAGAAGTCCTGGCTGCCTCTGTAAGATCTGAGTGCTTCCTGAGGACAGAGCTATCATCAGAGTGATCCTCTCATCCTGATGCTTTGCCCAAATGCCTACCTACCAAATGTGCAATAAACCTGGCCTAACTGTTCTAAGAAGAAGTCTCACACCCATTGTCTCCTCTGTCCCACGGAGACCCTGTGAGTCCGAAGGCAGCCCTCACCCCCGTGGTACAGAGGACAGGGTGGACTCAGGGAGGCTGAGAGACTGGCCCGAGGCCACACAGCTGATGTGGAGCTACCAACCCCCATCACTTTGACTCTCCAACACGCTTGGCCCCCTCTGAGTCTAAGAGACACGCTCACATCGCAAGCAAGCCAGCAGAGTACAAAGGAAGGTCCTGGATTCCTAACCGCACTGGTCCTGAATCTTAGTTCAGCCACTCACCAGCTCGTCCCTCCCTGACTCAGTTTCCTCATGTGTGAAATTGCGGGGCTGGGCAGAGAAGAGTGCCTACCTCCAGAAGACGTCAAGAAGATCGGGCCCACAACCCCTGCCATTTGACTGGACAGCACAAGGCAACAGCAACAGTGGACAGAAAGCTCTCAGGATGGTGCCTGACCTAGGGCTGTTGGTTGCTGACATCCATTGACTTGTGACTCACGGGGACCCCAGGCACCGTGCGCAAGGGACTGAGACCCTGCCCAGCTGGTGCCACCCCGGAGTTGGTAGTGATCCAGGCGATTTTTCCATGGCTGACTTTTCAGAAGTCAATCACCAGGCCTTTCTGCCCTATTTGTTTCCGTCTTGAAGCTCCACTGCTCAGCATCACAGTGGCACGCATGCCCCCCCCCTCCCCCCAGCATGTGTGCTTACTAAGATAGGTCATATCTAACCCGCTCTTTGTGAATGAAAAGAACCTCACTAGCCAGTGCAATGAAGCCAGGGGGCAGGGGAGTCTGAGAGAACAGAAGGGCTTCAGCCCCGTCTCAGCTGCTGTCCATAGCAGAGCCCAACTGCAGGCACGGTGGCTGGTTGGGAAGTCTGGAGAGGGGGGTTGGCCTAAGAACCAGTTTCATAGTATTTGCCTACAGAAACGGAGCCAAGAAGCTAAACTTCTGAGCAACTGCCCAACTTTCATTCTCTCCCAGGCCGGAGCAGTCTCTCTGTGGAACTAAAGTCTCCAGCTAGGATGGCCAAGGTTGAGACAGCCCAGCGGACAATCAGCTCGGCTCGCACCATTGTGTAATTGCTAATTAACTTCAGGAAGTAGAGGTCATCCTTTATTCTAGTAAAGGACTCTGGCCCTCCCTCCCCTTTTAATTCAGTGGTTCTCCAAGAGAGCGTGATTACCATATTGGGAAATAAAAATTTTCACCCAAGAAATGTGGGAGGTCCTGAGGAGTCTGGCCCCACTCACCAAATGTGGTAGCATCCCTAGAACCTAGCTCAACCCAGATGGACCTGACACATTCCCCAAACTCCCTTTCAGTGGCCACTGAGTCCATTCTGATTCACAGGGAAGCTAGGTGTGCTAGTAAAACTGTGCTTCGTGGGTTTTCAAGGGCTGATTTGTTTGGGCATTAGAGAGCCAAGCCTTTTGCCTTTCTTCAAGGTGACTCTGGATGGTCTTGAACCTCCAGCCTTTTGGTTAGCAGTTGAGTGCCTTAACCCTGTGCACCACCCAGGGAGTCCAGGCATCCCTTAAGGGACAGTATTGCCCCCGGTTGAGAGCCTCGTGGAATTGAGCAGCACGCCAGTTAGGGACTCGTGCTTTCTCTACTGTCTACAGTGTTTACAGGCCCTAGAATCTAAGACGTGTTACTTATTAAAGGAAAAGACGCCTGGTTAGTGGGTGTGGTGGACAAAGAAGGAAGTGGTATGAACCTCCTGTCCCCTTGTTCTCTACCCTGAGCTGTACACAGGAAATTCAGTCGCCAAGTCTTCTCTATCGGATGTTACGATTCGATGATACCTGGGCCTTTATTATTAGTGGTGTGGATTCTCACCCAAACGCCCCTCCATGCCAGAGTCCAGTTGCCCCATCGGGTCTTGTCGGCTTTAAACTGGTGCTAACCACAAATCCAGTGGTTTAAACCCACCAGATGCTCCTCGTGAGAACGATGAGGCTGTCTGCTCCAAAACAGATGTATGATCTTGGAAAGCCTACGTAGGGTTGTGACGCATCCGAACCTTCTCCAAGGCAGTGAGTCTGGGTTTGAATGTTGGTCATCTTTATGAGAGCAGGTCGCCCGCCAGCTCTTGTATCCTGGTGGTTTCAATCAATGAACTTTCAGTTAGAACCAGAGTGCTGATTCATTGCACCCAAAGGGCTCCTATTATTACTTTCATTTAATACTGGTTCCTAGCCAAAAGATGAGCAGTTCAAACCCACCCAGAGGTGCCTCAGAAGAAAGGTACAGCCTTGGAAGGCCTAAGGACGAGTTCGACCTTGCACACAGGAGGTCACCGTGACTGTAATTGACCCCGTGGCAGCTAACAACAAAAGCATAATTATCTTATGCCCACTGCTGCTGTGCGCACAGGTGCAAATGCTCGTCAGGGGGAAAGGAATCTATCTACTCGCCTCAAGGTTTACAGCCTCAGAAACCCCAGGGAGAGTCATTGTGAGTTGCAATCGATTCCATGGCAATGAGTTTGATCTCTTTTATGTAGTATACATAAAACAGTATGCATATATGCACGGCTGGGTGAACGTTAACAAACTGAGCACATCAGTGTAACTAGCACCCAGGTCATGCCCTCTCACATCCTCTTTTCAACCACGGGCAACCACTATCCAGCCTGTTAACAATCAAGGTAAGTTTTGCCCTTTTGGGTCCTTGTTTTTGTCTCTATTTGCACAACCTTGGGTCTGTGATATTCACCCATATTGTGTAGGTGGTTGTAGCTCTTGTGTTCTCATGTCCCTGGGGTGCACATACCGGAATGTTCTTCTGCTGTTGAGGACCAGCGTCTGGTTTTGGAGTCATTAGAAATGGAGTTGCTGTGAATATTCCAGGGCGTGTGTTTTGAGAACATGGGCACACATCTCTGTCCGGTCACAAACACTTCCTTTCTTTGTTCCCTAAGAGACATCACCAGAATGGACTGAGTCTCCAGGCATTATCTACACAAACAAAATGTATGTGTAACAAACGTCTTATCGGTGCTGCTGCTGCTGTTGTTCGCTGTCATCAAACCTGGCTCCGAATCTTGCACATCTAAACAAAACACTGTCCAGCCCCGGGTTTTCCCATGATTAGATAGCAATGATCCAAAGAGTTTGTAGGTTGATTTTCAGTAATAGATTACCAGGCCTGTTTTCCTGATTTGTTTTAGTCTGAAAGCAGTACTGAAACCTGCTCAGCATGGCAGCAACATGCAAGCTTCCACTGACAGACGGATGGGGGCAGTGCCTGAGGTGTGCTGGCCAGAAATCAAAGGTGGGTTTCCCACTAGGAAGGAGAGAGTCTACCACTGAACACGACTGCCCACACACAGATGATGTGGGCACTCTTTCAGTGGGAGCCATCCAGCTGGAGTTCTACTCTGGATCAGGCTCCATGCCAACTGGTTACCCATCCAGCATCTCAATGTTGTACACAGTTCACAGTTTTTCACTGGATTTGTATGCTAACTGAGCTGTTATTTACTTAATAACTTTCTAATCTCACTTTTTAACTGAAATCAAGCCACATCTTGAGCAATTGTAGCCATGAAATTAAGAGTTTGATGTGCTTTTTCCTTCCCCCAAGATACCTGAAAATATGTGCACAACATCAACACATTTTTTTCTGTATGACTGAAAAACTCACTGTGCTTCCTGACATTAGCATGCAAACTACACTCCAAGGAGCTGCAGATTGTCGTATTTAATTCTCAAGAGGCACAAAACCATTCCCCGTTTGAGATGACGAAGGGACTTTCCCCATCAACAGCTCACAACTGGTGCCTGTGAAGTCAGCTTAACCTTTCACCAAGCTATTTTTCATGTTGATTTATTAGGATTTTGGTGAAAATCTACATAGCTCCCTAATTTCCCATTCACAATCGATACACACATGGTTACAGTTCCTTCAGTGTAACAACACGCTCCCCGGTTTCTCCTGGGATTGTCTCTTTCCCATTTGTCCTTCATCCCTGCTCCTTCCTCCCTTCTGAGTTTTGTTCTTAGACAAATGCTGCCCTTTTCTTGGCTGCTCGGAGGAGGAATTTCCTCAGTTTCCTTATTAAAAGACACGTTCCTTGTTGCTCGTTTTACAGGATTGTCTGTTGTTTGATTGAAAGGTGGTCTCACAAAGCCCACATGGAACAACATATCA
>NW_022103928.1:25404686-25416744 GCF_000313985.2 Echinops telfairi
GTGGTCTCAGAGGGTGGGCTAGTTCCATACCGTGGAGGCCCTCGAGGGTCCCAACAATTTGTATCAGATAATAAGTCTGATTTTTGGATGATTTTGAATTTTGTTCTACATTTTTCTCCCACTCTGTCCAAGAGCTACTAGGATCTCAATCAAAGTGGTCAGGAGGGATAGCAGGGCACCATGATTCTTCTGGTCTCAGGCTAGTGAAGGTTATGGTTCACATGGTCTGTTAGCCCTTTGGACTAATTGTCTTCTTGAGTCTTTTATATATTTTCCCCCTCTTTTTTCTCTAGACCAGCAGTTCTCAACCAGTGAGTTGTGACCCCTTTGGGGCTCAAACGACCCTTTCACACAGGTCGCCTGAGACTATATTTCTGATGGTCTTAGGAATCGAGGCGCCTGCACCTCTATCCGTCTCCAGGAGGATCAACCCACATGCAGCTATGCCCAAATATGGGATCACCACAACATGAGGAACTGTATGAAAGGGTTGTGGCATTAGGAAGGTTGAGAACCCCTGCTCTAGATGCTGAGAATCCACCTTAGACACTCATGAACTTTTAAGACCTCATTGCTACTCACCAAAGTAGGATTAAAACACTGTCTCTGTGGACTGTGCTATTCTAATTGGCCTAGATGTTCCCCAAGACTATGGTCCTAAGCCTCCAAGCCTAGTGGTTCTGTCCCTCAAAGTGCTTGGTTATGGCTGAGACGTTTTGACACCTTTGCCTTTTATGTGCTCTACTACTGTATATGAATATACCCATAACACACACAAGGACTGATGTAGAAATATCATCTGCCAAACCCATATGTACGTATACTCATGGGTATCTCCCCATATGCCATATCACATACCTGTTGAGCTTGCATATCTACCTAGGTATCCACTCATAAATTGTTGTGTGTTATGACTGTTATTTCAGGATTGTGTTTGTTGCCTTTTACTCTTGTATACCTCCCAGTGTCTTCCTTAGCCTAATTTATGTTATGCTAAAGGCCCTCTTATTATATATTCCCTTTCCATGCACCCAAGGGGCAGCAAAACAGAGGAAGGCCCTTGACAAGATGGATTGACACCATGACTGCAAGGATGGGCTCAAACATTAGAAAAATTTTGTGGATGGCACCAGATGGGTGGTGTTAAATTCTGTTGTATGTGGGTCACTGTGAACTGAAACGGACTCAATGGCACCTAAAAACAATGTACCACGTTCCATAAGTTGTACCATTTTGCAAGTGTACCAGCAGTGTATGAGAACACTACTTTCTCCACATGATGACCAGCATTTGTTGTTTTCTGTTTTATTGGCCATTGTTATTAATATAGGGGTGAGATAATGTCTAATGACTCTTTTGATTTGTACCTCTCTAATGACTAACAAAAGGCTTATCCTGTATGAGGGTCACTGATTTTCTTGAATGACTATATTCTTGTCTTTCATGATATTTGGGAAGTTTTCTATCAGCAAATATTTGACCATGCTGTGTGCATGTGTTTTGCTTTTTATTTTTGAAGGGGTTGACTCCTCCTGTTAGGGTGTTCTGATAATGTGAATTTTTTTTTTTTCCTTTAACAAATACGTGGCAAGTGACTTGTCCTCTATTTCACTCATGTAGTTTTCCATTGATTCAACTAAGCTCATATCCTTCTATTGACTTGTCTGTTTCCAAATGTTATGGTTAATCGTTTGGATTTCCAAATACTGTATTTGTATGATCTTTAATTATCCATTTGTTTTGTCCCTGTATTGTTTTCATAAATTCTTCTATTGATTTGTCTGTGTTTTCTTTGGATTTGACTGTGCTTTCCTTGAACTCTTATACAACACCTATATATTAGTTGGTTTTTTTTTTTTAATTCCTTATCAAGTAGCTCCATTACTGATTCTTAATCTGGCAGGTTTTCTGGTTCTTTATTTTTGTCACTTGCTGGAATCATCTTGTTCTGCTTTGTTGTTGGTGGTGGTTTTTTATTTTGTTTGTTTTGTTTTTTAATGTGACTTGATATTATCTGTTGTCTCCAAAGCCCTAGAGTGTTGTTTCATTTATTATATTCTTTATTTGCAATGTTTTGTTTTTTATATACTATTGGAGAATGCTCAATGGAGAATGCACTGTTCATAGCCCTTTCCACACTAAAGTTTTCACTATCTCCAAATGGGTGGGGCAGTGGCTATTAACTGGTCTTGTCTGGCAGCTGAGCACAGCTAGTGAAGTGATGTATCTGTCTTGCTGGTTCCCTGGGGTGGATTCAAGGAGTATTCTTATTGTCCTCTGAGTTGGATGTTATGTGTGTAGTAATGGTTGCCAGGTTGTAAGGGAAAGGATGCCTGGGTAACTGGTTACTGAGTGTATGAAACAGAAACTCACTGACAATCCCAGAAGGGTAGATCTGTGTGTGTGTGTGTGTGTGTTGGGGGGGCCATCGGGGAGGTAGGGGGAGGTCAGCAGGCACAAGCCTTTGGTTTCAGGAGGGGACAGTGCAGAAGGCAAGGCAGAGGGGATGTCATCACTCCACAGTGCCTTCTAGATGAATATGCTCCTGACCACAGTATGTACAACATTGGGGGTAGGGATCCACCAGTCTAGGGCCCCTGGTGCAGGTGACCTGAGAAAGTAGGGGGTGCCACTAGTCTATGGGCCTGTAGCAATAGGTGGCTGGCCATAAAAGTGGGTATCTCTGGTTTGTAGGCTTCCAGAGCCAATGACCAGGGTGGGGGTGGGCAGTGAGCACCATTGATGCAAGTACCTAGTGTGTGCAGCTGAGCATGGGGATGGGGCTCATCAGTCCTCAGTCCCACAGTGTAGTTGGCTGGACATAAGAGGACCCCAAATACTGAAAGCCAGAGGAAGAAGCAAAACCTCCAATCTGTGGACCTTGGCTAGACTGGCTGGGCTTAGGAACTTGTACCACCTGTTTGCAGGCCATGGCAGAAGGTGGAGAAGTGAACACTACTGTTCTGTGGTCCCCTGGCAGTAGTGAACAGGTGGAAAGGCTGGTGCCTTTGGTCTCCCAGTCCCCAACATGAGTAGCTAAGGGAAGGGGTCAGGCGTTGCTCTGTGGACCCCCACCTTGGAGGGTGGGGTACTGGTAGGTGTCACTAGACTGCTATCCCTTAGCAGAGGTGAGGGGATAATGGATGAGAGAGAAGCACCACAGCTTAGAGAAGCTGGGAGGAGGCACAGTGGGTGAGGTGAGTGCCCACAACCTCACAGGTGGGGGGCATTCCTGCTGGTTCTGGATGTGGATAGAATCACTCCTGCTTGTCTGCACCAGGTGGGTGGGGTGGGATGGGGGCTTCATCAGGACAGCACTGCTTGCTTTGTCTCAATACAGCCACCCAGTACAGGCTTGCCTGTCAGGGCACTAACAATCCCCAGTTGTACATGTCGGCTGTTTTGTTCAGTCTCTCCTTCTACTTGACACTTGCTATAATTCCTCAGACTTGCCTTTGATGCTCCAGGACGCAGAGTTGTCAGCTATCTTCAGTTCACTTGTTTTTTCGGGTCGTTGTTATGAGTGGGATGTCATGAGACATCTGACCTGCCACCATCTTGACCCACCTTGATATTTTCTTTTTAAGTGTAGTCTTTCTGAGCAAGAATCCTCTTCTTGCCTTTAGCCAAAGAAACCACAGCAACTGAACAACTGCTTCCATAGAACCTGCAGCCCCTGCAAGGGTGTCTTCCTTCTGAAAAGATTCACATTCACCCCATTCACTTGTACATCAAGCCCAGCTCCCCAGAGGCCTGAAGAGGCTTGCAAACAGGTTTGAATGGTATCCTCAGGACAGTGTCAGCCCTGGGTCTTCACAGTCAGCTTGCCCTTTCGTATTTAGTCAGATGTGCTGGGACCATATCTAAGCATCTCTGCCTTGTGGTCTCGCCACACCTCTGTGTGACCCCTGAGTTACCTAGAAGTCCACTCTCCCATCAGCCTGGAGGATGCGAAGAACCTAGTCTCCAACCCATCCAGAGGTCAAGCGCATACCACATGTCTGACCTGTAGTTTCCAAGCCCCCTGGAGATAAAACAGACACGATGTGGCCCCCATAATAAATCACTGTCCAGTGTGGCCCAATGTCCAGATAAATAAAGACATTAAAAATATATAAATCATTTTACTGGGGTTCTGACAGCTCTTATAACAATCTATACATATGTCCATTGTGTCAAGCACATTTGTACATTTGTTGCCATCATCATTTTCAAAACATTTTCTTTCTACTTGAGCCTTTGGCATCAGCTCCTCCCTCCCTCCCCCACCCTCGTGATCCCTTGATAAATTATAAATTATTATTATTTTCATATCTTAATATGTTGCACCATCTGTTGTATCCCTTCACTCACGTTTCTTTTGTTCATCCCCCTCAGTGTATGTTTGGGTTGTTGATGCATCAATCATTATGATTGGTTCCTCTTTTCTCCCCCTTCTCCCCCCGCCTTTCCCCTAACCTCATGGTACCACTACTTCCATTATTGTTCCTGGGGGGTTCATCTGTCCTGAATTCCATGTGTTGAGAGCTCTTCTCTGTACCAGTGTACATGCTCCAGTCTAGCCGGATTTGTAAGGTAGAACTGGGATCATGATAGTCGAGGGAGGGGTGGAAGCATTAAAGAACTTGAGGAATATTGTGTGTTTCATTGGTGTTATACTTCCCCTTGACTTGCCTGTCCCTTCCTTGTGACCTTTCTGTGAGGGATGTCCAATTGTCCACAGATGGACTTTGGGTCTCCACTCTGACGCCCCCTTCGTTCACATCAATATGATTGTTTTAAACAAAGACATTCTTATCAGGCAGGACATTCCAAAGATTGAGAGATCACCTTCTGGTAGCCAAGGTCAAAGACCAGACTTCTCTTTGGACAAGGCTAAATTCTTTACACTGGGACAAGCACATTTGTAGGAAAGTGGCCTTAATGTTGGGTGGGAGGCTTAGTAATGGGTAAAACCAAAAACCAATTGCCATCCATCTGACTCCCACTCATGGCAGAGTTCTATTGTAACCCACAGGGTCAGAGCACAACTATGCTCCCTGGGGGGTCCAGGGGTTGATTTTTCACAAGTGAATCACCAGGCCTTTCTTTAGCTATGCCTATCTGTGGGCCTGAACCTCCAGCCTTGTGATGAGCAGCCAGGTGTGGTAACTGTACCACCTAAGGACTCAATATGCTTCTTAAAAACAAGAACCTGTTGTCAGGTTGATTCCGACTCTTAGCCACCCTATATAGGGTAACTCTTTATGGGTGTAGACAGCCTTGTGTTTTTTCTACAGAGCAGCTGCTGGGTTTGAACTACTGACCTTTAGTTAGCAGCCCAACCTTTCAGCTATGATGGATTCAATAAGAAAAGAGGCAAAGAAATGTAACCCAACATAATAATTATTTCTGGAAAGTCTGACTTCCCAATTGTAATCCGTGCATCCCACTGTAAACATGCTTTTTGAAGATTACCTTATAAAGCACTGTAGTCCGTGGCAGAGAGCCACAGAATTAATTTAGAAACACAACACATGGGTAAAACAAAACAAGAGTGCATCTAAGGCTTCCCTGAGGCCCATATCGTGTCAGCATTAATTCTGAGGCTGCGGAAAGAGTCTCCTGCTTGGCGGAAGTGCGGCTGGGAGTCCCCACTGAACCTTTTCTTAGGTGGTGACTGCAGGCAAATCTTTCTGTTCCTCTGAGTTCTGTTGGGTCCCAAGACACAAGGGGTCTAATCCCTACTCTTCTGGTTCTTCTGTCTCATTTATTCAACCCCATCTGCAGCCTTGCTGCATCTCGGCCCTCTCCCCTCCCACCCCCCGCCCCCGCCAGCCCCCTGAGCCCCTTCCCTCTCCATGTCTCTGCTCTCTGCGCTACAGAGGGGAAGTGGAGACCACACACTCAGCCGCCACAAAGCTGCTAGGTCTCAAGAGTTGCAGTGGGTCCGTTGCCCCCTCCTCCTTTCTGTTCCTGGGCTCCCTGCCGTCTTTCGAGGTGAGGTCTTGCTCATTGCCCCGGAATGTCTGCTCCCTAATAAAGTTCTACCTTACCTAGCATCCTTCCTCCACCATCTTTCTAATTCCCCATGCTCCAAAACATCTTTCTCCCCTCTGAGCTGTTCAGGACCCTGCTGCCAGAGCTTCATCGGTGAAAGAACTGTCTTACAGTAGCGTGCAGAGACGCAACTGAGACACTCTTCTCTCTTGATAATAAGAATTTAAAACCCAAGCCCCTCGTTATTGCATCACTGTTGATGCTTGGTGACCCCACGTGGTCCAAGTAGAATTGTTCCACATGGTTTTCCTGGTTGTAATCTGATGAAAGTACATCACCAGGACTTTACTTCACGGCATTTCTGGGTATATTTGAACCACCAGCCTTTCCGTGAGCAGGTGAGCACAAGCTATTTGCACCCCCCCAGGGACCTCCCATAGGAGAGGAAGTCAAAAAGGATTGCTTCTGGAGTTTTTCAGTTCACAGATGGTCAGGTTTATTCCTAACGAAGCATATGTTAAAAAGTCTCTTCATTCAGTGAGTGGGTGCCGACAAAATTCTCTGAGTATTTCACTTCAAATACCTTTAAAAACAGTTCAGTCAAAGTTCCCAAAGGATCATCTGGGCCCCTTAAATTCAAGGCCAAGAAGTCATGTCAGAAGTTTACAATGACTGGGTTTTTTGAATTTCAAAGGGATAATGTTGATAGATTTCCTCGTTGGACACAGGACAATCACATCAGGTTATTATGAATAAGTTTAAGAAAATGGAAAACTGCATTGGTCAGAACAGTTACGTGAGGACTTTTTTGTTTTGCATCATGACAATGCGCCTACTCATTCTTTAAGGGTAGCAAAGGGTGTGTTATAGGAATCCCACTGAGAAAGCTTACCCCATCCACACTCCAGTCCTGACCCAACCTTTTCAGACTTCTTGTTGTTCCCCAGTCTCAAAGAACCCTTACAGAAACACACTGACGGATGGATGGACACAGTGACTGCAGCAGTGGGCTCAAGGCACAATGCGAGGTTGGTGCAGGGCCGGGCCATGCTGCCTTCTGTTGTGCAGGGGGTCGCTGTGGGTCCGGAACGGACCTGATGACACCTCACAACCACACAGTCCCATTTGGAGCCAGTGGTCTTTGTTATGTTACTAAGACAGGACTAGTGAAGGGAGAGAGAGAAACAGATTTGGACGGTTTACTCGGGATGGGAGGGAAGGGGGGGGGCGGGGAGCCATAGGCCAGAGAGTAGACAGGTGTAAGCTTAGGGGAAGGGGAGGATAGGATTCTACAAGAAGAGGGGCAAAAGGGGAGCAGGCAGGCCAAGCTTGTAGGAGGTTTGATGAGTAGTATAAGTTGTGGACTACAAACAGGATGATTTGAAATGTAAGCCTGCACCCAATTCATCATAAAAGGTTTTAAAAACTCCTCCTCCCAACGTGTGTGGTGCTGCGATAATAGAAACACCACAAGTGCACAGCTGAAGCAAACCGAGATGCGTTTGCAAAGAAATGGAGATGGATTGAGCCTCAGGAATATCTTCTCCATCCACCCCCACCCCCACCCCCCAACACACACTCCCCCGCCAACAGCAGATGCTCTGAGAGACCAGGGCCTTCCTCAGAGCTGGCAGGAACAGCACAGCCTCCTTCCCGGGGCCGTCCCGGCAGCCTGGGCTCAGCCTTCAAGCTCCTAGACCGCCTGCAAACAAATCGGTTTGCTTCAGCTGGCCACTTGGGGTGTTTCTGCTATTGCAGCACCACGCACTTTGCGGGGAGGAGTTTTTAAACCTTTTAGGATGAATTAGGTAGAGGCTTACATTTCAAATCATCCTGTTTGTAGTCGACAACTTAAACTACGCATCAAACCTCCTATGGGCTTGCCCTGCCTGCTCCTCATTTTCCCCTCCCCTTGTAGAATCCTATCCACCCTTCCCCTAAGCTAACATCTGCCTACTCTCTGGCCTGTGGCGTCCCTCCTCCTCCGTCCCCTCCCAGCCCCAGTAAACCGTCAACGTCTGTTTCTTCTTCTTTTTTTTAAAATCATTTTATTGGGGACTCTTACAAAGTCTGTTTCTTTGGGTATGAAAACGTTTGTTATTTTTCTTTTATTCACAGTGGTCTCCTACAATACTTATCCTTTTGTGCTTGACTAACTCCATTCAACATATGGTTCTCCAACATACGGTTCTCCAAATCCATCCAGGCCATGAAGTATTTCGCTGTTAACTCAACAGTCTTTAGGGACTTATAGGACTCCCTTGTGAGTGGACCGACGTTTGTTTATCTGTTCTTCCGTGATGGGCCTTCCGGCGTTTCCATCTTCTTGCTGTTGTGAGAAAAGCGGCACCGGACAATTAAGACACAGTAGCGTCCCATGTTGACGTGAAGGTTTTCATCACTCTGTAGCAAACCGTTTTGGCTGGCTTTCATATAATCATAGCTGCTGTTTATGGAGCCTCTATTTTGGCCTGGCTTTGGGGCTAGACATGCAGGTGGGTGAGGGGGCCTTTCTCTGAGGTGGAGAGCGGAGAGTCAGGTGGTACCTTAGTTTTTTAGAGCCACCACACCAAAGTACCACCCGGTGGGCAGCTTTGAAGAACAGAAATGGATTCCCTCCCAGTTTGGGAGGCTGGAAGTTCAAATTCAGGCTGCTAGTAGTGCTGTGCTCTCTGTGGGTCCCGGAGGAAGGTCTTCCTCATCTCTTGAGGTGTTTGTTAGTAACTTCAGGCATCCTTGGCTTGTCAAGGGTCAAGAGTTCGGACACACCCTACTTCAGCCTGACTTTGTTCATGTAGCTGAAAGGAAAGGCTGCTGCCCCCAATAAAGTTACCTTTACTGGTACGGGGGTCAGACTGCAACGCATCTTTTTGGGGAGCACCGCTCACTTCAGAAACAGTGGGAACTTCCGGTCAGACGGTTGACTGATCGCCACCCAGCCCCACCCCTAACACCTGTGGGGCCCATGTGCAGCGTGGGAGATGTGCACAAGTGGAGATGCACACACGGTGTGCTAATCTATTGAAAGAGTATCCATCGACCTGACAAGTCATTCAACAGAGCGCCTTCTAGCCTTCGGCTTCGGCCATTATAGTTTTATTAGGACAGGAAGGCCAAGTTTGGATTTAGAATTCTTGGGCTCTGCAGAGCTTTGTGCTGGAACATGACAGCAGTGAATGAGCATGTCTGTCGCATTACACCCCCCCCCCACATCCCCCTCCCCTCCTAGCTGTCCCTGGGGACGAGGTGAGCTCTAGAAGCACTAGCAAGAGTGAGCCAGTGAGGCAGAGACAGGAGGAGAGCCGAAGAAAGATTAATGAGAGTGCATCCTTTCCTAGTGGTGCTTCCTGAAAGATTGTGGGCCAGGCCTCAGAATTCTACCCCAACCCCTTCCAGCCCCAACTCACCCCCAGCCCTCATTGGGTGAGTGTCAGGGCTGGGTCAGTGGGCGGGTGTTGGGGAAGATGGAGATAGAACGTCCTTAGGCAGAAAGACCCTGATGGTGTGGGCACCAGCTGCATTAAGACAACTCAGATGAGTTAAGGACCAGTCACCCCAGATTTCCAGCTGGAAAAGTCTCCAAAACGATAGGTAGGCCAGGTGATGGTGACATCTATAGCCATCAAGAAGTCCAGCTCCTGTTCCCTGGGTCCCCAGTGTTCCGGGTCTGGCTTGACCCCAGCCGGTGTGCTCGGGCAGCCCCCTGAGCACAGCACCTACTTCACTGCTTCCTCCGCCCTTCCCCTCTCCTTGTCTAGAATGCTGCTTGTCAACAGTTCCAAGAAGCAAAGGGGAAGTGAGGAGGAGGTGGGGTGTTTGGAGAGTCCTGGTGAGGGCGTGGGGCAAGCACCAGGGAGTCTACAGTTGGAGGCTCACGCAGAGGACAGCGGGTGGGAAGAGTCAGGGACTTAGAGAGCCCATGCCCATCCCTTCACCCCTCAGCTCTTATCCTCAGCTCCCAGATGCAGTATTGAGTGGTTCTGTGTGCCACTTCAATTTTTCTCTGGTATTTTCCAGATGTTTTGTATCCTGGTGGCTGTTTTATCTATTTAATCACTATCCATCCACCCACCCACCTACCTACCTATCCTTCATCCAAGTTCATCTGTCTACCTTCTAATTAGTAATTTACCCATCTCCTCCCACACTGGTAACCATCAAAGAATGTTTCTGTTAGTGTGAAAACTTTACAATAGTGGTCTCACACAGAATTTGTCCTTTTGTGATTGACTTAGTTCACTCAGCATCATGTTGTCCAGGCGCATCCATGATATGAGGTACCACCCAGATTCATCCTTCTGCTTACATATTGCAGGTAGGATTCTGTTGTGTGTGTGGACCAGCGTGTGTTTATCTCTTCTTCCATGGATGAGCATTTAGGTTGTTTCCAATGTTTTCCTTGCGGCAATGACCATGGGTGGGCACGTATCTTTTCATTGAGACTCCTATGTCTCAAGGATACATGCCAAGTAGAGGGATTGTTGGATCCCAGGGTATTTACAATTTTTTAAGGAACTGTGATGCCACTTTGCACAGTGGTTACACCATGTTAGAGGACCCCCAAGCGTGTATGAGGGTCTTGGTGTCTCTGCCCTGCTGCCAGCACGTGCTGCTTTCTGTTTTTATGAACTTCACTTTTAATGTTGGGGTGAAGTGATACCTCATTGTTGTTTGATTGGCAGTTCTCAAATGACTGATGATTATGAGCATTTCTGCATGGGGTTACTGACCCCTTGAATGTCTTCTTTGGTGAAATATTTGCTCATGTCTGCCCATTAAAAAAAACTGGATTGTTTGTCTTTTTGTTGTTGAGGTGTGGATGTTTTCTACCAAGTTTAGAGATTAGTCTCTTGACTGATACATTGTTGCAAAAAAAGTTTTCCCTGTCTATAGGTTCTTTCTGAACTCTGTTAGTTGCATCTTTTGACGCACATAAGTGTCTCATTGTGAGTAGGTCCCGGTCATCTTGTTTCTCCTCTTCTATGTGTGTGCTTCTGCTTTGGTGGCATATGTGTGCCATGTCCTAGGGCCCCGAGATGTGTCCTATACTGTTTTCACTGATGGTCTATGTTATTCTAAATTTTACTTTTAGGTCTTTGGTCCATCTTAAGTTTATTTATGTAAATATGATATATGAATCCTGTTTCATTTTTCTGCAAATGAATATCCAGTTTTTCCAGCATCATTTGTTAAAGGGATGATCTCTTCCACATTTAATGAGTTTTAATCCTTTGTCAAAAATCAGCTATTCACGTCTTTGCCAGCAAGCATAGTTCTGTCACAGTGAATGAATGTTATTGAAACTTTTTCCCTATCTCCAACCCTCATTGTTTGCATAAATAGTGACTAGTCACTTAAGTTTTTAATCTACAAGTCAACAATCCATCTTTTTTAGCCTAAATTGGTGTCTGATACATGTTCTCAACAGTATTTTCAATCTATAGCATTGGCTAAATTAATAATACTATGAATAGAATTACCATATGCCCCATTGGGATGATTATAATGTTCCCCAATAAAATGACATTTATATCTCTCAAGTGGACCAGGGACATATATCAACCATAGATATATGAATGGATTTTGATCTCACACTTAATTTTAGCTCAAGTCTAAGAACAGTTAGTTCTTATGACATGACCCTACTGAAGAGATCACTGAAGATATGGGTGCTATAGCAAAGTGTGGTAAAGAAATCATATGGTGCCCATATCAGAAAGAATCGTGTTTGGCGGTCTTAAAAGCTTGTCTTACACAAATGTGTGCATAAGCAAATGTGGTGAAGAAAGCTGATGGTGCCTGGCTATCAAAAGATATAGCGTATGGGGTCTTAAAGGCTTGCAGGTAAACAAGCAGCCATCTAGCTCACAAGCATCACAGCCCACACGGAAGAAGTACAGCGGCCTGTGTGACCACGAGGTGTCGAAGGGATCAGGTATCAGGCATCAAAGAACAAAAAATCCTGTCAGTGGATGCCCAACTTCCTGATATGATCACTGAAGACAAATGTGTGCATAAGCAAATGTGGTGAAGAAAGCTGATGGTGCCCAGCTATCAAAAGATATAGCGTCTGCGGTCT
>NW_022103928.1:25417431-25418367 GCF_000313985.2 Echinops telfairi
ATGGATGGATTATGATAAGAGTTGTATGAGCCCCCAATAAAATGATTTAAAGAAGTAAAATTAGCTTGTCTTACATCAGCAGCCATCTCAGTGAAAAATCAGTTATGTCCACATGGACGAAGCTCCTCAGCTTTGAGATCCAAGGACTGTACAATTTAAAATCCAATATTAGAATGGCATTAGACTTACATTCTGAGTGCCCACTTTGCAGCAGGCTATGAAAGACAGGGAAAACCCCAAATCCATTTGCAGAGTCCCCACAGGGATTAAACCTCCACTGTGTCCTCCATGCCCGTTGACTGGGGATGTGAGTAGCCTGGCTATCAGATCGAGTACATTGGAAAGTGGATCAACATAGATATAGTTAGGTTAAAATGTAGCATTTCATCATTTGTTCTCCCTTTGGATACATTTTTAATTTGCTCTAGTTTGTATGTTCTCTCCATTGAGCCTCTTCTCGGTTTTCTTTTGTTCTTGTTGTTAGTTTTTGTATGCTTTTCTCTATATAAAATCAAGGACAGGTAAAACTGTAGAGACAGTAATTGGATGAATAGTATTTTAGGGTTATGGCAAAGGAGGTTGCAGGGGAAATGGGAAAGCACAAGAAAGAAGAAAATGTTCTAAAATTGATTGTGGTGATAATTGCACAACTCTTCTTGATATGTTTAAACCATTGACTTTTATATGTGAATTATATGACAATAAAACTCTTAATTTTTTTTACAAGCTGCCCACAGGTGAATGGATTTACTTTGGGGTTCTTAATTATGTTCTATTGGTCTATACGTCTGTAGTTGTAAAAGTACCAGGCTGTTTTGACTACTGTGTCTGTGTAGTAGGTTTTGAGATAAGAAAGTGTGACGTCTACTCAGTTCTCTTTTAGTAGTACTTTGCTTATCCAGGCTCTCTTTCCTTTCCATACAAAGTTAGTGATTC
>NW_022103928.1:25419738-25421575 GCF_000313985.2 Echinops telfairi
GTTGCTACTTCATCACTGTAATTTTGCTACTGTTATGAATCTGATGTAAATATACAGGATGCATTTTCATTGTTACAAATTGAACGTCATTAAAGCACAGTGATGAATCACAAAAACAATGTGTAATTATATATTGTAAAATATTTATTTCTATGACAAGTAAATGAAATTTTGTCTTATAACATGGTGCAGCATGGGTAACAGTTTTCATGCCAGGTACTCGTAGGTGGGCATATCTGCATGTGGGCGGACCCACCTGGAGACGCATAGAGGAGCAGGTGTCTTGGTTCCTGTGACCATCGGAAATACGTGTTTTCCAATGGTCTCTAAAAGGGTTGTTCGACCCCCAAGGGGGTTGCGACCGACAGGTTGAGAACCGCTGATTCTACTGTCTCCAAAACCCCATTTGGTCATTATGAGTAGAGTCAATATGATGGCAATGGATTGTAAAGAGCATTGACCTCCCGTGTAGAGCTCTCTTTGTCAAGGCAAAGAGACTCAGCTGGCTTTTGTATGATGGCCTTCAACCCTGCCATTTGCTGAATCTTTCAAGCAGTCCTAGTACGTTTCTTTGAGTCTTTGGGATTTTCTATGTATAGGACCATGTCATCAGCAAATAGACTTCACTTCACTTTTTCTTTGCCAATGTATGGGTCCTCTTTTCATTTTCTTATCTTGTGGCTCTCGTTAAGACTTCCAGCACAACATTGAATAGGAGTGGTGTTAAAGGGCATCCTTGTCTCGTTCCTGTTCAAAAAGGGAATGCTTTCATTCCTGGTCCCCCTTCACCCTCACAGGTCACAGGACGCTACTTTCTTTCCCTTCACAGTGGGGATAATACTTCATAGCCCAGCGCTTACAGGTGTTAGTTGCCATGAAGTTGATTCCAACTCAGTGTTACCGAGTAGGGCTGCTCCCTAGGGTGTTCTTGGCTGTAATCTTTACACAGCAGATCACTAGGCCTTTTGTCCCACAGAGTCAGTGGGTGTGCTCAAATGCCAATTTTTTAAGGCTAGTAGTTGGGGACCAAACCATTTGTGCCACCCAGGGACCAGCACTATTCAATAGAAATAGGATTCAAACCCAAATGAAATTTTAAATATCTTAGTATTTGATTGTTGTTGATTCTGAGTCATGCAACTCCATGTGCTACTGAGCAGAGCTGTGCTCCACATGGTTTCCTGGTTACCATCGTTACAGAAGGAGATTGGCAGGCCTGTCTCCCATATGGTAATGTGTTGGATTGAACCACCAACCTTTTAGGTTAGTAGCTAATTGCACACTGCTTTCACCACCCAGAACCTCAAATATCCTAGCCACCATGTTAGAAAGGTAAAACAAAGCACGTGCAATTAATTTCAATAGCATGTCTTTCTTATTAAACTCAATGTATCCAAAATATTAGCCTTTCAATGTAATCAGTATAAGAAGGCACCCTTGTGTCGCAGTGGTTAAACCACAAGGTCTGAGCCCACCAGTTGCTCCATGAGAGAAAGGGGTGGCAGTCTGTTTCCATAAAGACGAAAGGAAATTACTCTTGGGTTGCTATTAATCAGAATCACTCACAGCAATGGATTTGGTTTGAAATCAGGATACAAAAAGATTTCCCCAAGCCCACCTGTAAGATAATTGGGCAGTCCCTCATAGAAGGGTCACATGGAAGGGATGATAAATCCAGGGTGTGGTATAGCACTGATGGAACATATAAGCATCCTCTAGTTCTTTTACTCTTTCCTCCCCTCACTATTATGGTCCTTGTTTTACCTCATTAATCTTGTTAGACCTCCGTATGCTCACTTGTATAATTAAGATCTTTCAATCTTTTATATATATATAT
>NW_022103928.1:25424321-25426438 GCF_000313985.2 Echinops telfairi
TTAAACCCCCGACATTAGGTCCTCATTTTTCCCCTCCCTCCCCGCTCCCCCCTCCCTCGCTTGTGCTCTTTTAAAGAATGATCTGTGTGAGATTAAATTGGCAATGAGAATTTGCAAGGTTGCTTAGGGGACAATGAGCTGTAGATAATGATGGTGGAATGATTTGGAAAAGGCAATGAGAATGGTAGCATAACAAAGGATGTAATCAGTGTCACTGAGGAGCATAGGTGGAAATTGGTGAAACAGTATATCATTGGCTGTACATATCTTCCTTTAAAAAAAAAGTCTTTAGCCTCATGGGCCCGGTGGCCACCATCTGGAACTGTAGAGGCACTTCCTGTTTGCCTTGGTGCCAGGGAGGAGCAAACCCAGCCATAATTGCATCTCTTCATTGTAGGGTTTCATAATATGATAATGGCAGTAACTGAGAATTTGCACTGTGGTGGTGAGTGCTTCATAGGACATCGTAGTGGAGCCTCACAACCTCCCTGTGAGGGATGTACCACTGTCCCCATTTTATAGCTTGCAATGGTTTAGGCACA
Organism: Echinops telfairi; assembly: GCF_000313985.2. NCBI lineage: Eukaryota > Metazoa > Chordata > Mammalia > Afrosoricida > Tenrecidae > Echinops > Echinops telfairi. The sequence continues at coordinate 25,424,864 of NW_022103928.1, forward strand.
AAGAAGTGAGCAGTTTGCAGTATTAGTGATGCCCTCAGCATTCTAGCCTCCTATTTCCTTAACTGAGAACCCTTTCTCTTCACTATTAGGCATATTGCCAGTCTCGGTAATCACCTTGCTGTCCTCCATCTCTGGGCCTTTGCACATGTTGTGCCCTCTGCTTGCAATGCCACATCATTGCCTACCCTCCCTGCTCATACTCCTTCTCAGGTGATCGCATGGACTACCCCTCCTCCAGGAAGCCCTCCCTGCCCACATTCCTCCCTGTCACTGGCAGGGTGAACTGTCCCCTCTGCAGTCCTAGGGTTTCACTGTATCCCTGCATCCACCAGGTGATGCCAGAGCTGTCTGCTCCCTTCCTGGGAGGACACTATGTGCCTGGTCCATCACCATCCTCCCAGCCCCTACCCAGAGCCTGGCATGTAATAGGAATGTAGGCCTATTGATTTGAATGCTATTCATGGATCCATGAGTATTTGGCTGAAAACTGCATCACTGGCCACCATTGTCGGTTGTTTAAGATGCCATGATTACGAAGGTGGTTTCCCAGGGCGAGGCTCACCCAGTGCACTCCGGGTGTGCTACCCCTGAGATTTCCCCAAATGTGGGAAACTCCACTGCATAATGGTAGTGGGGTACTGCGTTTGCGCTCTCCCCTGTAAAGAAAAAAAAAAGATGTCCTCCAGATAAGAAACTTAAAAAATGATGTATAACCTTATCAACGAAGGCACCGCAAAACAGACCCAAAATGTGGTATAACATACATAACATAAAATGTTGCTACTAACTTTTATTTAGCTTTAACTGTTAGCTCAGACTTGTGGTGTTAATCATACTTGCAGTGTTGTAAAAACATTGTACTATTTGTTCCCTAAAGGTTTTCATCGCCCCAAAGAAAGTCAGTATTCCTTAAGCAATAGCTCCCCACGGCTTCCTTCCTGCAACCCCCAAAATCTCTAGTCTACTTTCTGTCTCTGGGAATTTGCTTATCTTAGACATTTCTTATAAAGGAGATCATAAAATTTCTGTCTCCGGGAATTTGCTTATCTTAGACATTTCATATAAAGGAGATCATAAGGTAGGTAAACGAGCTTCTTTTATTCAAGAGTTCATCCATGCTGCAGCGTGTGTGTGTGTGTGTGTGTGTGTGTGTGTGTATGTGTGTGTGTGTGTGTCAAGACTTCATATCTCTTGACGGCTGAGTCATAGTCTATTGGCAGCAGTGGGGGGTTGGTGGTGAAATCCCAGCTTTCCATCTGGGAGACCAGGGCTTGGTTCTCAAGGAGGCTTGTAGGTTGCAATGATGATGTACGTGGTTTGGCGAGGTTCCAAATTAAGATGGACTAGAAAGAAAGGTCTGATGATCTACTTCCAAAATCCAGCCAATGAAAGCCCTGTGAGTCACAATCAACTGATCTGAAACTAGTCCTGAGGAAGACTCTGGACCTGACAGCGTTTCGTTCCATTAAGACTGGGGTTTTCCGATTACATGGAACTGTGTGTGACCTCCTCCCTGGGGGACAGACAACCGAAAAGTGGATGAAGGGAGACGTCGGACAGGGCAAGATATGACAA
>NW_022103928.1:25427442-25436529 GCF_000313985.2 Echinops telfairi
GGGTGGCGGGAGGAAGCATTTAGGAACTACGCTGTTAAAATCTTTATAGGAACAGAAAGCCTCATCTTTCTCCTGTGGAGCAACTGGCAGGGTTGAACGGCAGACCTTATGGTTACTAACACAAATTGTAACCCTCTGTGCCACCAGGGCTCCTGTTATCTGTCCCAATCCTATTAAAATAGTCATTTTTATGGACACATGTCATGACAGTCAACACTCCCCTCCCTCCCTGTGTCCAGGTAACCAACCCTAAAGGATGGTGGCCTCAGCTCAGCAAATCCTGGGAAACCTAATGTCACTACTGGTGATTCATTCAGTCGTAGCCATGACATCTGAGGGGAGGCTGGTGAGGGCTCGGGTCATGGTGCTTCTCAGGAAGATGTCCTGGATCTTAGGAAATAGACTGGGAAGAATGGTCTCTTCCTTGGGATGTCAGACCCGTCTTGGGAAACAACTACATGCCTGGGGACACCCTCTTGTGACCAGGAGGTGATCTGAGAATGGCAGGACCAAGAGGGAAAGAACCCGAGTCTTGGATGATGTCCTTGCGATGTTGGATCCTAGAGGTGCCTGGACTTCCTGTGAGAGAGAACATGCTGCCTATTTTTAAAGCCATTTCAGCTTACATTGTCTTCGGTGGAATCACAGGACCAGCAAAAGACCACGGGCTCACCCTCTGACGCTGAGGGGCCTAGGACATCCTTTCATGCACTGCTCAGAGGCCCCTTTCCCCCAAAGCCTTCCTCAGGGTTTCCCCAGATAGCGACCCCTCCCTCTGGGCTCCTGAATCTGTGTCCATCAGTCAGTCACCTGTGCACGACTCTTCTCTCCTGTTGCCTGTGTGCCTCCAAGAGCAGGGCCTGCTCAGCAGACCTTCCTGTGTCCTCACCCTTCGGCCTTGAACAGAGGACGCTGTTGAAAAATGCCTGGGCATGCTATTAATATTGCTTACTTGCTTTCTCATAAAAGCCCTCTCTGAGCTGGAGTGTGGGCCGAGGGGAAAAAGGGGGAATGTTACCTTTTTTAGAGGAGCCTTGCGTCTAGAAGGGGAAGAGATAAGTTGACATTGCCTGGGGCATGCAAGGAAAGGCCCTGGTGCCTGTTTAGGAGTTCACCAGAAGCTCGCATGAAGGCAGGCTTTTGATAGGCTCAGAAAGGACAGGATGCCCTTTGAACGGGATGGAAATGTCGCTAAAATGGTGGAGAGAGGTATGGCTGAAGCACAGCAGGAAGATGACATTAGGGAGGTCCTCTAGGGCCGGGTGGGTGGAAGAGGCAAACCAGGACGAATCAAGAGCTACTACTTTGTGCAGGATGCTTCATGGTGTGAATCAGAGCAGGAACTCTCTAGAGACTGCTGCCAAACACAAGATCCCGAGAAACAGCCTGAAAGGCCCACGCAGGCGTTCTCGGGCTCTGGAGGAAAGGGCCGACGGTGTATTCCTGCCCCCCTTCCTCCTCCCCGAGGATCGCTTCCTGGGCAGAAAGCTCTTTTGCCTCGGCCTTGTCTTGCACCTGCGGAGCTGCCGGCAGGAAGCAGAAGCTGCTTTGAAAAATCGAAGCAGGGACCTTTCTCCTTTGTGCGGTGATGGCTCAGGATCCGAGGCCCGGACTGGACGCCGAAGCCCGTGTTCGACCGAGGGCACGTCTAGAGGAAATCGTTCGCCTGCTGCCCAAGCTGCGTAAGCGTCAGGGGTCTTTGCTTTCCGCCAGAAGCACTTGAGTGCAGCATCTCTGCGTGGCGCCTCGCACACTGGGCAGGCATCAGCCTCGGATGATCAGGAGGCCTGTGAGTAATTTTTTAAAAATGAGGAATTGGAGTCTTTTTTAATAAATGCAGTCTGTGGCAGGTAAGACTATTTCCCAAGCAGTAAGGATGAAAAGGAGTCTTTGGTTGGGAACCCCCAGACTCCACCTGGTGGTGGCCTCCTGGTTCCCTCCATCCCTCCATTCCCCAGCCACGTTCAGTCTCAGACTCTTCCTGCATTAAAAGAAGTTGGGGTGGGGACTTGTGGGGATGAGGAAGTGGAGAGATGGGCTACGGAGGGTGTCCGGAATTGTTGAGCCATTTCCCAGCACCCTCAGGGTGGGGTTCACTGAAGATCACCCAGATTCGGACCTCCATCCATTCCAGAAATAGGACTGGTTGGCTGTGCCATGCATTGTGCCCTCTGCCAGAGCTAGAGATACAATCTATGGTGGTTCGTGGCCACACTAGATTTCCCCACCCTCCTGAAGCCCAGTCTGGCGGTGGCACCTCTGGGCCTTGGCAGAGCCAGGCCTGACTCCCCACTCAGGTGCCTGCAGCTCAGGGGTTTGAGTCCAGAGCCTCCCCCTCCCTCTCCCAAATGCCCCCTCATGGCAGGGTGCACCCAGGCAGGGCCCCTCCCACCCACCCTGCCGTCTTGGCTTCTGGCTTGACTGTTATCCTTCCTTGGAACCAAAGAGAGAAACTTAGGGTCTGATAATTGTATTCCATTAAGGCTAATTAAGATGCAAATGTATACAGTTAATGAAGATGGCAATTTGGAGGCAATTTTTCTGGCGACACAGGACTCTCATCAGTGCTCCTCTTCTGGGTAGGTAGGGCTGAGGATATGGGCGATGGACGTGTTGCCACCCACCAGGCTGCAGCTGGTCCTCTCCAGGGATAACGGCTTCCTGCTGGAGAAGGGCAGTCCACCCCACAGAGAGCGTGTTATGGAGATCCAACTTAGATTAAGTGATCCTTGGTGTGAGGACCACCCAACTCTGAGTGCCTGCCACCATCCTCTCCTGGAGACCCCTCACAACCTCCCCAGCCCTGGGGGCTGCAAAGTCTAAATAAGTTCTTTAGAATGACACAAAACCAGACAAACCCAACCAAGCCAGTGGTGGCCCAGTCTATTCCGGCTCAGGGCAGGCCCACAAGCTGTAGAACAGGGCTTTGCAGCGGCTCGTTTGTCAGAAACAGAAAACCAGACCTTTCCTCCAAGCTGCCTCTGGGTAGGCACAGAGCTGCCAGCTTTTCGGTTTGCAGGCATTGCCAAGTCATGACAACATTCCTATGAGGTGAGATCTTTTTTTTTATAGCTCCATTTTACAATGGAGAAAACTGAGGCACCGTTGGTAAGGGATGGAGCTCAGAATTGAAATCAAACTCCAGATCCTCGGGCATCAGCACTCTGGCACCCTGCCCAGCTCCACTGTAAGTGTCTGGAGTGTAGGAGCCTTGTTTTTTCTTGGCTGGGGAACCTACCCCAGTGTCAACACAGGGTAGATAACGGCACATTCCGTTATTGAGGGGTAGAGTGAAAACTTTAGCAGTTGACTGTTCAGCTTCTGCCTTGGTTCTCCTATATCTTAAATTAGGATGGGGGAATCCCTGGTGGCGTAGTGGTTACATGTTGGGCTGCAATCTGCAAGGTCAGCAGTTCAAAACCACCTGCAGTTCTGAGGCAGAAGGAATAGTTTTCTACTCCCATAAGGAGTGTGTTAGTCTTGGTAGACTAGAGAAACAAATCTATGGACACACATATGTATATAAGAAAGAGATTTATATACAAGAAGAATTGGACATTTAGAAAGCATCCCAACCTAGTCTAGTCCAAATCCATAAATCTGACCCTAGCTCATATGTGCAATACCACTCTATAAAGTCCTCTTCAGACTCATGAAACACATGCAATGATGCCGAATGCAGGACGATCACAGGCCAGTGGGTTAAAAGTCTTTGGATCCAGTGGCGTTGTAAACATCCAGCGCTGACAGGGGTCTCTACGTGGCTTCTCCGGCTTCAGAGGTCTGGTTGCATCAGGGTAGATCCATGTGGCTTCTCCAACTTAGGGCACTCTGATAGTTCCATGTGTCTTGTCAGCTGCAAAGTCTCCCAGGGAGTGTCAGAGAGAGAAGTGTCTCCCGCCTCCAAGGAGGAAGTCCCGGATTTCCCAGAATTCTCAGGAGAAGGCCATGCCCATACAGAGGCCTCACTGGCTATGATGTGATTGACAAGCAAGACTCCACCCCTACACTCTTAATCCTCAAATTGACAAATGGTATATATCTACTACAAGGAGTTACAATCTCTGAAACTCACAGAGGCAGTCCTACCCTGTCCTATAGGGTCGCTATGAGTCAGGATTGACTCAATGGCAGTGGGTTTGGCTTTGGAAATACAGTTAATAATCCCTGAGATTAGTAGTCTCCCACTGAGATAAATAGGTTTTGTGTCAACTTGCCTGCACCAGGAGTCTCAGTGGTTTGATAGGAAAGACCTTGTGATTCCCCCATGAAGTGACCTAACATAATGTATTCAACTCCACACTGGGATCCGCTGTGAGCAACCAATCAATTGTAAAAAGATTTGAATGGAGTACAATCCCCTTGCTCAGGTCACAGCCCTGATGCAATTGAAAGGAAACTTCCTCAGTGGTATGGTCTGCCTCCTATATAAGTGGGTGCTGTGGGAAGCTTGCTTGCTTTTTGCTGGGTCTGGCTCTTGCCTCTGGGTCTTTGATCTCCAGTTCTTTGGCCTTGCAGAACTGCTCCATCGAGTTTTCTTGACTGTAACTTTTACAGAAGCATAACAACAGTGCTGCTGGGTGGGTTTGAACTGCCAACCTTTAGAGTATCGGGTGAGCTCAAACAATTTGCACCACTCAGGAACCTTAAAGCAGGCTGAGAGGTCAAGAGCAACAAGAGAGGGGGTTTGGGGAAGGAGACTTGTTGGAGCTAGTGGAAAGGCCTCTTGAGAAGGTCGCATTGGAGCCGAGATCTGAAGGAAGGACACAGGAAGATTTCACTTAGCCACCTTGCTGTCCACAGGAAAGAGCTAATGTACCACGCACCAGCTTTGTTATTTGTCACGGGTGGGTGCCAGCCAGCAGCTGGTCCCTTCCTAGTTCAGTGAATTATAAGAGGAGCTGAGTTTCCAACTGCTGTGGAGGCCATGGACTATCAACAGATGCATTAAACAAATGAAGGCACAAAGTCATTTATCATCACCATTAGGCAATTCCCTTGCCTATAATGATCAGTGCCTTGGTGTGCCCTGGGACGCTGTCCGTGGTGCCCAGTGCCAGGCAGCTTCAGTGCTCAGGAGCCCCAACGATTGGGAGCCTGGGACTTGCTTGGTGTGACCCAGAGAATGTAGTCCAAGTCAGATTGGAAAATAGCAAAGGCTGAGATGAACGGTGGAGGGGGTGATTGGTTTTCCCAGAACAGTTGCACGCTGTTTCACCCAGGGGCTGAGAAAAGATTTGAGGCTGTGTCCTGGAAGACTGAGCTATTGGGGAGCTGCTGCATTGGATTGAGAGGCCTTGGGTGGTGCAGAGGCTCTAGTCTACCCAGTGGCCTATTCCTATACGGGTCACAGGTTGGAAGACCTGATGGGGCAATTATACAATCGTAGTCTGTCGCACAAGGCCACTATGAGTTGACAAGCCACTCAATGGAATCTAACAATAACTAAGACTAAGGTTTCAGACACCCTGAGGGAGACCGTTGACCTTTCACCAGCAGCACTTTAGAAGACAGACCTGGTGCTCTAGTTCCGCCATTGAAAACTCACATTTCAGAATCACCTAAGGGGCCTCATTTTTTAAAATACGGCTTCTTGGCCTTCTCCCGAGCTTCTAAACTCACTGCTGACCTAGTGGGTGGCCGCTCGAAGCGTGTAACCACTACGCCAACAGGGCTCCCAAGTCCAGTGAAACAGTTTGCTGAGGCGGGACCTGGCCTCTTCATGCCCTCTGAGGATGGAGGGCCGCAGGGATAGGAGGGACTCCCGTTGCAAGAATGGGACAGTTGGGTTTGTGCCTGCTGTCCTGCCATGGAGGGTGAATGGTGGGGACTAGCAACTCCCTCCCCTCCTTTGCGGTCACGGAGGCAGGAAGGAGGCAGGCCCTTTGGAGTTCATTCTTGCCGTGCTGGGAAGCAGTGTGCATGTGATAAGGGTCTGCCATACTTCAGATGAAAAGGAAAAGGAGGGGAAAACCCCTTACATAGATATTCTGGAGGCAAATGTGTCACTTTCAAATGGATTCTTCACCTGTCTGAACACAATTTTCATTTCTCCCCAGTGAGTCATTGCAGAGGCTGCATCCCCTCCCCCTCGCTGTTCCCTGTTAGCAAAGGGCACCCTGCAGGAAGAGGTGAGGCCTCCCAGGGGCAGACCTGGGACATGACGCCTTGCCAGTCAGAGGACCTCGGTGAGGCCATCACAGAACCCCACATGGCCCTGGCTCCGGGGGGCCACATGAACTCCTGACAGCCCGGGCATGGCGACTCTCTCCTTAGTAATCAGCCCTCCTGAGGGTGCAGGTCTGGCCCTCTCGCTGGCTGGCTTCAGACTGCTGGGCCACAATCCAGCTGCTTTCACTGAGCAGTCTCTAGGAGCCTTTTGAGATTTATTCAGGTGATCACAGGAGCCTCCTGGCTCCCTCAAAGCCAAAGCCACGGCCCCTACCATGACTTTCAAGGCCTTACAGGAGCTAACCCTTGTTCCCTCTCACCTCTTCTTCTCTTATCCCTTCTCTCCCTCAGCACCAGCCACTGCAACCTCCTTGCTACTGATTAGCATGTCAAGGGTAGGGCCACCTCAGGGCCTTCGTCCAGACTGTTCCCTCCTCCTCTGGTGTCCTTCCCCCTAGGTTTCTGCCCGACTCATCCCCTCACTTCTTCAGATCCCGGCTCAAGCGTCCCCCATCATGCTTTAGAACATGGCATGCCCATCCTAGCCACATCTCCAACCTCTTATTCTGCCTTTTGTAGTTCAGATAGAATTGAGTCCCACCTGACATCGTGTTTACGCACTTTTATTTGTCTTTCATGCTGTCTCTTGCTGCAAGGACGAGAGCTCCTTGAGGACAGGAGTGCTATTTACCCAACAGCCAGACGCTATCTCAGGGTGTACTTGCTGTGAGTTGATGCTAGCTTTTGTCTGGCAATGCCCCGTTTGTCAGAACAGAGCTGGCCTAGGTGGGATTGTCAGTGGCTGTTTTGGGGAGTCAATCCCCATGTCTGACTCCTGAGGTGCCTCTGGGTGGACTTGAACCCCAGTTGTTGATGGGCAGCCCAGGGCTCTGCCGTTTGCGCCAGGCGAGGTCTCCAAGCACATTGCATGCCCTTCAAAGACCAAAAAAACTCACAGTCACCGGTTAGGACAGAACGGAACTGCTCCTCTAGGTTGGCAAAACTTCAAAACTTCACTGGAACAGCCTTTCGTCTTTCTCCCTGCAGAACCCTGGTGGGTTCGAACAACCAACCTTGTGGTTAGCTCAGTAAGTAGCCCACTCTACCAGAAGGGCTCCTTTTATACGCCCGTGCTAAATATGAATTGATTGGCTCTTTTCTTTACTCGTTATGTGGCTTGGGGCTCTTTAGCATCTCTGTGCCTCAGTTTCCTCACCTGTAAATTGAAGATGGTTCTAAACTCAACATAACTCACTGCCATTGAGTTGATTGTGACTCACAGCAAACCTATGGGTCAGAGCGGCAGAACTGCTCCGTGTGGATCTCTTTATAGGAGTAGGAAGCCTCACCTTTCTCCCAAGGAGTGACTGTTTTGAACTGCTGACTTTGTGTTTAGCAGCCTCAAGGGTAACCCACTACACTCCCAGAAGATGGGTCTAGTATTGTACTTGATAGAAGCTTATCGATTAAATGAAGTCATGCCTGGGGATTGGATTAAAGACTCTTCAAGTTCTCACTAAGTGTTGCCTGCCTTTTGTTGTTGTTCAGGGCCATCGAATCTGTCCCTACTCATGGAGACCTTGTATACAACAGAATGGATGCCCCTGTTTCCCGTGTTGTGCAAATCTATATACCACAGAATGAATCACTGCCTAGGCCCGAGCCATCCTCAAAATGATTATTATGCCGAAGCCCACTGTTGCAGCCGCAGTGTCAGTCCATTCTGTCAATGCATCTAGTGAAGGGTCTTCTTCTGTTTCACCAACGCTCGACTTTACTGAGCAGTGCTTTTCTGGGACTGGTGTCAGGTGTCTAAAGAAGTCTCACCGTACTTGCTTCTCAGGCTGCCTTTGGACTATTACGATCACTCAGTGCTAAAGGCAATGAAGGGTTTGTAACGGCCATACCGAGTTGACTTGGGTGGAGTGGCATTTGAGCTGGGCCTCGGGGTGAGGGCAGGATCTCAGTCTGGTCAGTGTGGGTTTTGTGGTCTGATGGTGCAGGAAGATGGAATCGTGTGAGCAGAGAAGTGGAAGGGACAAATCTCAGGGACTAGTCAGGTATGGTTGCTAAACTACTGTTAGCTTGTCACTTGAGAGTGAGAAGGAGAAAAATAATAAGTAGATGGAACCACACACAGGCTCTGACCACTCTGGAAGAAGGGAGCTAGCCGAGTGGTACTTGCCAAGGAGCTGTATGATGATGGAACAACATGAAGATTTACAAACTCCCTTCTTGTAGTAAGAACTTCGCTGCAGCTGGGTAAATCAGCCTCTTTAATATTGTTTTGCTGGCTTTTCACAACCCATCCTAATGTCGATAGAGTCAAATGGGTGTTTGCTATTCAAATACTAAAGTTGCCGGCAAATAGCCTTGAATGGTTGTTGTGATGACAAGCCATTGAGTTGGTTCTGACTCATAGGGACCCTATAGATAACACGACAGAACACGTCCTGGCCCTGCGCCAGCCTTAGTATGGTTATACACCAGCACGTGTTTGCAGCCGCTGTATCAATCCCCCCACATTGACGATCTTCCTCTTTCTCCCTGATCCTCTACTCTACCATGTGTCAGGTCCTTTCCCCAGGGACTGGTTCCTCCTGATAGCATGTCGTTATTGCTTCTAAGGAACATTCTGGTTATACTTCTTCCAAGACAGATTTGTATGTTCTTTTGGGGCTCCATGGTATATTCAGTATTCTTTGCCAACACCATAATTCAAATGCATCAAGTGTCTTAATTTGTTGTTCGGCTTTTGCATGCATTTGAAAATATCATGATTTGGGATGGTGCACCTTAGTTCTCAAAGTGACAGACAGCATTGCTTTAGAGTCCTTTGGCAGAGGTGACAGCATTGTTTTTGATCACTTTAGAGACCTTTTGCAGATTTGCCCAAGGCAACATTTAATTTCTAGC
>NW_022103928.1:25436797-25437898 GCF_000313985.2 Echinops telfairi
GTGTTATCAGCGTATCGTAGATTGTTAGGGAGTCTTTCTCCAATCTTGGTGCCACGTTCTTCTTCATATAGGCCTGTCTATCAGATTATTTGCTCAGCATACAGATTAAATAAGTATGGTTAAAAAAAAGGGGGGGGAAGCACCTTTATGCACACCTTTCCTAATTTTAAGCCATGCAGTAGCCCCTTGTTCTGTTTGGATGACTGTCTCCTAGTTTGGGTACAGGTTCCTCATAAATACAGGTAAGTGTTCTGGAATTTTCCACAATGTTCTCCATAACATTATGATCCCCACAGTTGAGTACCTTTGCATAGTCAATAATTAACACAGATACACATTTTTCTGGTATTCTCTGCTTTTAACCAAGGTCCATCTGACATCAGCAATGATACTGTTCTATATTCTAAATTTCTGGCAACTCCCTGTTGATGTGTCGTTGCAATCATTTTTAAATTGTACCTTATCAAGTTTTACTTGTATGTGACATTATTAGTGATATTATCCTATATTGTCTACATTCTGTTGGACCACCTTTCTTTGAACTGGTACAGATATAGATCTCTTCAGGTAGCTGTCTTCCAAATTTCTTAGCATAGATAAGTGAGTGCTTCCAATCACTGCATCCATTTGCTGATCTACTCTTTTAAAAAACGTTTTCTTTTTTAAATAAAAACAGCCACTGAAACCCTGTGGAACTTTTACTCTGATACAAAGATGTTTCCAAGAGTCCAATGGCTAAGAAGAATGGCATGAAGGAGAAAGTCTGAGTGGTCAACTTTGGAAAGTTAACTTTGGAAAACCCATGCATTGGTGATACATGGATTTATTTCTTTCATGAACACCAAGTATTTACTATGCACAGGACAGGATCTTCCAAGCACAGGACTTTAACCACTGTATTAGTCTGAGTACTTTAGAGAAACAAATCCACAGCAACTCATGTATAAGAGAGAGTTTTAGATAAGGGTTAAGTGCCCATCAAGAAAACATCCCAACCCAGTGCTGCCCAAGCCCACAAGTCCAACATTAACCCATTAACCCATATTCCAACACCAATCCACAAAGTCCTCCTCCATCTCACAAAACACATGCAATGACGCC
>NW_022103928.1:25438496-25450373 GCF_000313985.2 Echinops telfairi
TCCCACGGCATTTTTTAAAAGTCCTGATTTTTTGAAAGAATGCACGACAAGCTAGGGTATACGGTTTTCGGCTGCCATGTGGCTTTTTCGCCAGGATATGAGTTTTATCAATGGTGTCCCACTTTTGTCCTGCTTTACCAATGTTAAAATCTGGTCACCTTATCTTAGGGTTGTTTTGTTTTTGTAGTTATTCTTGCTGAATTTTAACATGTTATTTTGAAATAATTTTAGACTTACAGAAAAGCTGCAAAGATAGTACAGAGAATCCCTATGTACTTTACAACGCAGCGTGTGTGTGTGTGTGTGTGTGTGTGTGTGTTTATGTTAAGGAGCCCTGGTAGCACACTGATTAACGATCCCAGCTGTTAACCCGTCGTCGGTGGTTCAAACCCACCGACCACTCCATCCACAGGTAAAAGATGTGACAGGCTGCTCCATAAAGCTGCCAGCCTTAGGGACTCTGAGGGGGCAGTTCTATGCTGTCATGTTGAGCTGCTATGAGTCGGAACCGAAGGAGGGAGGGCTTTGTGAAATGAGGGTGGATGAAGCGATTTTAAATGTTTGGGAACTCCACCTCTTCTAGAGGCTCCACCTCTCTGGCGCTGAAGCATTTACTCCGGTCCCTATGATTCCCTTTAATTTTCACAGCTCTCCATAGTGGATGATGAGCCACCTCACACTCACCAGCCACGTAGAGTCAAGAAACTATTTTATTCTGTTGTAGATCTGAAGGTGAGAAAAGTGCCCAGTTCTCCCCACTTATACTCAATATTGTGTTAGAAGCCCTAGCCAGGGCAGGAAGCCAGAAAAAGAAAAGAAATAAAAGATATCCAGAATGGAAAAGAAGAAGTAAGAGTCTCGCTATTTGCCAGTGATGTACCCCAGAGATTGAACAGCTCACCAGGTCTGGAGCTGATATGCATAGAGAAATTTAGCAAGTGTCCAGGGTACAAGGTCAACAAACTGAAATTCTATACACGAGCAATGAGACAGCTAAAATGAAAATGAGGAAATGATTTCATTTACAATATCATCTAAGAGAGGGAAATACTTCTTTTGGTTCAATAAATTGAACCGAGGATGTGAATAACTTATACAAGGGAAATGACAATGTTTTCCTGCTGAAAGAGATTAAATAAGACTGAAATAAATGGAAAGATACTCCATGTTCATGGGTTGAAAGGCTAATATTACTAAGATGTTAATACTACCCCACATGATCCATAGATTTTACACAATCCTGATCAAAATCCCAACAGACTTCTTTGCAGTAAATAGAAAAACCAATCCTAATTTGATACTTGTTTAGTTCCTTCTCCAAGCATTTCACTTTGTTTCCATAGGGGAAAAAACACTTTTTTTTTGGTATTCATATTTCACTTCCTTGTTTTTTATGTAATTCACTAATAAAATGTCCAATGAATACCACTAGAATAGAAGTTTGGAAACAGCACGAACTTTTACTCCTTATACCCAAATAACTCAATGGTTTGGAACAGAAGGTTGAAAAACTTGAGACTGTATTGGCTCACTGTGCTTTATAGTAAGTGGGAGGATGCGGGTTAATCCAGCCAATCAGTTAAGTAGAGCTCAGTTAAGAGACTATCTCCTGCAAATAGTCGTCACCCAATCACAATTGGATAAGGCAGCACTTGGCTGCTCACCAAAGGGTTGACAGTTTGAATCGATGCCGAGAAGCCTTGTCAAAAACGCAGCCGTTGAGAATACCATGCCACCTTAAAGAACAGCAGTGCGTCTGTGAGACACCTCATAACCTGCATGAAACTGGGAGACATTTTGCTGAGTGACATTGTTGTGAGGTGCTGTTGACTCAGAGGGACTGTATGTGCAACCAAACGAAATACTGACCAACCCCATGCCGTCCTCACAATTGTTGCTGTTTGAGTCCGTTGTTGCAGCCATTGTGTCCATCCATCTTGTGTGTCCATCCATCTTGTTGAGGGCCTTCCTCTTTCTCACCACCCCTCCACGTTACTGAGTCCCTTCTGCAGGGACTGGTCTCTCCTGGTAACGTGTCCAAAGTGCATGAGACGAAGTCTCGCCATACTTGCTTCTAAGGAGCACTCTAGCTGTACTTCTTCCAAGGGGGATTTGTTTGTTCCCTTGGCGGTCCATGGTACCTTTAATATTCTTCACCAGCACCATGATTCAAATGCATCCATTCTTCTTTGGTCTTCCTTATTCGATGCCTAACTTTCCCATACATTTGAGGCTATTGAAAATACCATGGCTTGGGCCAGGGGCACGTCAATCCTCCAAGTAACACCCTTGATTTTCAACACCTCAAAGCAGTCTTGTGCAGCAGAAAATTCCCCAATGTAATGTGTCATTTGAGCTCTTGACTGCTGCTTCCATGAGCGTTCATTGTGGATCCAAGCAAGATGAAATCCTTCCATCTTTTCTCAGTTTATCATGATGTTACCTATGCGTCCTGATGTGAGGATTTTGTTTCCTTTGCATCAAGTTGTCATCCATACTGAAGGCTGCCACCCTTGATCTTCAACAGCAAGTGCTTCAAGTCCTCCTCACTTTCAGCAAGCAAGGTTGTATCACCTGCATATCATAGGTTGTTAATCAGCCGTGTTCTTCCTATAGCTCAGCTTCTCTGATGATTTGTTCGGCATATGGATTGACTCAGTATGGTGAGAGGATATGTTTTCTAATTTTAGACCAGGCAGTCTTCCCTTGTTGTGTTCCCACAACTGCCTCTTGCTCTGCAATGTCACCCATGGAGTCACTTCCGTGATAACTGCCGAGACCGGAGGAGGAGGATGGACTGCAGTGCGATGCAGTCAGCCAGGAAAGACTTTACAGGTCAGACTTCTCAGTTCTTTCATAAGACAGTGCGTATCAAAGTGCTATAAAAATATAAAAGGAATGAATTGGGAGCCTAGAAATGTATATCCCAAATCTTAAAATGCGAAGCATATCGATCTAAGAATGCAACTTTGGGTAGTAAAACAACTTAGAAAGATGCAAGAAGTGACTACTTCAGTCCAGAAAGGGGCTACAGGTAGGGCAGGAGGGCACTTGGAGTCGAGGGTCACCCGGATGGGACTTCCACGGTGACCAGCAAAGGGAGTTCTTTTTCTGAATCCAGTTGGTAGTTGTTACATGATAATCCACTAATGCATACACTAGATTTGGCATGGTTTTCTGAATTGCTTCATATTAAAACAGACAAAACATCTTTCAATAAGCCAGGGACAAACAGCTCATGAAGTCGCACAGACCTGGGTATCATCCAGGTTCTACCCTTGTTAACTCGGTGATCCTTTGCAAGTTAGCCTCTCTAAGCCTCAGTTTTCTCATCTGGAAAAGAAATTATGATAATACTTCCTGCCCACATTGTGTGGGAAATTAGTAAGAGAATGCATATAATTCCCTTAAAGCAGTGTCTCACCAAGAGTCAGCCTTAAAATGTTAGTTGTTATTGGTTCTGAAAGAGCTGGGTTTAAGAAGCCCTAAGGACCAATTTTACCTCCAATCCTGACATGCTGGGTGCTCTTACTAAGCGCATCTCTGAGCTCAAATACATCCTGGTTTTCTTGGTAACCCCAGAATGATGATGCTGAGGTCTTTTGACCTCAAGCAAACTGCTCACTGGAGCAGAGTTGACATGCTTAGCTGCTCTCCAAAAAGTTGGAGGTTGAGCCCACCCAGAGGTGCCTGGAAAGAGAGGCCTGGCAATCTTCAGGAAAATCAGCCACTGAAAATCCTACGAAACCCAGTTTGGCTCTGGCACCCATTTAGTCCCTATGAGCTAGAGCTGACTAGAGTTTCCTGATTGTATGGGGAGAAGGCTGAATGAGGTGCACTTAACTAGGTCCTCGTGTGCAGTTCAGACCTCTTGTTAACACCCACACCTTAGGCTGATGTTGCTGTTAGCTGCCTTGGCATCGTGGGACTAACACTGCCATGTCTTATGGCATCCCCACGATTGACAGTGGCTCGGAACCATTGGGACCGATGGGGTTTTCACTGGCTGAGTTTTTGAATGTAGGTGGTCAGGCCTTTCTTCCTAAGTAAAAATCACTGTGGAAACCTCTCAGATCATCATAGCAATAAACAAGCCTTTACTGACAGGTGCGTGGTGGCTGTTTATGGGCTGCATCTATCAGAAATCGAACCCGGGTCTCCTACAAAGAATGCAAAAATTCTACCTCGAACCCCCCACTTCTGAGGAACGGAGTGAGTCACAAAGCATCAGGAGGAAGGTGATGGGGTGAGGGTGCGGGGAGTCAGGCTGGACCAGCACAAGAAATCAAAGCAGGCGGTCTGTGCATGGCCCTAACTTCCCTGGATTGGGAAAAGTTCTCTTGGCAACAATTTGGGAAAACGGTGATTGTTTTCCATTTCCTCGTCTTTGTATTTTCTTACGAAGCTAATGGTTCTTGGATGATTAAAAATCCCAGGTGTTGGTGGAATTTTAACTGAAATACTATTGGTCTGTCACTCATCCGTTTGCTCCGCTTCCTCCTTCCTCCTCACTGCACTCCTGTGTTTAAATCACTTCTAGCCAGTGGAAACATTTTGTGTGTTCTGGAAAACAAGATGAAGGAAAAGCAGTAGAGAACGCTTGGACTCACAAAGTGCTCATTGAGGAAGAAGGTGGCAGAATGGCAGGCAGGGTGGACGCTGTGATCTAAGGGAAGCTGTGGCACACTCTACCACCGGGCAGACTCCCACCGATGTGGAGACAGAAGCGAGAAAAGGTGGTCTCCTATGCCCAGTGGGATTTGGAGCCATGGGAATGCATTCGCCCTCTATGGGAGATAACCCTCCTCTCCCCTTCCAATTAAGCCACCTCTCCTTGCACCAGCAGCCAAGCACACAAAATAAAAACCTGTTACCATCGAGATGGTTCCAACTCACGATCACCCCGGGATCGGTAACAGAGTAGAACTGCTTCATAGGGTTTTGGGGGAGCTAAAATCTTTACAAAAGCAGACTGCCAGGCCTTTCCTCTGCAGTGCCACTGGGTGGGCTTGAACTGCCAACCTTTGGGTCAGTAGTCAAATATACACCGTTTTCGCCACCCAAGGGCCTTCCAGCACATTGTGGTCGTGGTTGCGTGCTAACTCAGAGCAAAACCCGTTAGACAGAACAGACTGTGCACCCAGGTTCCCAAGGCTGTGATCTTGACAAAAGCAGATGATCAAGTCGTTTTCTCCCAAGAACTGGCTGAGAGATGAAGCGCCGAGCACTTTCACCGTTGCACCACCAGGGCTCCAGTCATGCTTCTTGTGCAGTTAGGTGCTGTGACTACTGACAATCTCCCGTCCAACCGCCAGGAGCACTGCCCAGTTCTGCACCAGCCTCGCCCCCTGGTGCTCACGTTTGAACCCATTGTTGCAGCCACCGTGTCAATCCATCTCATTGATAGTCTCCTTTTTCATTCACATTCTCACTGCCAGTGAGTCTATACCGACTCGCAGTGACCCTATGAAACAGGGTAGAGCTGTCCTTGTGAGTTTCCAAGATGTACCTCTTGATGGAAGGGGCTGGTAGTTTTGAACTGCTGACCTTGAAGCTCACAGCCCACTGTGTAACCACTCCACCACCAACGCTCCACCTCACGCACATTAGCCACTCGATAATTGTCCAGATATGTCAGAAAGGATTTTCCCATTTCAGAGTCAGTCCCTTAAAGAGTTTTCTGGATTCATCTAGCTTTGTTGTTTTCAAACGGTGCTGAGAGGACAAAGGTCCCACACTTCTCCACTCCAACTAGAGCAATCTGGCTTTTTATTTGTTTTGTATAAACCATGAACCAATAGTTGCACTAATAGGACAGGGGGAGGGGGTGAGTTTGAAAACCTCTAATCTGGTACAATTCCCATGATTGACAGCAGAGACCCCAAGAAGTTGGGAGAGGGACTCAAAGTCACACAACAAATTCATCCAAATTTTTACTGAGCATCTACTATGGGGCCAGGTGTGTTGTTTAAAAAGGTGAGTGTATGAGCCCCCTGCTCTGAATAGTGTGCTCCTCTCTGGGAAAGCCGCCCCCCTTGCAGTCTGGGGACAGCCACAATATATGCCAGCCCCAAATATGAATGATGCCATCCCTGCAGGCAGGAGAAATCAGACATTTATTCTGCTTGGTAAATCCTTCAGCCACCCCCCCATTTCATCTTGCTAGAAGCCCTACCTTCTGAGCACAGCAGGTAAAAGCTGATTAAGATATCGTTCCTGCTCCCAGGGAGCTCCCACCCCAGTGAGCTCTGCACGAATGGCCACAGCACAGGGTTAGTGCTAAATGCCACATGGACAGACTGATTGAGTGCCTTTGAAGTTTGGCCTGAGAGAGAAGAGATATATCTAGCCAGTGGGGGGTGGGGGGCTAGGGTGGAGATGGTGTGAGAACTGTCCCATCTGTTCCCGTCTCATCTTTTAGGTTAAGAATTTGAGTATTAGAGTCAGGCAGCCCTTGCTTCAAAGCCCAGCTGGTCATCTTACCGTGTGAGCTGAAGCAAGGGATGCAGCTTCCAGAGACTCATATGAAAATGATGGGTGGTAATAACAATTCCTATCTCCTTCTATCTTGAGGATTCAATGAGATAATGCAGGTCTAGTTCTTTGTCTCAATCAATGTAGCTATGAGATGTTAGCTAGAAAGTGGGAGAGAGGCAGCCCAGACAAAGGGCACTGCCCGGCAAAGAGGCAGGGGGAGAGCAGGCAGCTTTAGCAGGTTGTCCTAGTGTTGGTACCAAGGGACCGGACAGATGGAGAACTCGACCATCTCACAGGAAAGGTGGCCTAGGGCCAGAAGACAGAGGACAGAGGCGACTCTTCAATGACCACCAGGGAGAAGGTGATAAGGAAGATGAGTCAGGTGGTCTGAGTTTATTGGTGAGCAGAGAAGAGGGCACTAGACATAGGCAACCTAACAGCTGTGGCTGATTGCCGAAAGTGGCGATTTGATAAAGAACTATGTGTTTCAGAGGATGCAGACAGTGATTCCAACGGAGGAACGCCAGGAGGAAATTTCCAGAAGACTTCCAACAGATATGAATTACCTTTAATCAGGTCATTCACTGACCACCACTGTTGAGCAGATATTAGACTGCTTAGTCTCTGCCACAACCTTGTGAGATAGCGTGCTATTCTTCGTCCTGCTTTGTAAGAAGTCAGACTGAGGATCAGAGAGATACAGAAATGTCTGGGTTCACACCGCGGGGGGATACAGCAGGGCTCCTTGTGTTCTCCCCTCCTCTCTCGTTTCCTTTTCGTTTTTTGAGAAATAATTCACATAAGAACAAACCCACCACAATGGCTCACATTGTGCAACCACCATCAATAGCTAATTCCAGAACATTCTTCTGGGCCCATTAAGAAGCCTGATACCTGTTCACCGTCTCTCTGCATTCCACCTGCCCTCCAGCCCCTTTCTGTACCTGTGGATTTGCCTTTTCTGGACACTTCATACAAACGACTCTTCTTGTTTTCTCTTTCTGATGTTGAGCATCTAAGTGAGGTATGATGTGGTACCTCACTGTGGCTGTGATTTGCATTTCCCTAATGACTAAGCATCTTCCCCTGTGTTTACTGACTATTTGCATATCTTCTTTGGAAGAATGACTAATCAAATCCTTAGCTAATTTTTAAAAATTGGCTTGTTGTCTTTTTAATGTTGAGTTCTAAGAATTCTTTATATAGCCCAGATAAAAAAGCCCAAACCAAAGCTGCTGCCAGTTGATTCCATTTCACATTGACCCTAGATTACTTGACCCTGAGCAGATAAGACTTGGCAAATATATGGTCCTGTTTATTGAGTTGTGTTTTAACTTTCTTGATGGTGTCCTTTTATGCACAAAGTTATTAATCTTCAAGTTATTTATTTTTCCTTTGGTTGCTTCTGCTGTGGGTGTTATTCATAGGAATCTATTCATTTTTCTTTCCATAGACTAGGGAAACTATCCATCTTGTCTAATCTAAGATCATAAAGCTTTACTTCTAGGTTGTCTTCCACAAGTTTTGTAGTGTGAGCTTTTACATTAGGTCTTCAATCTGTTTTCACTTAATTTTTGCACCTGGTGTGAAATAGGGATCCAGATTTTTCTTGTGCATGTAGATAGAGAGTTGTCTCAGTGCCACTTGTTGAAAAGATTGATTTTTCCACTGAATTATATTAATTTGCTTGATGAAAATCAGTTAATCATAGATGGATGTGTTTATTTCTGCACTCTCAATTCTACTCCATTATTCATCTATACTTCTGCCCTTATGCCAGGACCACATGATTTTGATCACTACAGCTTTGTAGTAGTAGATTGAAATTGGAAAGTGCGAGTCTCTCAGTTTATCAGTTTCTACAAAAAAGGGAGGCAAAAAGGCAGTTGGAATTTTAAAAGAGATTGTATTTAAATTTGTAGATAAATTTAGGGAGGATTGTCTTCTTTTTAATCATTTTATTGGGGGCTCGTGCAGCTCTTATCACAATCCATCCATCCAATCCGTCCATTGTGCCAAGCACATATGTACATTCGTTGCCATCATCATTTTCCAAACATTTGCTTTCCACTTGAGCCCTTGGTATCAGCTCCTCATTTTTTTCCTCCCTCCCTCATGAACCCTTGGTAATTAATACATTTTTTTTCATGCTTTACACTGACCGATGTCTCCCTTCACCCATTTTTTTCTGTTGTCTATCTCCCAGGAGGGGGGTATATGTATTTGGTTGTGATCAGTTCCCCCTTTCTCCCCTCACCTTCCCCTTCCCCTCTCTCTTGGTATCGCTACTCTCATTATTGGTCCTGAGGAGTTTTTTTGTCCTGGGTTCCCTGTGTTTCCAGCTCTTCTCTGTACCCATGTACATGCTCTGGGATGGTCTTAACAGTGTTGTTCCAATCCGTAAACACAGATGCTTCCCCCTTAGTTTTTCTTTCTTTCTTTCAGCAACATTCTATAGTTTGTTTTTAACATTCTATAGTTTTTAATGTACAAATTTTACAGTCTTTTGTTATAGCTAATCCTAAATATTTTACTCTTTTCAAGATTATTGTAAATGAAATTGTTCTCTTAATTTTATTTTTGGATGGTTTATTTCTAGTGTATACTGAATTTTCCGTATTGATCTTGTATTCTGTCTGCTTGCTGAACTCCTTGATTAGCTTTCCTGGGTTTCTTGTGTTGCTTAAGGTTTTCCATATATTCGCTAATAACAGCTGAGAAGACACAGAAATTGTGCTACTTCTGCCTGGAATGAATGCCTTTTGCTTCATGCTATTGCCTAATCGTTGGGCTGCCTTTAGCTCCTTTACTTGCTGTCTCGCTGGCATCAGAGGGAGGAGCAGACCCTCCTTTGGAGAGCCTGGCCAGACAAGGGAGGATATGTGCAAACAGCCAAGTGTGTCAGGACAGATCTCGCAAATTCAGATGTGACACAGGCATTGAAGCCTCATTAGGGTGAGAGGGATGCAGAATGGAAAGGTGCCCTGGGTTGAGAGAGCAGCTTTTGCAAAGGTATGGAGTGTGAAAGAGCAGGATTGGAACTCATGACGAGCCTACTGCACGGGGCAGAACAGCCCCGGTGGGTTTTGGAAGCTGTAAGTCTTTACAGGAGGAGACAGTCTAATCTTCCTCCTGCAGAGCAGCTGATGGGGTCTAGTGGCCCACCTTGCATTTGCAGCCCAAGACATCACTGACCTGTTTAGAGAAGGTGAAGTATCAGATGAGGCTGCCTAATACCTTAGAACCACATAGAAAAGGTTCCTGTGTGATAGCACCTAGTAACATAGGATTAACATAGCACACAGATGACACTAACTGCATTCTCCCACTGTTCCTTGGGAGAAAGATGAGGCTGTCTGCTTCCCTAGCGGTTTATTATTGTGGGTAGGTGCTATCAGTTTTGACTCATCGCGACCCTTTGAGCAACAGAACGAAGCACTGCCCGATCCTGCGCCATCCTTGCAATTGTTATGGTCCAGCCCATCGTTGTAGCCACGGGGTCCATACATCTTGATGAGGGTCTGGTTGGTTGGTTTTTTGCTGCCCCTCTACTTTACCAAGCATGATGTGCTTTTCCAGAGCCTAGTCTCTCCTGCCAACATGTCCGTAGTACATAAGACAATGTCTCTCCATCTTTGCTTCGAATAAGCAGT
The DNA here is from genome assembly GCF_000313985.2 of Echinops telfairi. Lineage (NCBI taxonomy): Eukaryota > Metazoa > Chordata > Mammalia > Afrosoricida > Tenrecidae > Echinops > Echinops telfairi. Next base: position 25,448,627 of record NW_022103928.1, read on the forward strand.
CTGGCTGTACTTCTTCCAAGACAGACCCTTTGCAGTCCATGTACTTTCAATATTCTTTATCAGCACCGTCATTCAAAGGACTTGATTCTTCTTCAGTCTTATTCAATGTCCAACTGTCATATGCATGTGAATCGATTGAAAACACCATGATTTGGGTCAAGGGCACTTAAGTCCTCAGGAACATCCTTGCTTCTCAACACTTTAAGGAGGTCTGTGCAGCTGACTCACCCACCGCAATGTGTCATCTGAGCTCTTGACTGCTGCGTCCAGGAGCGTTGTTTGTGGCTCCCACCCAGATGAAATCCTGGACAACCTCAATCTTCCTCCGTCTGTCCTAGTGTTACCTACTGGTCCAGTTGTGAGGATATTGGTTTTCTTTACATTGAGTTGTAAACCACCCTGAAGGCTCTGTGCGCTTCATCTGTGCTCTTCATCAGCAAGTGCTTCAAGTTCTCCTCACTGTCAGCAAGCAAGGTTGTGTTATTTGCATATTGCAGGTTGCTCATAAGTCTTCCTCCAATCCTGACGTGGTGTTCTTCTTCATATGGGTGAAATCTGCACCCCCTCCCCCAAGATGTATAACCTTGGAAGCCTTATGACTGGGGACTGATCACTGTGATTTGGAACCAACTGGAGGGCAGTGGGTGGGAATTACGTCTTACAGGTCCCCTCTGTGTCACTCTGCTTGACTGCTTGTTTCTTGGACATTTTCTAAGCTGGTTAGAGTAATGAAGACATTGCAGAAGGCACTAGACAACCAATTTAAATTCGAAATGGCATCGTACCCTTCAGGAGATCAGAAAAATTGAAGAGTGGGTGAGAGAAAGAAAGGGAGAGAAAATGAGGAGCCAATTCAAGCTAAAGTTTTTAGAAGGAGGAAAACATCTGAGAAGAACCCATGGCCAGCGGAAGTGGCGCTGGGCGCTGTTAGAGGAGGAGAGAGAGGGCCTTTAGGGAATTTGCCTCTTTCCAAGTCCTTGGATCTAAGACATTTTCCTTTTTCTCCTCCTGAATATGGTGATTCTGCTTGTTCGGATTTTGATAGTATATATACACTGGCTACGAGACAGCCCCGTTTTATTTTTATTGTGCAATTTTGATGGGGGGGATCAATTATATTCTAAGAGCAGTGGTGAGCTGTTAAGGAGTTTTGATTGAAAGAGGTGAAAGGATTTGTGCTTTTAGAGAGATCATCTGGTTTCTCTGTAGAGCAGCAGTTCTCAACCTGTGGGTTGTGACCTCTTTGGGGGTCGAATGACCCTTTCACAGGGGTCGCCTAAGACCATTGGAAAAACGCATAAATATTGCACAATATATAATTACATATTGTTTGGTGATTAATCGCTATGGTTTAAATATGTTTAATTATGTTCCATTTGTAACAATGAACATATATCCCGCAGATCAAATATTTACATACAATGCATCATGGCAGCAACATGACAGTGATGAAGTAGCCATGAAGATCATGTCATGGTCCGGGGTCACCACCACGTGAGGGACTGTGTGCAAGGGAGGGCAGCATGAGGAAGGTGGAGCACTGCTGTATAGGATGGGTGGAGGGGACTGAGGCCAGGAGCAGGAAGGCCAGCCAGGAGTTGTTTGCATCGTTGATAGGAGGAGGTGTGAGCACCTGCACTGCCGCAGTGGTAACACAAACAGGCGTTCTCTTTGCTCTTCCTTTTTTCCCCCTTTTTAATCGTTTTATTGGGGGCTCATACAACTCTTATCACAATCCACATATACA
>NW_022103928.1:25450876-25455158 GCF_000313985.2 Echinops telfairi
ATTTGTCTACAGAGTGCAGTTTTAAAGCTGGTCTGAGCAGCGGCTGGGAAGGTAATTAAGATGTTAATCATAACCTGGGGCATTCGTTTTCCTTTATGTAAATACACACCCAGAAGGAAGCTTTGATCTTTGCTCACCTGCCTGCCTGCCTGCCCACCCAGGATTGGACCTTCCGTAAACTTGTGATTTGACCAGCCCCAGACTTTGCTCTCCACTTGACATGCTTACTTTTTTCTCACGGGGGCGGTGCTTGCAGAGATGACAGGGAAACCACTCGCTTTTGAGTTTCAACTGGCACCCACTCTCCAGGAACTTTCTCTCTTTCCATGTGCCTAGCACCCGTCCTGAGATAGCCTTGCCAGAGGACGCAGCAGAAGTAAGATCTGCCCTCAGTCGTTGAGGAGATCACTGCTGTTGGGACAGGTTCATTTCCCAGGATGACAGAAAGGTCGCGGATGAACTAGCTCACAGCCCCAGCTTTTCCTGCGGTGCATTGGAATGAAGGGAGAAGCCCTCTCCCTCGTGTTTCCCTCTCCAGCAGCTTGGCCTACCATTGCACCAGGTACTATGATATTACTTAATTAGTAGTTCTTGAATCTAGTAATGCGTTAGCATCACACGAAACTCTGAAAATGGTCCTGCCAGGTGGGGTCAAAATTGTGGTGGTAAAAGGCAAGATTTATCTTCTCCCTCATTCGTCATCACTTACTCAACCTTTCTTCCCACTCCACTTCGGGTTGACAGTGGTTCCCAATCTTAGGCACATATTAGAACCATCTGAAGAGTGTTTAAAAATAGGATATCCAGGACACATCTCAGATCCATTCAAATCAGATGAATCTCTGAGGATGGAATCCAGGTCTTAGTAGGAGTCAAAAGCTCCCCAAGTCAGTCCGATAGGCTTCCAAGTTTGAGGATCACTGTGCGAGGTGCTAGAATCACTGCCCTTGTAAATGCCAAAGTCCAAGTAAAGGATATCTGAATTCATTCACTCATTCATTCATTTAGTAAAACACAAAGTTGCACGTACCTTAATAGATATATGGAAGCATTGTTGTGGGATCCCAGAGAAAGAAATGGATAGACATAACCAATGTATAAAGAATAGCTTCAAACAGGAAGGAGCTTTCAAGGCGGGTTTTATAGGATGAATAGAAGTGCGTCAATGTTTACCTTCCTTCCTTTCATGGGTTCCCCCTTTCCAACCCACCTTCCCTCCACCGTCCCAGTATCATCACTCACCCCACTGGTCCTGAAGGGATCATCTGCCCTGGATTCCCTGTGTTTCCAGTTCCTATCTGTACCAGTGTACGTCCTCTGGTCTAGCCAGACTTGCAAGGTAGAATTGGGATCATGATAGTGGGATGTATCATGCCAGCAGCTGAAGGAAATCTAAACGTTCTCTTAAAGACAGGTAGGAGCAAGATAATTGTATGATGAGATTTAGGGGAGTGTTCTAGGCTGTATAAGAAGTAACTCTAAGAGGCACACAGCCATGGTATTACATAATATTGACTCATCCTGGTTGCCAATTTAAGTCCAGTTTTCTTGCTGACATCCAGGAGAATCTCAATTTGGTCTTTTACATGCATCTAACACTTGCTAATCTTCCCTTTTAACACAACAGAGTCTTTCTAACAATGTCTGGGTAGAATGTAATTGCATTCTTTTGCTGTCGTCCTGTTTATGGAATATTGTAGATGACAAATGATACTGGTTTTTCATACAAGGCATTGAAATAAATGTAAGCTAAAAACAGGAGAGCCAATAAAATATCATTTGTACATAAACATGTATAATAGAAATATAGTAAGATCAAGATCAAATAAAAAGATACCGATGGAATAGCAGATATGTAGATCGTCTGTAACGTGTGAGTGGTTCTCTGAAGGAGAGGGAAAGGAGCAGCCACAGGAGTCCACGTAAGAGGTGACGCGTAAGCCTGGACTGAGGCCTCATCCACAGTGCACAGGAGCAGCCAGCTGTGCCTGGAGAGTCAGCAGAGGACACCAATGTTCTAGTGGGGCTGACACAAGGGCAAGCCTCCCTGGGGAGGCTAGTTGGCCACAGGGAGGGCTATTGGCAGGTGAAGAGGACCAAGCCCCAGGGACCTCACCTCAGACTTGGGATGATGAAGGTATTGGCCAGGAAGCCAAGAATGTGGCCTTCCGTTGTTGGTGCTTAGGGCCAAGGGGAGTGGAAGCAGAGGAAGCTGGGAGCAAGAGGCACCTTATCTACGTCTGGTTGGCTCCACATTCACCAAGAGAGTTATAAAAAAAAAAATACATAGGCGTCCTGAGCCCTAGCCCAGGCTTGCTGCATCAGAATTTCCAATCTAGGGCCCAGGGAACTACTGTATGTTTTTAAATTATTGTGCAATTCCTAGGAAGCCAACCTCGCTGCATCCACTGTCTAGAGATCCTTGAGGTCTGTTGGCCAGCAGCGTTGGCCTCCCCTGGGAACGTGTCACAAGTGCCAACTCCCAGGCTCGCCCTCAGACCTGCTGAACCATTTTAACAAGATGCCCAGATAAGTTATATGCATATCATACTATAAGCTATTGCATGAAGTAAGACAGAGAGAGCCCGTGCACTCTTTACTCAGCCCATTGGTAACATTTTGAAACATGATAGTTCAGATAGTTCATGATCACAACCAGGATGTGGATATCAATGTATTCAAGATAGAGAACCTTTCCATTGCCACAGAGATCCTTGTGTTGCCCTCCTAGCCTTTCTGCCACCCTCTGACCCCTCCTCGATCCCTGGCAATCACTTACCTATTCTCCGTTGCCATAATTTTGTCGTTTCAAGAATGTTATGTGAGTGGAATCATGCAGTAGGTAACCTTTGGAGACTGGCTTTTTCAAAGCCCTCTGCATAATTCTCTGCATATTCACCCGGTTTGTTGCCGGGTACAATAGCTTTTTGTAGCTGAGTAGGATACCATGATGTGCGCATGCCACAGGAGGCTTAATCATTCACCACTGGAGGACATCTAGGCTAGCTCCCATTTGGACCTGTTACAAAGCACATTGCCATGGACATTTGTGTACAGGCTTTTCCTCGAGGATAAATGCCCAGCTTGCATTACGTTAAGCTATACTTCATATTAAAGCCTGCAATCCTTGATCTTCATCAGCAAGGCCGCCTCACTTTCAGCAAGCAAGGTTGTATCATCTGCATATTGCAGGTTGTTAATAAGCCCTCTATAAGGGGAACAGTAATGGTAGCGAAGCATGCATACCTTAGAATAATCAACCATTTGAGATTAAAAGTGATATAGTAATTGCTGTTTAGTATTTTAAGAAGCTGTCAGACTCTTTTCCAGAGTGGATGAACTATTTTATATCCTATTAGCAATATATGAGTGATTTTGTTTCTCCACATCCCCAACATCATTGGTGTTGTTACTATTTATTATTTTAGCCATAGTGATAGGTGTGTGGTAATAGCTCATGATTTTAATTTGCATTTTCCTGATGGCTTGTGATATTGATAATCTTTTCATGTGCTTATTTGCCATAGGTATATTCCTTAGGGAAATGTCTTTTTATGTCTTTTGTTCATTTTGTAATCAGATTACTTGTCATTTTATTATTGAATTCTGAGACTCATATATTGTAGATAGCTAATCCTTTCTTGATATGTGGTTTGCAAGTGTTTTTTTCAGTTTGTCATTTCATCCTCTTAACAGGATCTTTGACAGAGCAAAAGGTTTTAATTGCACTAAAGTCCAGCTCGTCAACTTTCCTCTTGAACGGATCATGCGCTGGACGGCAGTCCTAAGAACTGTGCCCTCAGACTGGGTCCTGAATGTTTTCTCTAATCTATTCCTCTATGGGTTTTGTAGTTTTGCATTTTATATTTCAGTCTATGGCTCATTTTGAGTTATTTTTTTCTAATAAGTCATGCAGTTTTAAGTCAAGGTCAATTTTGTGCTGATAGATGTCCAATTCTTGGAGCACCATTCAAAGCTCCATTAAATTCTTTTCACCTTTAACATTAAAAATGCTGGATCTAAAATTTTAAATGCTGGGGTGGGGATCTATTTCCAGGTTCTTTATTCAATTCCATTGACCTATGTGTCTGTTTCTTGACTAAAATTATACAGCCTGAGTACTGTCAGCTGTCTTGGAATTAGTAGGCGGATTCTTTGTATTTTATTCTTTTAAACAGTGGTTTTCACTATTCTAGTTACTTGCCTTTTCATACACATTTTAAAATAATCTTGTCTTTAGCTACAAAAAAATCTTGTTTATTTTTTCGCTTATCTTTTAAAA
>NW_022103928.1:25456065-25460155 GCF_000313985.2 Echinops telfairi
CAATAAAACTGTTTTGAAAAAATAAACATTTGCTGCCTCAGAAACCCTATACAAGGTTGCTATGAGTAGGAACAATTCAATGGCCTTAGGTTTGGGTCAATAGTATATCTATATATCACTTTTAGGAGAATTCGCATCTTTATGGTTTTGGGTTTTCCAATTTCTGAACACCATGTATCTCTCCATTTCTGTGTATCTTCTTTGGTTTATTTCATCAGTGTTTTATAGTCTTTAGTACCCAAGTCCTGTAAAGGTTCTTCATGTGAGAATGTCTTGATATCCTTCATTTCTTGTGGAAGTTTTCACTGAGGATTCTAGATTGAAAATTATTTCTGCATCTGAAAAATATGATACTTCTGACTTCTGTGATTTCTCATGAGAAACTGTCATCATTCTAATTGTTATTTTTCCTTAGAGGCGAAGTGTTGGCTTTCTTTGGCTGCTTTCAAGAATTATTCTCCGTCTTTAGTTCTTAAGAATCTTACTGGTGATGCATCTTGAATCTGTCAGTTTATGTCTTTTACCTAATTTTTCAGTTTTCAGCCATTATTTTTGCCCAAACAGGCTATTTTGGGTAAAAAGGCATATCATCTTTCTCTTCACTTTCAGGGACTCTCTTTTTGATATGAATGCTAGTTTGTTTGTTTTTTAATTCAGCCTTTAGCCTCTGCTGTTCAGATAGGCATTGTTGTTCTCTCTCATTTCCATTCTGCTATTGAGTTTGTCCATTGAGTTCTTTGCGTGATTTCATATTCATACAAAGATGTCATTTGGTTCTTTTTCAGTCTTCTATTTCTTTACCAAGACTTTTACATTTTGTTTGTCGGGGGTGGGGGTGTTCATATTTGCTCACTGAAGCATTCTTATGATGGCTACTTTAACATCTTTGTCATCCGCTTCAAACATCCCTGATATCTTGGCATTGGCGTCTATTAATTTCCTTTGTTCATGCCAAGTGAGATCTTCCAGGTTTTTACATGACCATTGACTGACATGTGCACATTTTGAGTATTGTTTTATGAGACTCTGAATGCTGATTTAAATCATCTTCTGTTTTAGCTGGCTTTTTCTGATACCACTCTGACAAGGAAAGTGGGGTGGGAGGGAGGGGGGCGGAAGAGGTGTTTCCCCATATTACTTCCAGGTATGAGTGACGTCTCACTTGACACCTGAAGTGGGAGGGGTCCTGTGACTGATACGCATGGCTGAGAGTCTTGCCTACAAATGGCCTCCACTGACACTACAAGGCAGGCAGGTGAAAGCACCACCTCTTTTCCTGAGGTGGTAAGAACACCACTCTGCCTAGGGCATGGGCTCACCTTGCTGTAGCCTGGACAGGGTAGGAGTCCTGGCTGCTCACTTAGCCTTTGCTGACACGGGGAAGTGGGCCTACAATGTTTGCTGTGAGGTTTGGCTGGAGTAGACCAGCTATTGTCTCAGTGTTCTCTGCCCTGCTAGGCTATCACTGCCCTGCTCTTCTAGACAGAAACAGCACCCAGTGCCATTTCTGAACTGCTAGCTTCTCGAGTTCCAAATCTTGGATAAAACTAAAGCCAAAGCAGTTATTCAGACAATTCTGATGCATAGTGATCAGGGAACTGATGCTACGCTGTTCTCTGGGTCCCTCATTTCCTTTTTCTCACCACCTTGAGAATGGGGGTCCCCTCCCCCCAAATGGAATTTTTTTTCCAGAGGTATGTATTTAAATTTTATTTTTTTATTTATTTTTACAAAACAACCTATCACCTTCAAAGTACTCTCCTTTACCTGAATACATCGGTCAAATCTGCGATTCCATTCTTGGAAACATTTTTCAAACACATCTATTTGGACGGCTGACAGCATCTCCCTTGTTTTTCACTTCACCTCTTCTACATTGTGTTAGTCTGGGTAGACCAGAGAAACAAATTCATAGACACTCATATGTGTATAGGAAAGAGTTTTATATGAAGAGTAATTGTGTAGTAAGAAGACATCCCAGCCCAGTCCAGATCAAGTCCATAAGTCTGATATTGGCCCATATGTCCAGTACAAGTCTGTGAATTCCTCTTCAGACTCACACAACACAGGCAATGATACTGAGTGCAGGAAGATCACAGGCCAGTGGGTGGAAAGGCTTTTGGGTCCAGTGGCAGTGGAAGCATCTTGACGTGTGTCTCCACGTGGTTCCTCCAGCTCCAAGGCTCTGGCTGCCATCAGCATAGCTCCATGTGGCTTGTCAACAGGAATGTCTTGCATGGAGTGAGTGAGCGCCCTGCCTCCAGCAAGCTATTTATCCCTTTAGCGGCTCCAAATGAGGTCATCAAGCTACAACCTGATTGGCAGGCTAAACTCCACCCTTTCACTCCTGAGTCTCAAGTTGACAACAGATTATGTAGCAACCATATACATCATGTCCCTCTTCACACTCAGAAGCAAAAAGAAGTCCCACAGAGTGAGTTCACGTGAATAAGGTGCGTGGGGCAAGGGAGGCATGCTGTTCTTTGCCAAAAACTGGCACACTGAACTAGCTGAGTGAGCAGGTGTATGGCCGGGGTGACAAAACCCCATCTGCCACAACTCAGGCCTTTTTTGTCACGCACTGTCACCCTATCTTTTCAGAACCTCTAAATAGAAAGCTTGATTAACCTCTAAAGAGAAAGCTTGATTAACTAAATAGAAAGATTAACCCAGTCTTTTCAGAACCTCTAAATAGAAAGCTTGATTCAGGAGCTCTAAATAGAAAGCTTGATTAACAGTCTGACCTGTGGAATGAACTCCGAGTCGACATTTTCATCCATTCAGGAAGTTGAAGACATCCAGAACGAGGTTTGTCATCAATCGACATTTCACCATTTTCACGAGAAAACCACTGGTACTCTTGAGTTTTTCCCATTGCTCTGCCCTTGGAACCTGTGTTCAACATCACAACAGTGTCTGCGGCACTTTTCCTGAGCAGTAAACAAAATTTCATAGTCACATGCTGTTCTTATATCAGCCATCACAAAAAACGAGGTTCAAGCGAAAAAATCACTGTGACCAGAGAGAAGCTTCCCAGGCAATGTCGCTGGGTGCTCTAACTTAGAGCCACTTGCTGGATGCTCACCTAGCAGGGAAAAACGCATACTATGAAAGCTCTGCTCTGCCCAGTGCAATTCCGTGGTATTTTAGTACCCCCTTGTATATATTGCCTCCCCACACCACCCTTCAAGGTTCTTAGCTGTATCCAGTGGGAGGTGCATAGGGAGAGGTACATGTGTTTCATTCTCTTACAAGCAGAAGTATTAGCATATTTTAAAAGCTCTCCTGGCAGCCACCATTACAACTCCAGGAATAGACTGTGTGCTGCATTAGGACAGGGACTGTATCCATCCCTGGCCTATTGTATTACCTGTACCCAGCAAAGGATATCACTTAATAAATATTTTTAAATGGATAGTTGGCAAGAAGGAAGAATGAATACATAGCCTAACAACAACAACAATTTTTTTCTTGGTGTCTTGTTTTTATAGGCCTGTTCCTGGGGTTATTTAGGGCACTGATTCAGAAAATTGCATTGCATAGACCACATCAGCTCTAGTTTCTTAGATATGATGTTCTACTATATTTCCAGCTACAAGGTTATATTAATTTATCATCCTCGTTTTAAATATGAGAAGATTTTGGACCCACACATTATAGGGTAAGAGAAAAAAATTTAAGAAATGATGAAGAAAGGGTTAGGTATTAAGGGACTTCCACAGGAAGCTGCTTATGGACCTGGAGTGGTCAGGTGGTTACACAATGAGCTGCCAGTCATAGGGCCCGTGGTTCAAACTCACCAGTCACACAACAGCCTTTAAAAGAGTTAAAGTTTTAGAAACCCTTTCTAAAGGATTTCCCTTTCCAAAGAGCAGTTTTTCTTGGTCCTCAGGTCCCTATGAGTTAGAATCGATTGCATGGTGGTGGGTTTTCTTTTTGGTCCGGGAGGCTGTGCAATACAGAAAGTAGATGTCTCGGAGACTGCAAAGCCGAAAGTGGAAAATGAAAAAGAACCTTAAAAACACACCAATATGGAAAGTGTGAAGGCAATTCCGAGTGTCGGAAATATAAGACTTCCTAGACATTTTCA
>NW_022103928.1:25460304-25465035 GCF_000313985.2 Echinops telfairi
TTCAGAAGTGAGGTTGACTCCAAGCTTTTTTATAAGAAAAATTCTAACTTTTAAGAGTTTCTGAGCACGGGTAGAGAATGTGTGCTTTCTTATAACACGACTGCAACATTTAAATTTCACTAAAGGCCTTTGAATTCTGCCAGGCCCATAATGGGTTTCAGAACATTTGAATCGCTGTTTATTGTAGCAAACTTATGACCAGTCAGCTGATTACGACTCATAGCAACCCTCTGTGGTAGAGTAGAGCCTCTCCTCTGTTTCCGAGGCTGTCCGTCGTCATGGGAGCAGAAAGTCTCAGCCTTCTCTTGCAGAGCAGCTGGTGGGTTTGAAGAGGTGACCTTGTGGGTAGCCGACAAACACACGGAACCCCTTCTACTATAAGGCTCCTAATTCATTATCCACCAAGTCTTATTTCTGCCTCCCATGCCCCTTTTTGTTGTCAGCAAGCCAACTTTATGCTACAAGCTAGCGGGACCCCATGCATATTTTGAAAATAACTTTTTTTCTCTCTTCAGGCTTTCTTGTGCATTTTAGAAAACTGAAAAGCCAAGAACGAAAAGCAGAGAACACAAAAGGCATCCAAAATCATTTCACTGATTTGGAAGTTTGACATGTCTTTCTACATCCTGCAGATGGGTATCAGTGACTGAGCATACCATTTTAGGTGGTGGAGGTCACACAGGATGGATTCATGCATTTTTTTCACACATCATGAATACTTCACCAATTCAAAGTCCCGAAGCCTTGAGTGTTTTGACAAGCAAGAATACAATAGGCTGACTCACCCAGGGAAAGAAACAAACAAAAATCCTTTTGCAGGGGAGGAAAAAAAATCATAAAAGATAAAAGTGGCCCCAGGCCTCTAGATAAAGATATTGTAGAGTTACAATTAAAATACTGCATTCCCTGACAAAATAATAATTTATAAATTATCAAGGGTTCATGAGGGAGGAGGGAGCAGGGAGGGAGGGGAAAAAATGAGGAGCTGATGCCAAGGGCTTAAGTGGAGAGCAAGTATTTTGATGATGAGGGCAATGAATGTACAAATGTGCGTTGCACAATTGATGTATGTATGGATTGTAATAAGAGTTGTATGAGCCCCTAATAAAATGATTTTTTTTAAAAGAACTCCCAACTTTAAATGGTATGGGACCAGGTGGTCTTACTGGGGAATCCTACCAAGAATTTAAAGAAAAGTTAATGCCTATCCTACATGAATGATTTCACAATATATGACCAAATTCATTTTATGAAATAAATATAGCCCTGGGACTTAAGCCAGTCCAAGGCATTGTTACCAATATTTAACATTATAGATCAAAATCCTTATTGAATATAGATGCAAAAAATTCCAACAAAATTCTAGCCAACAGAATTCAACAAAGCATCCAAGAAAATAAAATAAAATACTGCATTCCCTTAATGCTCAATTTAAAATGAAACTCAAAGCAAGAGGATACTACATATAATGTTTCTAAGAAAAGATAACAAACTGGGACTGCCTTCTATCCAGTTCCTAATAAAGGTGAGGTGGTAATTGGGGACAAGTTCAGGTTCATGTAATTTGCACTGTTCAAATACATGTTTGGATCATAGGATACATGTGAAGTATACTTTACCTAAATATTTAGTACAACACAAACTAATTTAAATAAAGAGCGTGTACTTTCTCTCGCTCAGGCTACCTGACACTACATTAAAATATCCTTATTTTTTATTGGTAAGCAAAGAGTGGTAGATGGCTTATGTTTTGTACCTCAAAAACTAGAGCTGATAGGGGAAAATTGGTGTTATTTTTGGAATCCGTCGGTCAAATATACCCAGAAACAAGTATAACATTTGAGGCACCAAAATAGTAAAATGAAACCAGAGTCCAGAGTGATTCAAACTCCCCTGTGCACCTGTCCCTCGCCCTGTGGAGGGGCAAGCCTGGCCCAGGACCAGAGGGGAGTCTGAGCAACAGGTGCTCTGAGGAGCCCCCTGTGGGGCTGGGAGGCCGTTGCAGGCAGGCACCAGTTCACTTGACTAAAGGAGCCAGAGAAGTTAAAAGAAACACCTAAATACCTCGGCGCGCCTTCTGGTAGACATCGCATCTGCCCTTCATTTCTCTTCTGCCAGCTCTTTTATTTATTTCATATCCTCTCTCTCCCACTCCCCCCAACCCCTCAAGAAGAGAACAGGTTGGATAACTTTGGTCTCTGAAAGTGTCCCTTTCAAAGCAATCTCCCTGGATGGGAGGGGGAGAGAAAGCAGGATCTTTCCTGTCCTGAAATGCTAGGTACTTGTGCCAAGCCTGGTGTGTCACTATGCCCTTGCCTAATGTTAGCACGAATGTCCCTATTTTCAACGGCACGCAATCTTGCTTTCAAAGTGTTGATTCCCTTTCTTCTCGTTCCTCACTGTGTGCCCTCCACCCTGACTCACAGAGACCCCAGGGAACAGAGTGGAACTGCCCCCTGGGGTTTGTCAGCTTGTCATCTGGGCACATTGCACGGTGGGGTCAAACGACTGATAGTGTTCGGCAGTGTCCAAGTGCTTCCGTCATGTGTGTGGGACATGAGCAGCTCCATTGCAGAAAGCAGGCCTCTCTCGGGGCTCGAAACCAAACGGGACACTTTTTAGTCACGTTTGGATGTCTTAGTGCAGGGCACCCCAACCTGTAAATTCCAGAAGCCTCTATTGTGGGGGTGGGAATCCCTTCGTGGCACAAAGGGGTCCGTGCTGGGCTACTTAACCAAGCAGTGGGTGATTGGAATCTACCGAGAGGCTCCTTCGAAGCCTGGCAATCTACTTTAGAAAAACAAAATCTGCCATTGAAAACCTCTGTAGCAAAAAATAAATAAAAATAAAAAACATTAGAAAAAAGAAAACCTATGTAGCACAGCTGTATTCTGACACACACGGGGCTGCCGGTGCGTCAGCGTCTACTCGCTAGAAACCGGTCTGGTTTTTTCGTTTTCACCTGGGAGCAAAAAGACCTCCTTCTCAGTGAGGTCACCCGGAAGGTGCGGATGGAATGAGACAGCCCAGACGCTCTCCCAGCACAAGGCTCCTATGAAGTCCTTTCCTTTCCTGTCCTGTTCCTCCTCCCGGTAGGAGGCCAAAGGCCAGGAAACCACTGAGCTGGGCTTCTCACGCTTCTTCTGTTTGCCACGGAATGGGACTTTCAATGTCAGGAACCCCGGTGGTGTTGGGGGTGGGGGTAGGTGTTGGGCTGCTAATTGCAAGGTTGGTGGCTCAAGCCTGCCAACTGCCCTGTAGAAGGAAGATGAGGCTGTCTGCCCCTAGAAAGATCCACGGCCTCAGGAACCTTGTGTAGGGTCGCTGTGCGTCTGTGGGGACTCAGTAGCCATGGGGTTGGGCTTTGGCACCCTTCAGCTTCCATTTCCTGGGTGACCCAGGAAATGGGGAAATGAACAAAACATCGAAGAAGGCCAGCCTACGACACTCTGAAACCAAGAGAGCTAACGAAAGATGATCATAGAGCTGAAGGTTCGGATTGCTGCAGCTAAGCCATTTCCATAGTTCCACTTGCATTTCTGCAGACATGTCTGTCACAGCAAAACAGGAGAGGGAGTTCCTCCAGTTCGTAGTACTGGCTAAAACGGTTCTTCTGCAGTGATGCGCTTTCATGTCAGTGGTACCGAGAATCTTTAACTGTTTCACTGACTGTGTGCATCTTTGCTCTGGCTCCTGGGAAACGCCAAGCCATATTTATGGCCCAACGTTTGTTTCCTCCTATTTGGTTTTTGTCCAGTATTTCTCTAGTTCCTTTTCTAAGCCGGGTGCCCAGTAGGTCCTTTGGGCAGCAGCATTTGCTGTTAAGAAGTAGAGTTTTTACAACAGACATGGCTGCATGGCCCTTCTACTAAACACTAGATAGCGGAAAAGGCCTGAATCAAATCCCAGCTCCACCCTGTACCAGCTGTGTGATCCTGGGCAAGATATTTACCTTCCTCTGAGCCTCCATTTCTTCATGTATAAAATGAGATTCATGATACCTGCATACAAAGGTTATTGAGGTGGACATTTTCTTGAACAAGCATTGCACATGGCATGGAATGAAAGGCAACTTTAAGTTTATTTGAGAAAGCTAATTCTTCTAATGTGCCTGGTTGAAAACTCGAGAAGCCCTGTGACTTCCTTGGTCCTTCTGTCATTTTTTATTAAAAAGGCTGCAGTTACTGTAAGTTGCGAAATATGGTCTCAATTTAGTAATTAAAAGGTCTAGTCTAATGTAAGGAGTGCTGGTGGTACAGTGGTTATGCATTGGACTCTGAGATCACCAATTCGAAACCACTAGCCACTCCATGGGAAGTGCATGGGCTTTCTGCTCTTTTAAAGAGACCCAGAGGGCAAGTTCTACTCTGTCCTCCAGGGTCTCTGTGAGTTGGAATCAACTCGATGACAGTGAGAGAGTCTAATGTAATAAAAATACATTTTTAATTTGGGCTTCTCCTCTGCCCGTGGTTAGCCCTGGTGAATGTAAAAGAGAAGAGATACACTTGGCTTCTTTAGTCAGCTACCCTTTTGCTTATTTTTAACTCAAGGAGCAGATTGGCATGTGCTGAAAAAAGGAATGTATAGAAAGCATACAAGGGGATACCCCCCAAAATTGGATTCCCCCCAAAGCCGTATATTTAAATTTTGTTAAAAAACAACCTCATCACCTTCAAAGTATTCTGCATTACACTTAATACATTTGTCAAATCTGTGATTCCATTCTTTTTT
>NW_022103928.1:25466153-25504035 GCF_000313985.2 Echinops telfairi
ACCTCTATAAATGCCCTTTGCCTCCTAACTCTTTCCTCTATTTCCTTTGACTTCCCTCTTGTCCCACTACCATGTATCTTGAACTCCTTGATATCAACTCCCCTTTATTCCTTCCCTCCCCCAGCCTACCCACCAGGAGCCCTTATTGTTGTTATTATTATTGTTATTGCTGTATCTTACTCTTCTAATAAATCCATTCACCTACAAGTCTATTATTTGCTCCCCTCAAGTGAGGTTATACAACCATCCTTGCTATCAGCTCCCCCTTCCTTCCCCTCTTTCTTCCTGTATCCTCAGGGAGTCATTACTCCTATTAATGTTTCTGAAGGGTTATCTATCTTGGCTTCCATACATCAAACGATCTTAATTATACAAATGAACCTACACAGGTCTAACAAGATTAATGAGGTAAAACAAAAACCTAATAGTAAGGGGAGGAAATCTTAAAGAACTAAAGGATAGTTATGTGTTTCATCAGTGCTATACTGCACCCTGGATTTATCAACCCTTTCATGTGCCCCTTCTGTGAGGGACTGTCCCATTGTCTTACAGGTGGGTTTTGGGTCTCCACTTTGTCCACACATCTTCTTATCTATTCGATTGCTTGTTTTTAAATTTCTGATACCCATTATGATCACACAGGCTGGTGTGCTTCTTCCATGTGGGCTTTGTAGCTTCCCTGCTAGATGGCCTCTTGATTAACTACAAGCCTTTAAGACCTCAGACACTATATATTTTAATAGCCAAGCACCATTAGCTTTCTTCATCACATTTTCTTATGTACCTATTTTGTCTTCAGTGGTAGTGTAGGATATATAGGTGTCATTATAGTGCCACATTATTAGAAAAAAACATTCTTATACTTAGGTAAAATTTAAGTAGAGGCTTAAAGTCCATCTGCTTCCTTGTGTGTGTACATATGTGTGTGCATATATATATATATACACACACACTACACCTATATATATTCATGTTTATACTTATATAATTTTTTATTTCTTCTTCTTTCCTCTTTTTCTTTTTTCTTTCCTCCTGCCCCACTATCATGTTTACCCATTGTTCAACTATCAGTAATTCCTCTTGGATGCTTTTCAATTGATCAGACATGGCAAGGAATACTAGACTCTCCTCACTGTCCATTTAGGAACCCTTGTTATTCCCGTCCCTGTTGTTATTGGCTCAGTGCTCACCTCCCTCCCCCCGCCCCCAGCCTCCTCCCTTCCCATGCCCCACCCTCAACCATTGGTCCCATCACTGTGTCCTTGGGATTGCTTATCCTGCCTATCTTGTATAGATAGACACACCAAAAGAGAGAGAGAAAGAGAGAGACCCTACAAATAGTTCCAAATCTAACTGGTATTCTGACCCAGAGTAGATAAATATCTCTGTGTTAAATGTGAGCAGGACTTGTTATAATCCATCAGTCCAATCCCTTTTCTTTCGGGGTTCCATATCCCAGGTCCCACTTACTTAACAGCACTTATGTTCTGTTAGTCCTCAGCATTCGTGTCCAAAAGGCTCGCATCCTACAAGTACCCATTGTTTTTCCTGCAGACAGGGATGGAGCAGTCTGGTGCCCCCACCACTATCATGTTACACCTTTAGCCTTTCAGGGTGGCCCCCTTGTGAGTAACTCCAAGCCATTCAAATGAGGTGCCAAGTGCTACCCAAGTCAGAAGTCTATGCTCGGGAATCCTCAGGGACTTTGAGGCTTTGCTCCCATTGCTGGCCTCTTGCACTCCTCTCTTGATTTGCCGCCCCGTAGGCAAGTCAGACCGGCTGTCCTCCCTGAAATGTATCTTCAGGGTTGTCCTCTGAAGTGCTGTCATCTAGGGAGGGGACACTATGTCTCAGGCTGGGGATGGCCCTGCAGTCCTCTCTGTGAATGAGCTGCTCCAAGCAGGAACATCATGCTCAGGGATTGGCACACCAGGAAGAGGTCTGCTCTCGTTCCCTTTCCTGTAGAGACATAAACAATATCCTCCCCTTGGATGGATTCGTGCCCTTTTCCCCCAATGCCATCTTTATTGTCTTCACCCACCCCTCCGTGGGCCTTAAAGGCATATGGGGGGTGGGGGTGGTAGGGGACATCTTTCAGCACAGGTGCTAGTTGCATCTTTTGTTCTGTTTTGCTTGGATGACCTATGCATCATTGGGTTTGGTATGAGTCATGCCAGAGTATCTGGTCCTCAGCCCAGGAACGATGTGTTTTGTACAATTTCCTTGTGCCCATCCTGCTGTTTGAACTCACCTGAGTTGACTCAGGTTGTACCCGGCCTCTTGTGCTCGGCTAGCCTCGCTCTGCATGGTATCCTCCAACTCTTTCCACAAGATGAGGTGTTTCATCGTTTCATCCCTACTTTTAGGGATGCGTAGTATTCCATTATATGTATATACCAGAGTTTTTCAATCCATTTGTCTATTGACGGAAATTTAGGCTATTTCCAACTCTTTGCAATTGTGACCTGTACAGCGATGAACATTGGAAAGCAGATATCTGGTCATGGTATGTCTCTTAGTTCTTCTTGGTATATGTCCAGTAGTGGAATTTCTGAGTCACAAGGTAACTCGATTTCCATCTATTTTAGGTATCACCAGATCACTTTCCACAATGGCTGTACATGTCTACAGGACCACCAGCCGTGAATGAGAGTTCCTATCTCATCACAACCCTTCCAACATTTGTTTTCTGTTTTTTTGAATTGAGCTATTTTGGTGGATGTAAGATGGTATCTCATGGTTGTTTTTATTTGCATTTCCCAGATAGCTAATGATTGTGAACATTTTCTCATATGTTTATTGACCATTGAGTTTCCTCCTTTGTGAAACTTCTGTTCAAGTCTATTGCCCACCTCCTCAGTGGGCTATTCATTTTCTTCCTGTTGTGGGCTTGCAGGAGTCTGTAGATTTTAGTAATAAGCATTTTTCTGATATGTTATTACTAAATATCTTTTCCCAATCTGTGGGCTCTCATTACTCTCTTGATAAAGTCTTTTGATGTACACAAGTGTTTTATCTTTAGTATGTCCCACTCATCTATTCCATCTTCCTCTGGGCATGTATCCTTCATTATTTCTGATAGCCCATATATTTCCTGTGCTAAGGTTAACTATGTCCCAGTTTTCTCATTGATGATCCTCATAATTTGGGGTTTCACCCTGAGGTCCGTGATCCACTTTGAATTTGTTCGCGTGTATGGAGTGAGGTAAGGGTCTTGCTTCATTCTTCTGCATCCATTTTTCCAGTACCATTTGTTTAAAAAAGGCTTCTGCTTCCCATTTTATATTTTTGGGCCCTTATTAAATATCAGTTGTCTGTATGTTGCTATTTTTATTTCTGGATTTTCTGTTCTTATCCACTGATCTATCTCTCATTATACCAGTACCATGCTGTTTTGACAACTGTGGCTGTATAATAACTTTTAAAGACAGGTAGTGTGTGCCCTCCCACTTTGTCCTTCTTTTTTAGGAGTTCTTTACCAATTCTGGACTTTTTCCCTTTCAATACGAAGTTGGTAGTCAGTTTTTCCATTTCTTTGAAGAAAGATACTGGCGTTTGTATCAGGATTGCATTAAATTTATATAGTGCCTAAGATAGGATTGACATCTTTACAATACGGAGTCTTCAATCAATGAGCATGAGATATACTTCCATTTGTGAAGGTCCCTTTTGGTTTCTTGTAATATGTTTTATAGTTTTCCTGATACAGATGTTTTGGGGTTTTTTTGTTAAGCAAAGCCCTAGATATTTCAACTTATGCTTGGCTATTGTGAAGGGTGTTAACTTCTTGATCTTTTTCTGTAATGTCTTCAGTTGTGTACAGCAATCCAATTGACTTCTGTTTGTTGATCTTGTATCCTGCCACTCTATCGCTTTTTCCTCTATCACTTCCAGCACTCCTGGTATGGAATCTTTGGGGTTCTCAAAATATAAAATCATATCATCTGAAAATAATGATAATTTCACTTCTCTCCCCAGGCATATATTTTTTATATCCTTCTGGTGCCTTATATTCTTAGCTAGGACCTTCAGGACAGTGTTGAATAAAAGTGGGGACAAAGGGGCATCTTGTCTGGTCCCCTTTTTCAGTGTGGAGTTTTCATCTTTTCTCCATTGATTGTGATACTGGCTGTTGGTTTTTCATATATAGGCTTGTATTATATTGAGCTAAGTTCCTTCCAGTCCTGTCTTCTTGAGCCTCTTAATTAGGAATAGTTGCTGGATGTCGTCAAATGCTTTTTCTGCCCCTATTGATATTATCAGGTGGTTCTTAACCTTTTTTTTTTTTTTTTGGCAAAGTGGTGTATAATGCTGATGACTTTTCAGATGTTGAACCATCCCTTCATCCCTGTTATGAATCCTACTTGGTCATGATGAATAATTTTTTATAGCCTTTTATATTCTATTTAGCCAAATTTTGTTAAGGATTTTACATCAGTGTTCATAACAGATATTGGCCTGTAGTTCTCTATTCTTATGGATCCTGACCCAGTTTTGGTATCAGTGTTAAACTAGTTTCATAGAATGTTTATGGGAGTTCACCATCCTTCCCTATGTTCTGGAAGAGCTTGTGTAGATTGGTGTCAGCTCTTCCCTGAATTTTTGGTAGATTTCTGTGAAACCATCTGGGTCGGGGCTTTTTTTAGTTGGTAATTTCTTGATAACCTTCTAGTGTTAGTCCAGCTTGACTAGAGAAAAAAATCCAGAGACACTCATCTGTGTATAAGAAAGAGCTTTGTATCAAAGAGTAATTGTATATTAAGAAAACATCCCAGCCTAGTACAGATCAAGTCCATAAGTCCAATGTTAGCCCATCTGTCTGATTCTGGTCTATAAATTCCTCTTCAGACTCACAAACACATGCAATGACACTGAATGCAGGAAGATCACAGGCCAGTGAGTGGAGAGTCTTGTGGATCCAGTGGTGGTAGAGGCATCTCAGTGCTGGCATGGCTCTCCACATGGCTCCTCCAGCTCCAGGGCTCTGGCTCCATCAGCGAAGCACCATGGCGCTTGTTAGTAGGAAAATGAAGCAGCAAGAGAGTGTGGGTCTGGCCCCCAGTGAACTATTTATCTCCTTAGTGCCCTCAAATGAGGTCATCAAGCTGTGACTTGATTGGCAGGCTAAACTCTACCCCTTCACTCTTAATAGTCTCAAACTGACACCAGACTATATAATTACCACACTTCTCTATTTCTTCTTTTGCTATGGGTCTGTTCAGGTTCTTAATATCTATATGAGATAATCTGGGGAGGATTTGTTTTTCCAGGTATTTGTCCTTGTCTCCCAAGTTGTATTCATTGGAGTACAGTCCTTTGTAGCACTGTATAATCAGGCTTTTAATTTCATTAGGGTCCATTGTAATTTCCCGTTTCATCCCTCATCCTAGATATCGACGTGTGCTCCTTCCTATCTTTTGTTATATCTGCCAATGGTTTGTAAATTTTGTTAATCCTTTTGAAGAACCAGACTTTTCTAAGTAGTAGAAAATTTGAAGACACCCTTAATAAAAGAAGAACATAATCAGGTCACCCCAAAACGCCCCAAAACCACCACAAAAAGCCCAAGCCCACTTAGCTTCACTAGCAAAGTCTTCCAAACAGTATGAAGAGCTGACACCAATTTTTCTGAACTCAATTCTTCCATTTCAGAGAACAAAAACAAATGAATTCGCTCAAATTCATTGTATGAGGGCAGCAAACCCCGATATCAAAACCAGGCAAAGACATTGCTAGGAGAGAACAACATAGACTAATACCTGTCATGAACATAGAGGCAAAAATTCTCAACAAAATCCCCGCCAAGAGAATCCTACAGCATATCAAAAATAATAACATAGAGATTTAACAGATCCCATTTGTATCTTTGCTGCAGATACATTATGATGAAAACATAATGTGAGAGAGCATACAAGGGCAAAGTGATGAAAACTTCTAAGATGGAATGGCTCCCTGGGCTTAGGGGCTCAGGACCCTAGTCTCAGGGAAACCAAGATCAATTGGCAAAGCGTAGTTCAAAGGACAACGTTCCACATCCTACTTTGATGAGTAGCAACTAGGGGGGTAAAAGCAGGCATCTAACGTGCAACTATTGGTTTCTCTCCAATAGAAAGAAGGGTGAATATCATCAAAGACACATGGAAACAATTAGTCCAATAATTAACGGACCATGCAAACATCAGTCTCTACTACCCTGAGGCCAGAAAAATTAAACGGTGCCTCGTTACTACTATCAACTGCTCTGAATTGGATCGCATAAGAAGGTCTTGGAAATAGAGGGAGAAAAATGTGGGACACAACATAAAATTGTGAAGAAAAAAACCAAGCCTATTGGTTGTATAGGGAACCCCTGACACTGTAGCTCTTAGTCACTCTTCTGGTCTGGAAGTGAACTCACTCCTATGACTCCTTTTTCAGCCTAACAATAGACAGGTATGTACAGGGAATAATCACCCTAGGGACGTATGAAGCCTTAGAATAATTTACCATTTGAGACCAAAAGTCAACATCTTCCTCAGGACAGAATTCAGGAGGGAAAGAGGAATGGATACAAGAAACAGGGAGTACCATTTATACTCGAGTTTAAGCCGACTCGAATATCGGTGGGGGCACCTAATTTTACCACAAAACTGCATTAAAAATGTGCTGGAAAACTCGACTTATACACGAGTATATGCAGTAAGTGGGATAAGTGACGTCACATTATAGGAACTGCAATCAAGGCAATGGGAAAATGTGTATGGAAAACGGATCTGTAAATGTTACCCCATTCACAGTCACATGCTTTAAAAGGGGTGGGGATGGGCAGACATATCCGGGTGGCCTCTGAGTGGCAGTTGTCCACGTTGGGCAGAATGTTCTCCAAGTAACTCCAGGCCACATCACTCCCTCTTGCTCCCCAAACAACGACTCTCTGTTTTCTTCCCTGACATTTAACATATTTGAACACATACCCTGAAAATGCCATCGGGGCACTAACTCCCCTGGACTAGATCTATGTCAGCCAGATTTCCGCAGCACCGAGCTCACCCTGGGGTTTTACTCCCAGCCGTCCACTCTGTATCCCACAGCCAGTGGCACTGATAAGCCTAGTTTATGGAACTGGTGCAAAATTAATGAGAATATGTGGTACTTGGGGCACCCTCATGCACGCCACCTTATTCTCAGAATTGCAGACATTAATGCGCTGACTTAGCCAGCCAGCCTAACCTCCAAAGCAAATGAAGGGGAGAAGGAGGGCAAAGCCCTTTAGAATGGGACACGGCATTTAAGGCATAAGAGGGTATTAAGAAAGGAATCTTAAAGTCTCATCTTTCATTTAAGAAAATAAGAGATGCGCTAAGAATGTCGATGAAATGTTTTTTCTCTCAATGGAATGAATCTATTTGTCTCTGTTATTTTTCTTTTATGAAATGCACTTATTTCTTATTTTCCTGATTATAAAACTAAGGCATCCTCATGGCTGAAATCTCAGCCAGCACCGGAGACTGTCTACATCATCTGCTACCCAGAGAAAACCAGCGTTAACAAAGCAGTGACTCACCTTTCCTCTAAGTCTGTTACTTAATAGAATGATATCATCCTAGACAAACAATGTCTTTTGCCCGTTTAATTTCACCATAAGCATTTTTCCTTATCATTACGGGTGCTCCATAAATGCGATTATCAATAGTTGCATGCTGTGCTATTCTGTTGCTATTCATAGACTATTGTGGGATGTCGAGGTATTTCCTTTAATTTCCTATGAAACGTAACATTGCAGTGAGCAAGCATCTTTGTGCATTTAACTTTACTCATTTTTTGGATTACTATGAACGAAATGTCTAACATCAAAGTTTCTAGAGAAGAAGGAGTCAAGTGTATGGGCTAATATTCATCAGTAGGATGAGTCTTAGCTCAAATCTCTGTTGGCGTAAACATCCCAACGAAGAGGATGCCCACACCTCGGGCCCAGCTCTCTCCACACGCTCTGCGGCTCCCAGGGTGTCCGTGCCTCGTTTTTTTCAGAGCTCATCCCGCAGAGGCTGAGCATCTGTCTCGGGCCAGCGTGACACCAGCCACAGGGGAAATGGCACTGAGTGAAACCAAGGTGGTCCCTGCCTTGTTGGTTGAGGTGTTGTCCTGTATAAATAGTGAACACCTCATACCTTTGAGTGACTTCCGGTTTAGTTGGGGAGATCAGCTGAACCACTAATCCTGCTGCCACCGTAGGTGATATTAAGGAGCATATGAAGCAAAGAGGCGCCCTTCTGGTGTAGTGGGTTACATGTTGGGCCCCAGCAGTTTGAAAGGACGAGCTTCTCCGAGGGAGAGAAATGAGACTTTGTTTTGTACTCCCTCAAGGTTTTGTTGTTGCTAGTTGCCAGGGGGTTGCTTTCTACCGATAGTGACCCTGTGCACTACAGAATGAAGCACGGCCCAGTCCTGCGCCATCCTCACAGTTGTTCCTGTGCCCAAGCCCATTGTTACTACCTCTGTGCCAACCCATCTCCTTGAGGGCCTTCCTCTCGCTGGCTGCCCCTCCACTGCAATGAGTATGATGTCCTTCTCCAGGGACTGGTCTCTCCTGACGACATGTCCAAAGTCTGTGAGATGAACTCTCACCATCCGTGCCTCTAAGGAGCACTCTGGACATCCTTCTTCCAAGACAGATACATTTGTCCTTGAGCAGTCCACGGGACTTTTCAATATTCTCTAATGTCATAATTCAAATGCATTGATTTTTCTTTGGTTTTCTTTATTCAGTATCCAACTTTGACATGCATATGAGGCAATGGGAAATATCATGGCTTGGGCCAGGCACGCCACCATCTAAACAGGTCGTGTGCAGTAGATTTACCCAATGCAACATGCCTTTTGATCTCTTAACTGCTGTGTCCATGAGCATGGACGCTGAAGTCAATGAGAAAAAAATCCTTGGAAACTTCGATTATCTCTCCATTTACCATGATGTTACCTATTGGTCAGGTTGTGAGGATCGTGGTTTTCTTTATATTGAGTCCTAATCCATACCGAAGGCTGTGATCCTTGACCGTTAGCAAGTACCTCAAGTCCTCCTTACTTTCGGCAATCAAGGTCGTGTCATCTGCATGTCACAGTTTATTAATAAGCCTTCCTCCAATCCTGATGCTGCATTTTTCTTCATAGAGTCCAATTTCTTTGCTGATTTGCTCAGCACACACATGAATAAGTATGGTGAGATGCACACCTTTCCTGATTTTAAACCATGCACTATTCACTTGTTCTGTTTGCACAATTGCTTCTTGATCAATGTACATGTTCCACATGAGCATAACAAAGTGTTTTGGAATTACTATTATTCTCAAGAGTATCTATAGTTTATTATGGTTCACTGGCAATCAGACCTCTTTCGTGGGTATGTGTTGGGGATTTAAGAGTCCAAGTATGAAAAGTGCCAGCCTGGTGCTTGGCTCATTGTGGCTGCCCCAAGACAGCAGGCATCCTGGAGATGTGGCAGGAAGACGGACTGCTCCTGTTTGTTTGCTGGCACACAGGCCTGATTCGATTAGGCTGTTTGTAATCACGCTAGTAAACGGCCCCACTCCAGGCTAATAGTCTTGAAATGGTGCCATTGTCTTAATTCAAAAATGATGGTTTGCTTGTATATCCAGCCTCTTAGAGGAAGAGGCTCCACTTCTGCTTTACATCAAGTGGTTGTCACTCAGGGTTTGCAAAGCTTTTTCGGCCCACTAGCTCAACCCATCCTCTTAATAGCCCAGTCAAGGCTGAAGTGTTACTTTCCCGACTGGAAAATGGAGATACAGGTGCTTTCTTGAGGTCCTCCCAGGCTCCCTTCTCTAGCGTTCTCTTTTGCTTCTTTAAGATACCCTACTACTACTACTCTGAAGGCCTGAAGGCCTCCTCTTCCGATGATTCCCTCTCCTCAAAGCACACCCTTGCTCCAGCTCCCTCGATGGATTCTCAAAGAGGCCCCTCCCCTCAGAGGGAGATGCTGGTGTGGGCAGTAAGGTGAACAGAGGAGCATCAACCAAAGATCCATGTCCCCAAATATCTCCCAGTCTAGTGTCAAGTTCTTCAAGAAGTATGGTAAACACAGGCTTAATTGTGCTTACTTACTAACCTGTTGTGAATAATTTCACATTCTTTGCCCACGTCAAAGACTCTGCTTCTAGACATGGCTGCCATCTGTTTCTCTTCAAACCCTACAGCACCTTCCTGCAGAATCAAAACCTCTTTTCACATTTACAGATTCTGATAAGGAGCCCTGGTGAGGCTGTGGTTAAGCATTGGTGTATCCCACCATCTGTTCTGCATGAGAACGATGAGGCGCCTGCTCTCATAAAGATTTACAGCCTTGGGAAGTCTATATAAGATTGCTGTGAATCGGAATCAACTGTTGGCGGTGGGTTTGATTTTGAGGGGGCAGGGATAAGAGTACCTAGTAAGCAAGGTAAACATGGGTTTACTTATGTTTATTTACTGATCGATAGTGAACAGTTTCACAGTTTTCACCATATCAAAGACTGTTTACTACAGATTAGTAAGTAAGCACAAGTAAGCCCATGCTTACCTGGTTTATTGGGTTATCCCCTACTGCCAGAGCAACTTGGGAACCCTGCTGGCATAGTGGTTGTGTGTTGGGCTGTTAATGGCAAGGTCAGCTGTTTGAAACCACCCAGCGCTCCAAGGGAGAAGGATGGACCCTTTGACTCCCATAAGGAGTTCAGCCTGGGAACCCCACAATGGCCACCTTTCCCCATCCTACAGGGCCTCAAGGAGTCAGCATCAGTTCGTTGGCACTGACGTTGGTTTTGGTTTGCTAGAGCAACTGAAGCTCCTTTAGAATTTACGCAAGAGAAAGCCCATCCACCAATCTGTCCTTGAAAATACCGTGGCTTCGCTCAGGCAAACTTAGTCCTCAAAGTAACATCCTTGCTTTTCAACCCTTTACATGGGTCCTGCGCAGCAGATTTACCCAGGGCAATGCATCCTTTGATCTCTTGACTGCTGCTTCCATGGGCATTGATTGAGGACCGAAGCAAGATGAAATCCTTCACTACTTCCATCTTTTCTCGGCGACTCATGATGTGATGTGATACTCCGGTTCTGAGGGTTTGGGTTTTATTCACATTGCGTTCCAATCCTTGCTGGAGGCTGCAATCCTTGATCTTCATCAGTCAATGCTTTACGTCTTCCTTGCTTTCAGCAATGTGTCACCTGCATATCGCAAGTTGTTAATAAGCCCACCTCCATTCCTGATGCCGTGCTCTTCTCAGATACCCCAGTTTCTTGAATAATTTGCTCAGAAGACAGATTAAATAAGTATCGTGAAAGGACACAACCTCGACAGGTGCCTTTCCTGATTTTAAGCCATGCAGTATTCCCCTGTTCGGTTTGCACAACTGCCTCTCGATCCACGCATAGGTCCCACGTGAGCGCAATCACGTGTGCTGGAGCGCTCTGTTACCGTGGGAGCTGGCGGGCAGGTTCGTCTCCTTTTCAGTTCCATTTGATCTCTCCTGCTTGTTTTTCTCTTGGGCTCGGAAATCGGCTGAGCGCTTCCACTGCGATCTTGAGGTTCATGAATAACCCCCTCTACGTCCACGAACCCCTGCGCTTTCTCCTTTTTCTCCTCTCCCACCCTCTCCCTGCCCGGCCTTGAAGGAGGAGTAGGACATGATCGTGCTGGGCCCCGGCCTGACCGAATGCGTCCTGTCAGGCATAATGTCAGTGAATGGAAAGAAAGTGCTTCAAATGGACCAAAATCCATAGAACGTGCACCCATAATTCCACTGGGAGATTCATACAAAAGATTTAAAATTCCAGGAGCACCACCGGCATCGATGGAGAGAGAAAGACTGGAATGTTGACTTAATTCCCAAGTTCCTCATGGTTAATGGGCAACTGGTTAAGATGCTGCTTGATACAGAGGTTACTCATTGCCTGGATTTCAAAGTACCTGAAGGGAGCTTTGTCTAGAAGGGAGGAAAAATCTACAAGGGTCCTTCCACTGAAGCAAAAGTCTTGGCATCTAACTTAATGAACTATTTGAAAAACGTTGATTCCAAAAATTCCTAGTATATGTTGTCAACTTCGATGAAAACGATGCTAGAACTTTTTGAGGGCGTTGATCCTAAGAAGACTACAGTGTGAGATGTGTAGAAGAAATTTGACTTGGGCCAAGATGTTATAGCAGTAGTTCTCAACCTTCCTAATGCCGCGACCCTTTAATACAGTTTCTCATGTTGTGGTGACCCCCCAACCATAAAATTATTTTCATTGTTACTTCATAACTGTAATTTTGCTACTGTTATGAATCGGGCGACCCCTGTGAAAGGGTCATTCGACCCCCAAAGAGGTTGTGACCCACAGGTTGAGAACGGCTGTGTTACAGATTTTAGCAGTCGTGCACTAGCACTTACAGAACTGATGATTATTTAGACCAACCATGTTGTGACACCCTTAATAGGATTAAACTTTGCAGTAATCTGGCCAGATATGGCAAAAGCCCCATACCTTTATCCTCTTCATGGCTTTGGAGAGCTGCCACAGGGAATGTGAGACTACGTGCTATTTATGAGGGTACCTACATGCTGAATAAGCCAATCGAAGAAATCATTGTGCAAAATGGAAAAGTGATTGGTGTAAAACCTGAAGGAGAGATTGCCCGCTGTCAGCAGCTCATCTGTGATCCTAGCTATATCGAAGATAGGGTACAAAAGGTGGGCCAGGTGACCAGAGTTATATGTATCCTGAGTCGTCCAATCAAGAATACCAATGATGCCAATTCATGCCAGATCATTATTCCACAGAACCAAGTCAACCGAAAGTCAGAGATTTGTGTCTGCATGATTTCTTCTGCACACAATGTGGTAGCACAAGGGAGGTGCATTGCCATAGTTAGTACCACTGTGGATACCAAGGAACCGGAGAAAGAACTCCGACCAGCTCTGGAACTCCTGGAACCAATTGAACAGAAATTTGTTGGTATCCGTGACCTGCTGTACCTAAAGATTTGGGAACAGAAAGCCAGAACTTTGTTTCCCGTACTTATGATGTAACGACTCATTTTGTGATGACCTGTGATGACATTAAGAACATCTATTTGAGGATGATGGGATCGGGGTTTGACTTTAAAGAAATGCAGCACCATAAAGATGACATCTAGGGGGAAGACTAACAGCAGTCAATGCTACTGTCTAAGTAAGATGGATTTACAATTGGGCAAACAATGCACCTTGTATGAAATCAGTATTGTAAGGCCTGCTTGTGTAATCAGAACTGAGATATTGAAGAATACTGTACCAGTACATATTCCTCCCCTTCATCTTCTTAAAATCATGTATTCATTTTTTCATGGAGTGGCTATTCAGAATTGACAGGTTACCATGTTCTGTACCACTGAACCCAGTACTG
Source organism: Echinops telfairi (assembly GCF_000313985.2). Lineage (NCBI taxonomy): Eukaryota > Metazoa > Chordata > Mammalia > Afrosoricida > Tenrecidae > Echinops > Echinops telfairi. The sequence goes on from NW_022103928.1 coordinate 25,479,552, forward strand.
GCTTTTTTTTTCCTAGTGAAGAATCAATTTTGAAGCAGCATTGTGACACAGATACAGAGATCTCAATACAGTGTTTGTATCTTTTAATCAGTGAAACCCCTGTAATTATGTGCTTCTGGTGCTCAAGAGCTGGATCAGTACAACCCATGGTGCCATCTGTCCTCTTGACATTAAGGAGAGTCGACATTCAATATTTCATATTTGGGACAGCATCCCTCAACTTTTCCTTATAACTTTACATTTTGTGTTATTTTAAGGATTATGACAGTGCCCAAACAGCATAGCTACAAATCTGATTTATGTGGGCATAGAATTCTAACCACACAACTGATTTTGGGAGTCATTTGGGGACGCCTCTGTGGCTCTTGGCTCTACATGGTGTTTTAATCACCAGACAAAAGTGGTCAGAAACCTAGCATAAAGCCGGTGAACTGTAGAAGAATCTTTTGAATCCCAGGTGTGGCTTCTTCAATGGACCAAGCAGCAATGCAGAATTAGCAGATCCTCTGCTTCCATGATGTCTCCCTCAACATGGCTTCACATGGTTTCTGTACTGCAAATAAAGCCAAACTCTGGAAACCACCAATAAATACAGTGTTCTGAAATCCCCATTTAAAGGCAATTCATAGTATATGACTGTCCACACGGTCAAATGCCTTTACATCATCCATAAAATATAAGTAAACATCTTTCTGGTGTTCTTCACTTCAGCTAAAATTCATCTGAAGTCAGCTATTATATCCTTTGTTCCACATCTTTTTCAGAATCCAGCCTGGACCTCTGGCAGCTCCCTGTCAGTGTCCTGGTGCAACTATTGTTGGATGGTCTTCAGCAAAATCTTACTTGCATGTGATATCAATGATATTTTTTGATAATGCACACATTCTGTTGGGTCACCTTTCTTTTGACACAACATTTGACCCAAATATTGATCTCTTCTAGTCAACTGGCCAGCCAGGTGTCTTCCAAATTGCTTGTCATAGATGAGTGAGGGCTTCCAGTGCTTCATCAGCATGTTGAAACATTTCAGTTGATATTCCATCAATCCCTGAAGCCTTGTTTTTGGCTAATGCCTTCAGTGCACCTTGTACTCTTCCTTCAGTACCATTCATTCTTGATCCTATGCTACCTCTTGAAATAGGTGAATGTCAGCTAAGTCTTTTTGGTACAGCAACTCTTAATTCTTTCCATCTTCTTTCGATGTTTCCTGGATCACTCACTACTTGGAACCCTTCAATATTTCAACCTGAGACTTGAATTTTTCCTTGCATACTTCCAGTTTAAAAAATGCTCTACGTGTTCTTCCTTTCGGTTTTTCTAACTAAGTCTTTGCACTTTTCATTATAATATGCTACTTTATCATCTTGAGCTTCCCTCAGAAACTTTGTTTTCAGCGCTCACACTTCATCATTTCTTGCATGTGCCTTAGCAACTCGCTAATGAAGAGCACATCTGAGTCTCTTCTGACATCCACTTTGATCTTTTCTTTCTTTCCTGTCTTTAATGACCTTTTGCTTTCTTCATGTACGATGTTCTTGATGCCTCGGTAAAATGCCTGAAGGTGTTAGGTTTTGAGATGGTTGGGCTGTGAATATTGGTGGATTCTTAGTGGATGCACTTAAGTGTGCATGTGATGGGTAGCTGGCACTTCCTGCACAAGCCCAAGCTTTGAGTGGACACGTATGTGACATAACCGGTCCTCACTGCGCACACTCAGGCTTCGCGTCTTTACTGCACATGCACAAGTTTTGGGTCCTTACTACTTTGGGTGTCTCTTTCGCTAGCTTTCTGATGTGTGCCTGATTTGTTTGAAAGGATCTTTATGGGTATGTCTAGCTATTCTTTGCTGAATGTACCGTTGGAGGGGACAGCTTGCTTTTCCCTATGCTTCCTTTCCCTAAGCTTCCTGCCTATCAGAAGCATCCCTTCTTTGCAGGTGAGCCACCTGCCCTGGAGGCACCCAGCCTTACTTTGGGCAGGACGTCTGCCGCTCTGTCATGCTCATGGAGCTGCTTCGTCTATCACCACCATTTCTCTGTCTCTGAGCTCAGAACTCTATGTCTCTTGTATCAAGGAGCTGTAGCACACAGGGACATTGGGGCCCAAAGCCTGCACTCCGTTCCTGGCTCCTCTTTCTTGATGGTAGTGAGAGAGCGCCTTCTTGCTGCCAAGGGGACTCATTTTATCCGATGACAAAATTAACCAAGCTGAACATTCGAGTGCCAAGGTTTTACAGTCACAATGAATCTGAGTGTTAGAGCTTGTATTCTGAGCACAAGATGTGCAGAAGGCTACAGATAGCAGAGAAAGCCCCAAAAATCCACGTGGAGAGTCCCCACTATTTAATTCCTTCTGACCATTAACTAGGAATGTAAACAGCCGTGCCCTCCGGCAGAGTACATTAGGAAGGGGTTTACCATGGCTCCTCTAATCAGCCCAGGAAGGGGCAGTCTCCTTAGGGGCATGCCTGGGTATGCCCTTGATGGAGACTGCCTTACTTGGGCCACATACTCATGAGTCATGCATGCCCCGACTACCTTGGTCACAAAGCCCTGGACCAATCTTATAAGCTGTTCTGTCTACCATAATGTGTGTGTCTCAGTCCTGTTTCTGTACTCCTGCTGCAATTGTGATGTATTAATCTGCCACCAGTCATGCTTCTCCAACAGTTTCCTTTGCCCTCCCATATCCTAATTAAGCATCTAATTCTCTATAAACCCTTGGATGCCAGTGTGACCTCATGCTAATGGTCTCCCTCGTGTGTTGTCTTTTTCTTATTCTGAAGATTTAATAAGTGTTCTCTTTAAATTATATTTGAGATTAAGGGTCCTTTCTTTTTTTTTACCCTAAAACGCCTATTAATAATCATTCAAACTGAATTATACACTCTTATCAGCATCTTCTTTTACCCAGACCCATCAGGAAAAGAGAAGATCAGAATGGCTATGCCTAGTTATTTGGTGGAGTTTACAAAGACCTGGTGGTGTAGTGGTTACTCTTCGGGCTGCTAACAGTTTGAAATCACCAGCCACTCTGTTGGAGAAAGACGAAGCTTTCTACTCTGTGAACAGTTATACTCATCTGTCTTCTTGCCTGCCTGTCTCTCCTACTTCTTGCCTGCTGAGCTTTGTTTTTTTGGGGGGAAATTACTGCCTTTTTGTCTCATGTGGTTGGCTGTACTGGGACCCCCACAGACTGTGGCCTGTAGATACCTTTCAAGCCTGGAACTGAACCAGCCTGGGGATCAACTTTTGGCTAAAATTGGATTTTCTTGCTCCTGAAACAGATCACTGAGCTGAGCAGGAACCTTTAACAGTAAATATTTGCTGAATTAATAGTTTCTGCACCCAGATGCTCCATAGTGCCCCACATCTCATTCATTTCTATAAATAATTTATCAAGCATCGGCTGATCTTTTGCTTCTATCCTTAAGCAAAAATAGCATACCGAGTTACAAAGGGAAAAAATGATAAGAAATTGATCATATTGTAATAAATGATAGAACTACATTTATGCTACATTAATTTCTCAGCATTTAAATTATGAAATGTAGCAGTAAAACATAAAAGTTGGAAGAATTTTATAGTCAGCACTCACATACCTGCTACCCAGATTATAGGCTATATTTTCCCCTTTATTATAGATTTATATTCCTTTATCTATTCCTCTAGCCAGCCATCAAGCGGTTTATTTTTCATGCATTTTAATATGTTGTAAACATTAGTAAACTTCCCACCTAAACAATGAAAATGGTACCCTGATTTTTAGTTAATCTTAATCATAACAATTTTTCTTTTTCAATAGAAAGGAACTAATATACAAATTTTTATATAAAAATAATTTATGTTATACAAATTATTATATGAAAATAGTATGTTTATGGGAAGAGATTATTTTTTCACTAATAAAAGTTTCCTTCTTCTCTGAAGGTAGGCAATATGGAAAAAAGAAATAAGACATGTCTACAATAAGGGGTTAGAGTCACCTTATGAATGACCAGCTAAATGAGATTTAAGGGAAGTACTTCCTACCTCCTCCCAACAACAAAACATTCGTGATCTGGGTTCTCTAGATAAACAGAACCAGTGAGTGAGTGAGTAGAGAAAGATTGATTGATGTTACGGGATTGGCTCATATAGTAGGGGCTGATAAATCCAGAATCTGTAAGCTACATGTCATGTTAAAGGCTTCTGCAGGTTTGCATTGCAAGACTAAGTGTCCTAAAGAGCGTAGATAGAGTCAAGAGAGTACAATTGCTGCCAAAATATTTATTTGTTGTGTGAAGGCAGGCTGCACCCTAAGGAACTCCACTTTCAACTAATAATTGATAACATAATGCAAGGTGATTGCATTATATTACATTATGGAACATCAAGTAGTCTTGTGTTTGGAAAAATTACTGAGAACCACAGTTGAACCAAATGGACCTACAAAATTAATCATCGCGTATAGCTTGCTTTCTTCCTTTACAAGGTGGCTCTGGGCAATTCCAAGGGTTTAGACTTGGTTAAGGGTGAGATAAAGCGACAAGGTATTAGACTGGATATAATAATGGAGATAAAGATGGATGATAAAGGACTGGAAGAAGTGATGGTTGGGTATTGGAGGATGCATGGATAAACCCACTAAAGCTAAACGCAGAGACGATAGGGCAAAGGGCAGAGCTTTGGGTACCCATGGACACTGAGAAGCAGGACGAGAAAGTGATGCTATTGACCGTGGCAGAGGAGGTGCAGGCAGCGAAGTCTGGATGTACTGTGACCATGACAAATCAGAGTTAGAGGAGCACATCGACACATACCTGCAACAAAGATGTAGACGATACCGAGCTCATCTCCTCCTCCTTGCTACACCTTTGACTCAAGAGAAAACAAAAGCCTAGAGGTCATTTGAAAATTGGTGGCAGGGCCGGGGCGACCCCAGTACTGTCCAAATGGTGCTTTGCCAACTCAGCTACCTCAAGGGTGCCTTCCACAAAAGCCAAGTACCTTCTGGTATTGGTTTTCACCATTAAAAAAAATTATATAAACGTTATCTGCCACATTAGAATTAGAACAAACACGATTTTTATATGAATACAAAGCCAGATACAATTAGTTTTTGTTAAATCATCAAGGAAAATTTACATTTTCTTTAGTATTTCACAACTTTTCTTTAAACTCATCCCACTTTTGAATGGATATAAAAATCTAACTCTGCCAGAATTTTAATACCCACTCTTACCTCCTATCCAATATTCATGAAAAAACAAGGCTCCAGGAACTGATGGGATACCAATTGAAATGTTTCAACAAACGGATCCAGCACTGGAAGCACTCACTCATCTATGCCAAGAAATTTGGCAGACAGCTATCTGGCCAGCTAACTGGAAAAAAATCCAGATTTGTGCCTATTCCAAAAAAAAAAAGTGACCCAACAGAATGTGAAAATTACCAGAAAATATCATTAAAATCACATTCAAGTAAAGTTTTGCTGAAGATAATGTTAAAACAGTTGCTGCAGACGTCCGTGGACAGGGAGCTCCCAGAAATTCAGACCAGATTCAGGAGAGAGCCTGGAAGGAGGGATATCGTAGCTGATATCAGATGGATCTGGGCGGAAAGCAGAGAGCACCAGACAGGTGTTAATTTGTGTTTCATTGACTGTATAAAGGCATTTGTCTGTGTGGATCATAACAAAGAATGGATAACTTTGTGAAGAATGGGAATTCCAGAACATTTCATTGCGCTCGTGCAGAACTTGTACATAGAGCAAGAGGTAGTCAAGGGAATCGTGCGTGGTTTAAAGTCAGGAAAGATGCATACCAAGGTTGCATCCTTTCACCGTCCTCAGTCCATCGATGTGCTGAGCAGATGATTGGATAAGATGGGCTATAGGAAGAACATGACATTAGGATTGGAGGAAGGCTTATTAGCAACCTTCGAAATACGGATGACACAACCTTGCTTGCTGAAAGCCAAGAGGACTTGAAGCACTTGCTGATGAAGCTCAAAGACCACAGCCTTCAGTGTGGATTCCACCCTCATGTCCAAAAACCAAAGATCTCCACAACTGGACCACTGGACAACATCGTGGAGAAAAGGTTGACGTGAATGAGGATTTCGTTTTACTTGGATTTGTTAGTTTCTGGATTGGGATACCTCGGTTCTTGCTTCGCAACGCTGGAAGAATTCATGGGGCAGAAGCACGTGTGTAATTCAAGTGACTTTTATGAGGAAAAGGACGTTTCGGGGAATTACCGTCTCAAAAGGTACATGCTCTTTCAGGAACGCATACGGGGCTGCACGGGACCACACAGGAGTTCCAGACTGAATGCAAAAAAAAACAAAAAAAAAAAACCACGTGGAAAGAATCCAAGAACAGGAGCACAGCAACCACTCTTGCAGAGCCAGGAAGTCCTGGGGGCCAAAGGGGGCGCCCCGAGAAGGCTCTAGGGGGCACGTGGGCACGGGCGCATCCGCACCTAAACATCATCTCACCCTCCACCTGCAGTGTGCACCTGAGCCAGAGCACAGGAAAAAGGGCCGCAGCCTGACCGCTGTGTGCTGTGGCCCCACTGGCTGTGGAGGCGTGTTGAAGGTATAGGCAGACCTTATTGGCGGAGTTTAGGCACACCTGTGTGGTGTCATGTGCCTAGGTCAGGGTTCTCAACCTGTGGGTTGTGACCCCCTTTGGGTGATCGAATGACCCTTTCACAGGGGTCGCCCGATACCTAACAGTAGCAAAATGACAGTGATGGAGTAGCAATGAAAATAATGTTATGGTTGGGGTCACCACCACATGAGGAACTGTATGAAAGGGTTGCGGCATGAGGAGGGTGGAGAACCATTGGCCTCGGTGGTGGCTAGGTTGTTTCACCTGCGCTTAGGTGGGCCTAGTCTTCCAGTGCTGTTTGGATTTTTCTACAGCTGTCTAATGGGTGCCTGATTTCCCTGCAGCCCCTTTATTGTGGCCCTGTGCAGGCATTTGGGGAGACAACCTCCCTTAATCCCTATTCTGACTCCCTGGCAGGTTCACTATCAACATCCATGAAAATAACAGTCAAGAAATCAGGTCACATATTGTGTTATGCAAATCTGATTCAAAAGACCTCTTCAGAATTGCAAAAACAAAAATTTTAAAAGGAAGAATTAGAAAAAAAGTCCTTAAAATCTCCAAAATAAAAACATCATGGTGTATGTCATTTTTGTGTGGAATAATTGTGAAATTCATAGTTCGCTTCTTTAAACTTGGACCCCCTAATAATGCAAAGAGAATGTTTAGCAGCTGAGAAGATGGTTGGTAAAAACAAACAACACATAAAAAAACACCTCTTCAAAGTTTTCAAGGGCAAAGATGTGGCTTTGAGGACAAAGGGGCTTTAAGGACCTAAGCCACGATGTTTTCAGTCACCTCAAATGCACAAGGAAATTGGACGACGAACAAGGAAGCCTGGGGAGGGTTTGATACACTTGAATTAGAGTGTTGGTGAAGAATCGTGACCGTCTATCCTGGAAGAGTTACAACCATACTTCCTAGTGAGGGACCTCGGCTTTTTCTCGCATACTCTGGACAAATTGTCAGGAGGGCCCCATCATTACAGAAGGACATCATGATTGACAGAGAATCAGCAAAAGAGAGGACGCCCTCGGTGACGTGGACTGACACCGGGGCTGCAACAATGGGCTCAAAACACAGTGGTGATTGTGAGGATGGCCCAGGACCAGGTCATAGCTTGTTCTGTCGAAGCCAGTCCAATGGCACCCAACAGCCATAACAACAGCAATTGTATAATTTACCACAAACTGGGTGACTTTCAACAGCAGTCTTCTCTGACAGTTCTGGAGACGAGGAGTCTGAAATCAAGGTGTTGCCAGGGCTGCACACCAGAGGCTGTAGGAGAGATTCTTTTTCACGTTTCTTGTAGTCTCTGAAGACTGTTGTTGGCTTACCTGCCTTGTGGCCGCATGCATTGCTCTGTTCTCTGCCTTTGTTTGCACATTGTTTTCTTCTGTAGGTATATAGGCATCTACACTTTCTCCTCTTGCTCTGCCTGAAATCTCTCTTGGCCTTTCTCTAAGAAGAATAATTACTTGCTCCTGGAATTAGGGTATAGTGAATGAATTCATCTCAAGATCTGTAGGTTAATTATACTCACAGAGACCCTTTTTCCCCAACAAGATCACCTAGACAGGTCTGTGGATTCAGATTCAGACATATATATTGGGAGGGGGGGGTAGTCACAATAAAAATTGTCACATACCTCAGCTGAGGATCACCAGTTAGCCAAGAATGAAAACCGTTTTTCTAGTCTGACTAGTTAAGGAGGTTTTGTTACTCATTACTTTATATACTTTGTGTTCTGAAAAAAAAAACCCACCCTTTTTGTTTATGATAACTAAAAAATAACACGATTCACATGTTTTTCAAGTAGCATAACCCTTTTCCCATGTCAGAACCAATATTCTAGAGGCGAATACTACACATATTGCATGCCTTGTGTAACCCTGGTACATCCCCTTGTAACCTTCTTCATGTCAGTTAAAGGTGGTTTTAGTTGCAAGAAAAACTCCCCTAACAGTGATTTAAACAAAAAAGATGTCTACTTTTCCGTAACAAGTCCAGAGCAATGGGACTCCAGGGCTGCTGTAGCAGCTCAGCGATAGCAGGCGTCTGTGTTTGTGTCTCCGTGAGTCTGTTGGCATCTCCCTCGTGGTCCCCGAATGGCTGCCACTAGCCCCGGACTGTCCGGTTTCTCACTTCCCAGCAAGGAGAGGGGGACTAGTGTGAAATGATCCCTTCTTTTGATTCTTTATCAGAGGGGAAGGGCCCTCTCCCCATCATCAGACTGCCACTTCTATTTCATTGACCCCAGTTGTGCCTCATGCCCAGTCCTAGACCAACCCAAACCAACCCATTGCTATGGAGTCGATTCTGGGAACAAAGCAGGCCTTCCCCATAGGGTTTCCGAGGCTGTCTGTCCGTCTTTCTCCTACAAAGCAGTTGGAGGGTTCAGGCTTCATGGAGCACATACGTTCTTAACCCCTGTACCACTAGGGCTCCTGCTTCTAGATCAATTTCTTGCCATTTTTCAGTTTAGACTGATTGTGATGCATCCCACCTTTCCAGAACATGTGGAAAATCAGAATTGCACAAACCATTTGTCTTGTTTGGTTTGGTTTGTTTTTTTTTTAACCCGATGCTTCATTTAACTGTAGGCCCCATCAGGCCAGAGGCTTTTTGTCTGTTGGTTGGTGAATCCCCCAACACCTAGAACAATCCCATGAACAAAACTGTCACCAAGTGAGGTAACGAATACATGGATGAATAAAGGGAAGGGGGACTGTGGCTACCGCATCGGTCAGCAGCAGTGCCATCAAATGTACAACCCTAGAGTGATACACTCAGCGCTGCTTCTCACCCTCAAATCCCTGATCTGAGTCTTTGTGTCTTTCTCCCCAGGGAGTGAGCTGGATCCAGAGGCCGCTATTGTGTTGATGACCTTTGCCAATTCCTCCTGCATCGTAAGAGAGAAGATGTGTCCGGGGAACAAGACTACCATGGCCACCCCCCAACTGATGCCCCTGGTGGTGGTCCTGAGCACCATCTCCTTGGTCACAGTGGGCCTCAACTTGCTGGTCTTGTACGCCGTCCGGATTGAGCGGACGCTGCACACCGTGGGTAACCTGTACATTGTCAGCCTCTCGGTGGCAGACTTGATGGTGGGAGCAGTCGTCATGCCCATGAACATCCTCTACCTCATCATGACCAAGTGGTCCCTGGGACGGCCTCTCTGCCTCTTTTGGCTCTCCATGGACTACGTGGCCAGCACAGCATCCATTTTTAGTGTCTTCATCTTGTGCATTGACCGTTACCGCTCTGTCCAGCAGCCCCTCCGGTACCTGAGGTATCGCACCAAGACCCGAGCGTTGGCCACCATCGTGGGTGCCTGGTTCCTTGCCTTCCTGTGGATTATCCCCATTTTAGGCTGGCATCACTTCCGGCCAGAGGATGCCCGGTGCCAGGAGGACAAGTGCGAGACAGACTTCTACAATGTCACCTGGTTCAAGATTATGACTGCCATCATCAACTTCTACCTGCCCACCTTGCTCATGCTCTGGTTCTACGCCAAGATCTACAAAGCTGTACGGCAACATTGTCAGCACCGGCAGTTCAGCAATGGATCCCTCCCAGCCTTCTTTGAAACTAGTTTAAAGCAAGAGAATCCCAAGGTGGGTGCCAAGAAACCAGGGAAGAGGTCTTCCTTGGAGGTTCTAAAAAGGAAGCCGAAAGTTGCCAGTGATGGACCCGTCGCAAAGCCACTATCTCAAGATGCAGAAGAGAGCAAATCCCCAACTGGCTGCACCCAAGAGGAGGATGGAGAAGTAGCCAAGGTCCTTGAGTGCTTGCCACTCAACATGGTACAGACGCACCTAGTGGGGGAAGGGAATGGCAGTGGTTATGCAGCTATTAGCCAGAGTCCGCTTGAGCTAGACGAGGAGGTCCCGAACACACACGAAGCTGGTGAGCCATCCGAGGATCAGACCATGGTGGATAGCCAGTCCTTCTCTCGGACAGACTCTGACACCCCCACTGAGCCAGCGTCTGGGAAAGGCAGAACAGGAAGTGAGTCCACCACAGGCCTGGACTATATCAAGCTCACATGGAAGAGGTTTCGCTCACATTCAAGACAGTATGTGTCCGGGTTGCACATGAACCGAGAATGGAAGGCAGCCAAACAATTGGGTTTTATCATGGCTGCCTTCATCCTTTGCTGGATCCCTTACTTCATCTTCTTCATGGTCGTTGCCTTCTGCGAGAAATGCTGCAATGATTACGTGCACATGTTCACCATCTGGCTGGGTTATGTCAACTCCACATTGAACCCCCTGATCTACCCTTTGTGCAATGAGAATTTCAAGAAGACCTTCAAGAAAATTCTGCGCATTCACTCCTAAAGGAGTTTTTGAGAGGTTGTAACAGAGTAGTGCTGAGGGTGTCCTGCAAGGTAACACAGGGTGAAGGCCTGTGTGTTGCCAGGTACCTGGACTTTCTGAAGTCAAAACAATAGTCGTCGTGGCTGTGGATTGTTTGGGAAGTTCTTATGCACCGCCAGAAGGACCAGGAGATGGTGAGGTCAGCAGAGAAATTGTACTCTAAGTGGAAAGCAGAGGATTTCCAAGGGAATCAGAACTGGACACAACTCTCTTGCTCCTCAGGAAACTTGAGAGCTTCCGGCTGCTTGCAATTCAAGTTCAGTTCTAAGTAGCAACTGAAGGGACATGTTGGTAGAGTTTCACTGGAACAATTAGCTAGAACGCTTGGACTTTCCTGGAATGGTGTTGGATGGCACTGTTGCACATCATTTGCAGATAAATATTCCCTAAAAGGGGTCTCTTGAGAAACAGGACAGTTGTCCCTCTGTGGTCACCACTTCTCAAAACACCTCTCTTCTGAGCCTCTAAGTTTCTCCAGAACCAGTGTTTCCACCACCCTGGAAATTCTGCCTTATTATTCTTACTCATGCATGTCTTAGAGTAGGAAATCGAGTAGCTTAAACTTCCTTCTTTTTTCAATCCTAAAGTCCTTTGTCTTTTAAAATTGAGGTGCAGCAAGTTTAAGTATATTGAAAGGTCACATATTTAGCTATGCGAGGGAGCTAGAATCAAAACCCTGCCTTGTACCATATTTTCTCCAAAAGACAAAGATTTGTTTTTAGAAATACACACACACACACACACACACAAACACCTATCCCTGAGATGGTAGCCATTCTTAAAAACCTATGCTGGAAAAATGAGGACCTAATGCCGGGGGTTTAAGTGGAGAGAAAATGTTTGAGAAACGATGTACAAATATGCTTTACACAATTGATGTGTGTATGGATTGGGATAACAGTTGTATGAGCCCCTAATAAAATGTTTAAAAAAAAAAAAACCTATGCTGGTAAGTAAAATAGCTGACATAGAATAAATCTGTGGCCTCTTCTTACCTGTGAGTTCAGTTGTGCTTGCTAAAAGTTACCATGAACTTTTATAGTCATACTTCCTACGTAAAGCTAACAAAAGCATGAGAACATTGTTTATATCCCAATCTGATTGTAATTTATATTTTAAAACTTGATGCTAAACTGTACATGTGTAGCAAATGGGAGCGCTTGTACAAGCCAGTAATTTGTATCTTGTGTTCCTTGCTTGCATGATCTTTTAAAATGAGATCTTTTTACGTACCTAAATATGATGTTTGAAACTGCACTGTCCAGTGATTTGTTTTATATCTACCTTTTGGAGTGTCTTGGACTGAGAAGATATATTCAGATTTACTGACAACTCTTAATATATTTGCTATAGGGTTTCTCTTGGGTCTCTAGCCAGGTTGTAAGTGTTTTTAGAAAGATCCATGTGTATGTCTATTTGTGTATATGTACGCAGGGAAAGCAAGCCCAAGCATGAATGCTAGTGCTGCGTGGGCCCCCTCTTTTGCACCTCCAAAAGTTCAAAATCAGACGAGTTTAAGAGATGTTTATCTTAGCTTTAGAAGCTGCAGCTGGTTTGTCTTTAGGTCATGAAACAATTGTCCAGAAGACCTATGAATTTCATATCAAGATCCCTCAGGATCCAAAAACATTTAAAACGCCCCTTACTTATATTGGTGAACCTCATTCAGGAAAGCAGTACAGAGAAGCGGTCAAGAGCTGACTTTGGGGTCAAAAAGACCTCATTTGAGTCTGAAAAGAACTCAAAAAATAAATGCAAATGATTAGTGTGTTAGGCCACACTTTCCGGAGAACCCAACCAGTGAAATAGATGTGCCAGAAAGAAACGTAATGGGCTCAAACATAGCACTTGTGACGCTGTCAGAGGACTGAGCAGTGGTTCATTTTATGTCTGAGAGCTCTTCAAAAGTTTTGTCAATAGAAGTGTAATGCCTCACCTAATTTACAATAAAAATATTTTTTTTTAATGTATATAAAGCGAGTGGCCCATGCAGCTGTACCACAGGCCAGCCCTACAGTCTGTCTCCGGTCTGTGGCTCAGATGCTGAGGTGGAGTTCGTCTGGACTTGTGCAGCTCCTGGGCCAACGCGCCAGGGTGATGACCAAGTCCCAAGGGACTGGACACAGGATCCAGGCCAGCAGGAGGACAAAGAGATAGCCAGTTTTCCACCGTCTATTTAGAGCTATTGAATAGGCCACACCCCCAGAGAGACATCATCAGGCTGTGTGACCTTCATCTTATGAATGAAGCCTTACTGCCACACTACTAAGGATTATGGTCACCAACAAGTTGACACAAAACCTAACCACGGCAGTTAAGGCCCAGGCATCATTTTATATAATGTTTTTGGTGCCTGCCGATGTCAGATACCCAGGAGACGCTCCCATATGTCGTTTAACTATAACGAGGCTATACTATGTGTGTGCTACCTAGTTTAACCTTTATATCAACCCCAGGAAGGTGATCTCCTTGTTTTCTCAAATAGACAAATTGAAATGCAGAAGGCTAAGGAATTGCTCTAAGATCCGCTTCTGCAATCTGCTTGTTTTCCACTGTATCAACCTGTTCCTCCTACTCTTGACAGTGTGAATTGACTGTGTGAATGTATCAAAAGCAGTGGATTCTGGTGTGGAGATAACTCAGCACCAGCACATGCAGGCAAAACACATGACTGGTTGTGTGCACAAAATGCAGCTGAAGCCAAGCTTTCTGCCTAAGATATTAAAACAAATCCTTCATACGGAAAGACTGACAAGAGATCACAACTTTGGATAAGCAAAGCTCACCCTTTCAGGTTTCTTTTACAGCCTTAAGGCTGATTCGCGTAAAGCCAATTCCCAGAATGACCTATTTGCCAGATGTACCAAGTTTACTGATTACTGAAAATTGGTACTAATTACAAGGTTTACAACAATTCATATTGGATGAAATTTTTAAACATTGTTTTCGGCAATTTTCATGAAGTTATACCCATGCCCATTGAGTTGATTCCTGCTCATAGTGGCCCCTATATGGGGCTTCTGAGACTGCAGATCTTTGAGGAAGCAGACAGCGTGGAGTAGCCAGCAAGTTTGAACCACCAACCTGGAAGCTACCATGCCAGTGCTTACTCAACAGTGCCACGAGGACTCCTTGTGACATTTCTAGTAACTGGTTTTCAGGGAGGCACTGAGCGATGGGGTGGGAGAAGAGGCAAGATGAGGACAGAAAGAGGAGACTGGGTGGCATAATATTCATGTAATCAAAAATAATATCTGTATTCAAGAACATACCTCTCATTAATATATTCATAAGGAAATATATCCAAAGGAAAGCCAAACCACCCTTAGCTTTTGATGAAACGAAAATACTTTGCTTTCTCTGAAGACAAAATGAAAACCAGTCAACTGCAGTATCACATAAATCTTTCAAAGCTCACGAAGTCATTTCATCTGATAGGCATTGCTGTTGACTTTATAAATTGGTCATTTTACAAAAGAAAAGTGGGTGAAGGGAGACATCAGGCAGTGTAAGATATGATAAAATAATAATACTTTATAAATTATCAAGGGTTCATGAGGGAGGGGGGAGCAGGGAGGGAGGAAAAAAATGAAAAATGAGCTGATTCCAAGAGCCCAAGCGGAAAGCAAATGTTTTTTTTGAGAATGATGAGGGCAATGAATGTACAAGTTTGCTTTACACAATTGACATATGTATGGATTGTGATAAGAGTTGTATGAGCCCCAATAAAATGATTTTTTAAAAGTAAAAATAAATAAATTGGTCATTTTAGTTAAGCATTCATTCAGAAACTGTACCAGTCAGCAAATTGACCACTGGTGTATTGGTCATCTGGCTTTTTGGCTCTCAGAAACTTGGCTGACTTCCCTTTGAAGATGGCACTGCTTGAACTTCCAGGAGATAGATTTAATTGGCTTAGCAATGAGTAAAAATTATGCTGAGCTTCTTCTCATGTGAAGGAACAAAGCTGTTAAGATGTAATTTGCAAGGAAGCTTTCAAAATCCAGGTTGGCTGCGCTCTGGGTCCCCCCTGTGGAGAGTATGTGCGCTCCGGAACTGTGCTGTAAGAACAAGAGGTGTGGTGGGTTGGGCTGGTTCACCGTGGTCTTGAATTCATGTCGTGGGGCCTCACTGCCCTGCTATCTCTGAGAACATTCTCTACCTTTCATGCTGCATGGTCTTGATGCCCCAATGGCCTCTCTACCAAAAGCTGGTCCCCACCCCATCCAAGACAATAGGGACAGGTTTTCTATTCTGATTCCCACTCTAGTTCCCTGCTAACAAGGAGGCCACCTTAGGGGCCTGAGCAACGATTAGTTCTGAACCTCGCATTAGTTCAGACCTTATCTGTTAATTTGCCAAGTACATTTTGAGTCTTTTTTGGAGCAGGTTTACGCAAGGTATTGAGGGACCACAAAGAACAAGACAGACATGGTTCCAACCCCATGGAGCTACAGCAAGGTTGCAAGTGACAGAAACAGTGGTGAATGGTTCCTGGGTTACTTCTGGGCTTTGGTGGAGTTTTGAATGACCTCTCTTTGGGAAGGGCTTACACCATGTCAGCCACAGGTACCTCCGCATTAAGGATTTAAGGACATTCCTTCCAGAATTCTGCCGTGGACGCGTATGAACGATTTCTAATCTTATTCTCTATGAGCATCAATTCAAATACCCCCGAACTCGTGGCACAGAATTGTTATGTGCCCACTTCTGCTTCAGTCAACTATACAGGGAGGTGGCTCATGTGGTACTTGCATGGGTGGCGATGATACCCAAAAAGGAAGGTATCTAAAATTGGAACCATACAGAGAGATTAGCATGGCCCCTGTACAAGAATGCATGCAAATTTGTGAAGCGTTCCATAAAAAAAAGAGAGAGAGAGTATCATTGTGAGTTTGGCAGAAACCCCAAAAGGTGTTTATTACAGTTTAGTTGCTGCTGAGTTGATTCCAATTCATGGTGGTCCCATGAGTGGAACTGAAGTGTGCTCCATAGGGGCTTCAGTAGTTGATGTTTAGTAAATAGCTCTCCAGACCATTCTTCTGAGGTGCCTCTGAGTGGATTCAAACCTTCCATCTTTTGGTGAGTACCCAAGAGCATGAACTGGTTGCATGACCCAGGGACTCTACAAGCAGCAAAACACCATCATAACCACCAACAAAAACAAAAAATAAACTGAATTTATTGCATCCGAGCACTTCACTCCTATTCCACTAGGGCTTCATCATGATCCTCCAAACTCCAAAGTCACTGCCATTGTGGCTCACTGCCCTGTGGGTTTCTGAGAGGGTAGCTCTATAGGAATAGAAAGCCTCATCTCCCTCCCACAGAGTGCTGGGGGATTTGAACTTCAGACCTCATAGGTAGCAGCCTAATTTATAATCCACTATACCACAAGGGCTCCATTGCCCCAGATACGTCAAATTTCCGTTCCTTTCCTCCTAAGTGATGAGCTGAACTACTTCTCCCCACTGATGAACTAGAACAAAATACTTCTTACACTAACCTTAGTTAAACTTCTCTGCTTTCTCCAGGCTCCTGAATTTTTATTCATCCTCAGCCTGAGAATAGGCTGGCCTCAAGAGAAAACATTCTCAGATCCAACCAATCCACCCTTCCGCCCAACTTCCCCGCATTCCTTTCTAGTGTTACTTGTTCCTTCCTATTGAAAAACAGCCACAAGGACAACCAACCCTCCTTTACATTGGACTAACCCTTGAGACTGGTTGCCCACCGTATGGTCAGTTTACCCTACTGTGATAGTTCTTTTCCCCCTTTGCAATAATCTTCTTGAATAAAGGCTTTCCTTGTTTTAAGGAGCCCTGGTGGTGTAGTGGGCAGGCATTGGGATTTTCATCACAAGGTCATCACTTTGAAACCACCAGCTGTTCTGAGGGAGAAGGCTTTCTATTCTGGTAAAGAGGTAAAGTCTCAAAAACTCACAGGGGTAACCCTGTCCTAGAGGGTTGCTCTGATCGTGCATCGACCAGATAGCAGTGAGTTGAGAGTTGAGTCTCTTCTTGTTTGTTTACTTGTTTTTCATGTAAAAGGGTCAGAATAGGCTTCCATCAGAGTCTTGGCCCCACAGCCCTTTGCTCTTCATCGAGCCGCTTACATTTCCAGCCTCTCTTCTTTCAGAGGGTCCTTGGGTGGCACGGGCGATTAAACATCACCTAATGTTCTAGAGGGCAAAGACTCCTAATTCAAGGTGTTTTGTTTACATCTTCTATCTATTTTAACTTTTCATTGGGAGAAAGTTTATAGAGCAGATTGGTTTTCTACTCAACAGTTCATACACATTTTATTTCGTGTCAATGAATGCAATCCCCACAGTGGAGCATCACAGATCCCCCTTCCTCTCTGGGTTTCTGGTTTCCGTTCCTCCTTCTTTCCTAACCCTTCTGAGCTTTGTCCTTTGGTAAATGCTGCCCTTTTGATCTCACACGGTTGATTATACTTGGTGCTGTTGTCTCTCTTATAGATCTGTCTCATTGTTTGGCTGAAAGTTGAGTCACGGGACTCATTTCCAGACCTGAAGGGAGTCTGAGGGCAAGGACATAGTTTCAGGGTTCCTACCAGTCCCTATCTGACCAGGAAAAATGATCTTTCTTATGACTTTGCGTTCTGTTCTACATTTTCCTCCCACTCTGTCTTCCAAGGTGATCCATTTCAGAGTAGTTGATCGTGGTGGCTGGGTACCGCCTGGTGGCTCTGTTCTCAGGGTCAGAGAGTCTGCTGTAGTGGGTTCAGTAGATGAATTGTTTCATGTGTCTTCCATTTTAGTCACTTTTCTTTTGTCTGGATAAGGAGAGACCAATAGTTGTACTTAAAATAGTAGTACAGGAGTTTTTAAGACCCTACTTCCTACCTCCAAAGTAGATTGTAGGAGATTGCCTGTGTGGACTGTTATGCTGATTAACCTTGGTGTCCCCTGAGATTATAGAGAGATCCCTTTTGTTAAAGCAAGGCAAAGACAAGACAAAACAAATCACCGGAATGACGGAAACCGTCAACATTCAACTATCATGGTGTCCAAAGGTACCACAGCCATGTAGCTAATTTACACCAAAACCAATGCCATTGCCACTAAGTTGCTTCTGACTCATAGAAACTCCAGAGAGGGCTTCAAAAACTTTGTACAGTTTCATCTTTCTCCTCTGAGCAGCTGGTGAGGTTAAACTACCAACTTTGAAGTTAGCAGTCCAACACGTTCCTGACAGAGAGACACTAGGCCTCCTTAATTTAGAAGCCAGAAAACATATCACAGCATCATGATTGGTGTCAAATCAATTCATCACTGTTGCAGGTGGGTTGACAGAAGCAGAGGAAGGGTTATGATTGGGATGCATACAATACTACAGGTTTTAGAAGTTTGCAGGATTGTACTGGGGCCTTTCTTCTAGCTACCCACCTGATGATTGGGGTATGACTCATGGCCATGAAAAAAATGAAAATTACTCATGAAAAAATGCTTACAATCACTAGCCATCAGGGAGATGTGAATTAAAACCACAATCAAATACCACTTTACACCCACAGTGCTAGCCCAATGTTTAAAAAACAAAACAAAAAAAGAAAACAACAAATGCTGGAGAAGATGTGGAGAGATTGGAACTCATATACACTGTTGGTGGGTTTGCAAATACATACAGCCACTGTGGAAAGCTATATGGCGATACTTAAAGCAACTGGAAATCAAAATCCATTGTGATCCAGCAATACCACTATTAGCATTGTGGTAGTTACATAATCTGGTGTCAATGTGGAACTTGAGTGCATTAAGAGTGAAGGGGTAGAGTCTGTCAATCAGATCTCACAGCCAAAGAGGCTTCTGTGTGGGCCTGGCCTCCTTCTGAGAATTCTGGGAAATCCTGTATTCCTTCTTGGAGACAGGAGACACTATCTCTGCTCACTCCCTGAGATGCTCTACTGACAAGACACATGGCACTATGCTGATAGACCCCGTGCCCTCGGAGCTGGAAAAGCCACATGGAAACCCCTGTCAGCGCTGAAATGCTTACGTCACTGGGTCCAAAGACTCTGTATCCACTGGCCTATGATCGTCCTGCATTCAGTGTCATTGCTTATGTTTCGTGGGTCTGAAGAGGACTTTATAGATTGGTGTCAGACATATGGGCTACTGTCAGACTTATGGGCTTGGACTGGACTCGGTTGGGATGCTTTCTTAATGTACAGTTACCCTATATATAAAACTCTCACTTATACACATATGAGTTTCTATGGATTTGTTTCTCTAGTCTACACAGACTAACACAGGCATTTACCCTAAGGAAATAAGAGGCACGGCACGAGTGGAAGCATGCTCTCCCATGTTCACAGCAGCATAGTTCACACTAGCAAGAAAGAGGAAGCAGCCCAAATGCCCATCAGTAGAAGAGCGGTACATACAAACAATGGAATACTATGTGTCCCTAAAAAACAGAGGTGAAACCATGAAACACCGCATGACATGGACGGATCAGGAAACCGTTATCCTGAGCGAAGTAAATCAATCACAGCAGGACGAGTATTGTATGAGTCCACTACTATAAGGAGAAACAGCAATTAAACAAACCTTAAGGGCCAATTCCTGAACTAAAGGGGAGAAACAAAAGGGCAATACCTCTCTTTTATACATCTTATAAAGAGCCACCCTGGAGGAGAGGTCACATTGTCTGGGGTCACTCCTTCAAGAGGTGGGAAATGGGAGAAGACCATCCACTTGAGGCCCTACATCACCGAGACAAGGGTGGGACAAATCAATGGACACACACACACACACACACCAATGGAAGGAGAACCTTGCTGAAAAATCAAGCCAAGACCAAGGGAGAGGAACATCTACATTTTGGAAAAGACACTGATAGTTGTATTGGTGAGTATGATTGGGGAGAAGTAACCTCACATCAGGAAGGGATGCTAAACAGTGATTGTAAATGCTAGAAACAGAACTGAGCCAAAATGCAGGTTATAAGTAACAGGCTTTCTTGGGAAAAGCAGCCTGCCCATGTACTCAGAGGATGGAAAGAGTAACACCGTCACAAAGAAGACATGGACAAACATACCCTCGGGGGTGGAGACTTGTGGCTGGCGTTGGGAGAGCATCGTGTGGTTCCATGATTGGCAAGTTTGAATTAAGGGAGTGACATGGCCTATGACCCACAGGGGAGGCTTTCTGAGAGTGCAGGAAGGTGTGGGGAGTAGAGAGAGCCTGTGTGCAAGAAGTATGGGAGGGAACGCTCGGATGACTAGGTGTAGTTTTACACTCAGCTGGACCTGTCAGTAGGGAACCTAGGGGGACAGTGGGCCAGATTTTATGTTCCTGGGTAGACACTACGAATATGCTTCTACCCAACCCTCAGTGAACCGCACCATGGACTAAGCCCCTTGATAACCTTGGATGCTGACCTTGGGCTACACCAGAAGAATTTGATGTAGAGGCTGAATAAAGTGAGCCCAGCCTCAAAGGTGCCTGCCCCTTTGGATTGAGGGCTGGCATACTCGGATGGGAGAGGAAGCAGAGAGTGGCTGCCCCCGACCTGTGGAAGTAGCAGTCATTGGACCTTTGGGGGAAACCCCGGTGGGTGTCCAATGGAAAGGGTCATAGAATTACCATGTATTTAGTACCTCGATGCCCCCCTCACAAGGACATAACAGGTTTGAATCAGTTGGGCAGGGGTCTGAATTTGGAAGACTTTATCCAGGAAGTTTGTCGCTGTCCCCAGTCCTCAGGCGTAGGGTGAGCAGGGCTCCATCAAGTGGGAGATCGAACTGTGTGGGGTAACCACTCCTGGGTTGCGGCTCAGGGTGGCGCTGTACTTGCGTAGATTCCTCATACAGAGTGTCTGGAGTACTATGTCACTGGGAAAACCGATGATGTTACCAGCGCAAGCACCTTGTACAATGTTATAAGGTGATTGACAATGTTGTACTTTTCTGTTTCTATGGGTTTTTGGCTTCCTGAATTTGTTTGTTTTTTATTGTTTTTTTGCTGTCTGCTATCTGGTGTGTTGCTGCTGTTGGGATAGTGGGTCTTACGGTGTTTTGATTTTGTCATAATAGGACAGCCGAAGTCAACCTGAGTCCTGCACATTCCAGGGACCAGCAGATGGATTCTGGGCCATCACTGAACTCTAGCCACAATCCAAGAACAGTTAGTTCTGATAACAGGGCCCTGCTCAATACTCACCTTCATGAAATGATCACTGAAGATAAGGGTGCTACAGCAAAGTATGGTAAACAAAGCAGATGGTGCCTAACCATCCATCAGAACAATGTCTTAAAGGCTTGTCTTCAAACAAGCAGTCATCTGAGTGAGGAATCAACTAAGTCTACAATGGAAGAAGCACACCAGTTGTGTGATACAACAGTGACAATAACAACATTCAAATATGATAAAGGGAAAAGTATCAGAGCCTAAATTGAGAACACCCAATTTGTAGAAGGCTATAGAGGAGAGTGGGAGCCCCAAACCTATCTGCAGATTAAGCAGCTGGCAGATGCCCCCTAGCCACAGGCAAGGGTCTCGAACAGATTTACTATCAGATAGAGATCATTGTAATCATGATTATACTGGATTGAACTTAGCACTTGATCAGTTGACCTCCCTCTTGATCCAACCTGAAATTGTTCTAGGTGCAAGTATTTCTTGATTGTTCCATGACACAAGTTCTTCCCTGGCCTTTTAAATACTGATGGTGGGCTCTTCTTTCTTACTCAGTATTTTTATCTTTGTATTATTACATTATTCTTACCACTTTACTTTGTTTCTATTTTTTATTGGTTCTGTTAGGTGTTCCAGTTTGTGAAGCACGGGAGTCCATGTCTAAAGATAATAACTGAGGCAAGAGTCTATAGAGGAGGTAGGGCTACAGGTGAGAGATAGGGAGGTGAGGGGGATGGGAGAGCAAACAATGTATGCGGGAGGGGGGATGGAGCCCTAGAACTGATTGTGATTACACAACTCATTTCAAAAGCGATTTAACCATTGTAAAAAAGAGAGAAAATGTTCTAAAATTGATTGGGGTAATGATGGCATAATTGTTCTTGATATGATTCAACCATTGAATTGTATGATATGTGGATCATGTGCCAATAAAACTAAAAACTGTGAAGAGTGGAATCAGAACTAGTAAGCTTTTCATGATTTGAGTATAATTTATTGTAATTTCTTTAGTTGTAAGAATTGAAACGACTGATTAGTGTGTAATTTTAGGCCAGGACAATAGGACTGTTGGTCAAAGATTAACAAGACTGAGAGTTATTCTTTTGAGTTCCAGGCGAAAAGCAAGAGCAGTCATTCTATTGTGTTGTCACCTCCCAAAGCATGACTACTGACCACCAGAACAGAAAGAAGCAGAAAAAAGAAGACAGTATTAATTAAATGGTATCCTGTAACTTATTTTACAGGATTATTACTGTTCCTTTTCCAGACCCATTCTTTTCCTAATGTATAAAAATTCACTCTCTTCTTCATTCGGTAAGACAGGTCTTTGTTGGACCGAACCTACTCTGTCTCCTTGAATATCAGACTCAGTAAAACTCCCCCCACCCCCACTATCATGAATTAGCTTACTCATAGGAGGCAGTCCAAATCACCTGTGCTGCATGAACCAACTGCAAGCCTCAAAACAGAGTTAGAGCCCCTGTATAAACTACAGCCTTCCACGAACTTCATTAGAGAATCTAAGCTCTAATACATGACAAACCCACCACTTACAGGCGTTTAGCAACCACTGGGTTGTTCTAGCATACAAAAATACCCTAATCCCAAATATAATTTAAGGGGAATATGCTTGTTAAGTCATAATTTGGACAAAGACAGAAACACATCGTGTGGATAAGGGAGGTCATTGGCATGAGATCATGATGGTATCCAAGGGTTTGCTGAGATAGAGAACTTTAAAAAGAGCAGGGTGGGCAAAAATTGTCACAAAAGCATGATTGGCAGCATAGAAAACACCATAGTTGCAGGTAGGATCACAAAGGAGGAATAGAATCTTGATTTGGAGACGTACGTTATGTTAGAAGTGTTTACAAGATTGGTGCTTACAAGACAGAGTGTTTACAAGACAGTTGGTGTGACTCTTGCCTATTTGACCCCAGTATATAGATGCCCAGCAAGGACACACCCAGACAAACCCCTCAGGGAGACTGTCCCTTTCTGGGCTGGCTGGAGAGGTTTGGAAGGAATTCTACTTCAGAAGGAATTCATTGGAGGTTTCACATCCATGTCGAGACCATGCAAATAGATTTGGGGCTTTCATTGTCATCCATAGCTTTCTGCAAATTGGATGCTCAGAATTTAAACTCTAGTGCAGAGGCGAGCCATCTCCTTTATACAGTGGCTACAACAATGGGCTTACACACGATTGTGAGGATGGTACCGGATCAGACGGTATTTTGTTCTGTAATACATATGGCCACTACAAGTTGAAACTCACTCAATGGCACCTAACAAGAAGCAATTTAAGGACACAGTGGCACAGTGTTAAAGATTAAGTGTTGGGCAGCTAACTGCAAGGTTGGTGGTTCAAACTCACCAGTCACTCTATGGGAGAAATATGAGACTATCTGTTCCTATAAAGGTTTACACTCTTGGAAACTCTATGGAGTCATTCTATTCTATCCCACGGGGTTGTTATTAGTTGCAATAGACTCACAGGAACCTTGAAAGAGAGATTGGGAAGGTTACAACTTTGAAAGCCGTATGGAGTGCGTGTCTACTTTGCATGCATAGGGTTGCCATGAATAGTGTTTTTTAAAAATATATTAAGCCATATTAAGAAATTGAAGTTTATTTATTATGCAGTTTTCAAATAGGGGTAACAGTTCTATTAAAATCCCAACAAACCAAGACCACTGCCCTGTGGTCAATTCTGACTCATAGCAACCCTACGGGGATTTACTCCCGAGGCTACACAGGTTTACGGGGGCAGATAGCTTCACTGTTGCCCTACAGAGTTTGACATGGCAGCCTTGACATCAGGAGTCCAACACCTGACAGTGCCACCAGGGACCCTTACTGGGGGACTCAACTCATTATCTGGTCAATTCCAACACAGAGTGACCCGAAAGGGCATGGTAGTGCTTCTCCTTTGGGTTTCTGAGATCTTCCATCTTTAAAGACGTAGACACAGTACTCTGGTTTCTCTTCAGATCGCAAACATCTTTCGCCTTTTTTAAAGAAGTGGACAGCCTCATCTTTCTCCCAAGGCGGGTCTGAATCTCTGGCCCTGGGGTTACCAGCTCAGTGCATAAGTAACCTACTGTAACATCAGGGATCCCAGAGTAGCTCTCCACTAAATCAAACCAAACCAAACCAAACGCACTGCCATTGTTGATGCTGACTCATAGTCAAAAATAACCTTTTCAGAATTGCCATGGGAAAAGGAGGGGCACAGAATAGAAATGACAAACAACTTCTGGTCAGGAAGCATTTCATGCAGCACTGTTTTGAATAACAATGAAAGTCATTCCTAATTTGCCCAAAAACATAGCTCCCAGTT
>NW_022103928.1:25508817-25510585 GCF_000313985.2 Echinops telfairi
GAAGAGACAAGCCAGTCAGAGTGCAATATAGCACCGATGAAACATACAACTTTCCTCTAGTCCTTTAATGTTCCCCCCACCACCACCACTATCATGATCCCAGTTCTACCTTACAAATCGGCTAGACCAGAGCTTGTTCACTGGTACAGATAAGAGCTCTAAATACAGGGAATCCAGGACAGATAAACCCCTCAGGACCAATGATGAGAGTAGTGAAACCAGGAGGGTAAGGGAAAGGTGGGTGGAAAAGGGGGCAACTGATAGCAATGATTGACATATAATCCCCTTCGAGGGGTATGAACAATAGAAAAGTGGATGAATGGAGACAGTGGACAGTGTAAGACATGAAAAAAAAGTATACATTATCAAGGGTTCATGAGGGAGGGAGGGAGAGTGGGGGGAGGGAAATGACCTGAAACCAAGGGCTCAAGTAGTAAGCAAATGTTTTGAAAATGATGTCAACATATGTACAAATGTACTTGACACAATGGATGGATGGATGGATTATGATAAAAGATGTAAGAGCCCCCAACAAAATGATATAAAAAAGGAAGAACTTTATTGTGCAAACATGAAGCTCAATGGATTTGTATCCAGAGACTGAGTCCAGCACCTGGGGTCTTGAGGACTTTTATTGGGAAGGGATTGCTCACACAGGGCTGTTGGGGATTGGCTGGCCAGTGGCTAGCAAGTAAGGAACAGAAGCAGAAGTAGGCAGGCAGGGCTGGTGGCTGTGTAGAGAGGTGGAGGAGGGCTCTTCACATTCCTTGGAGGCTGACCTGCACTCTCCAAGGCTGTGGGCTCCATTGCTTATCTAAATGGTCCTTCTTCTCCTTTCCTGCATGAGAACCTCTAGTTAACAGGTTCTACAAAGGACCCCAACTTTAAAAAACCAAACTCACTGCCATCGAGTTGATTCTGATTCATGGCAACCCTATAGGACAGGGTAAAAAACTGACCCTGTGGGTTTCTGAGATGCTAACTCTTTACTGGAATAACAGGTATAAAAGGAATTTTTTTAAAACTATAGAGAAAGTGGTGGTTATATCCAGAGTCCCTTTTAACAAACTGAATCTCAACAGACCAAATTTCAAACTATTATTTCCAGTGTTAACTACATATTGTATTTTCAGCACCCATGGTAAAGATACTAACCATATATTAGAGGTTCCTTTCTGAACACCTGGTTTGCAGAAGGTTAGGGATAACAGTGAAACTCTAAATTCATTTACAGAGTTCCCAATGATTACAGCTTGATTGAATTCCTTCTAACCATTAACCAAGGATGTGAACAGTCTTTCCCTCAGGCATAGTGCATTGGAAAGTGGATTACCTCCACCTCCACCTTCACCCCTACTCCCCTACCCACTCTCAGCCAGCCCAGAGAGGCACAGTCTCATTAGGGGCTTGCCTGGGTATGTTCTTGATGGAGATCCCTGTACTGGGGTCACATAATCTGGGTTGGTCAGAGGGTCCTGGACTCTTCTCCTTATAACATACTGTGTGTGGCCCAATCACAGTCCTGTTCCTGAGTCCTAACCGCAACTGATGTATTGCTATGCTGCCAATTATGCTTTTGTGGCAATTTCCTTTGCCCTGTTTTGGGTGCAAAAGAACCTCTAGTCTCATATACAATTAAAGGAGACCATGTATTAATTCTTAAAAGGCCCAGACACAGAAACATCATCTGGGTGAGGGAGGCCATTAGCATGAGGTCAAAATGACATCCAAGGATTCACCGTCTGGCACTAGATAGAGTGTGGAACAG
>NW_022103928.1:25511605-25522760 GCF_000313985.2 Echinops telfairi
ACAAAAAAAAAAAAAAAGCAATCTCAAAAACAGGAGGAGAGAGGAGTTTGCAGTTGTATAAAATACAGTACCGTGAAGTGAATTGAGATTATTGCTACGTAAAAGATTCCCGAGGCATTGTCATGAATATGTATGAGGGTGGTGGTTGTTATAATTCTTGGCCAGGAAACGGCTTGTCGGACCTCTTACTTCCAAATGTCCAAGTTTGTCTGGTGACATTTCCAGTGGCTTTTTATTTCCTGAACGAAATTCTTTTGCTCTAAGGTTACCTGTAGTTATGGCTGCGTCTTCCTATACATCCCAAATCTGATTATAGCTGATACTTACTGTGTGAAATGATTTCCCAGGATAGGGCCCAAGAGAAATATGTCTTCAGGAAGGGAAGGACAGATCATTATGGGCAATATATGAGGTATATGTGCAATTGATTCCATAACATTAACAACAACAGGTGACAACATAAGGAGCACTGGAGGTGTAGTGGGTTACTCATTGGGCTGCTAACTGCAAGGTCAGTGGTTCAAAACCAACTGCTCCTCAGGAGAAAGATGAGGCATTCTACTCCCATAAAGATTTTCAGACTCAGAAATCTACAGGGACAATTCGACTGTCCTGTTGGGTTGTTATGAGTTGGAATTGACTTGATAGCAGTGAAACTTTTTCCCCTTATTCTTTACATTGTGTTGTAATCAGTACTGAAGGCTGAAACCCTTGATCTTTAGGGGAGTAGAAAGCCCCATATTCCTCCCCCGGATCAGCTGCTGGTTTTCAATTGCTGACCTAGTTATGCTACTGGGCTTCAGTTATAACTTCAGGGGAGGTCATTGGGCAAGCTGTGGAAATTACAGCATTACATAAGGTTATGTAGACTGGGGAGTAGTCTCAGTGCCCCAACACATATTTAAAAAGATAAATAGTGGGGAGCTAGGAGAATTGTGGCTGTTTTAGGAAGAGCAAGTTGGTTGGTCACTGTAGCCTTCCGTTGTCTTTTTTATCAGTTTTCATCTCCTGTCTCTGTACTGCCTCCCTACTGGTCCCCTCATATGCTTGAGCTTTTCTCTCCAGGAAAATAGGAAGGATGATCATTCCTGTCATTCTCTAAAATAAAAAAAAAGAATGCGGGATTTTTTTTCTTTCTTAAATAGTCACATGATCACTTCTCATAAGGCAAAAAGTTACTCTCTGATGGTTCTCACTAAGTGGCCTTGCTCACTTCTAGCGGCCCCCCTGACCCCAAGCTCAAGTGCCTCCCATTGACTGAACCCAGTCCCAGAGGCTCCTTTCCCCGGTTCGCCCAGGTTCTGTATGCGCACGCGCATCCCTTTCCGGCCAGGCAGGGGCGGGGTCAATACGTCATCGGCGCGCGCACTGCGGACGCCGCCGCGGCTGCCGGAAGTTGAGAGGCGGTAAGTGAGCCGTGGCTACTTGGGAGTAGTCGGGGGTCCTGCGGGTGGGTTTTGGAGTTTTAGAGAGAAGAAGGGAGCTCGGCGGTGAGGGTGAAGGGTGCGGCAGGATTTCGACTCCCCCTCTGCCCTCCCCTGGGCGGTGCTCCCATCGGCGGGGGGTTATATTTTCCCGCGGTCACCCTTGCTTCCTAGCCGGGTCCCCTCTGGCTGGTTCAGCCCGGATTTTTCTGACTGGGAAGCTCCTGCTGATTTCCTCAACTAGTTCCTCCAGTCTTTTGGCATAGAATCTCCGGTGTTGGAACCCAGGTGATGTGTCGCCTGGGGTTCATCCTTGTTTAACCCTGATTTGTGTGCGACGTTGGCATATCTCTTACTTAGAGTAAACCTAGCTTTTCTCTTCTGTAAAATGGGGATGCTCACCCGTCATTTGTGAAACGAGAGCTCTGAGGTTCTTTGATTTGGTCCAGAGGTTGCACACAGTAAATGCCCAACAGGAATCGGTCACATACGGTAAACAAACGGTAGGTCAAAGAGAAGTTCGTTGTTAGCTGTATCATAACATTTATTTTCACCAAACCCAGTTTTATAAGCCCAATTCAAATATAATATTGGAGAAATGAAACTAGAGCTTCAATATGTGTGTGAGAAAGGGGAGGTCGTAAGGGAGTGCACATTTAATCTGGGTTTTTAAACATTGGCAGCTAATTCAGTTTTTGAAAAGAACACTATTTAATTTAAGTTAGGCTTATCTCTGCCTGTCGGTATATGACATCCCTGCCTCTTGATTGAATTTCCACAGCACCAGTGGGCTCACTATATCTGGTTGCTCTTGTTTGGTCTCCCTTAAACTCTGGCCCCTTAAAAAGTATACTTGAGCTGAAAGCTGTTACCCCGTAATCTCAGCTCATTGTACCTCACGGTGGCTATTGGAATCTCCCTCCTAGTTGTCCTGCACATCTTTGAAAGCTGTTAGTTTGTCTTCCTCTTCTTACTTTCTCTCCTTAAGGCTAAACCAGGAAAAACAAACAGCCCCAAAACTGTCGCATGTCACCAGACTCAGCAACTCTATAGGACAGAATAAGACTTTCCAAGGCTGTCAATCTCAAGCAGATTGCCACATCTTAACCACATATAACTAAGCTACCCACAGTAAACTCCACAAGGACAACATTTTGTTTTATTTATTGCTATGTCCCCAGCTAAGTACTGTAGACTGCTAACTGACAAACTATTGGAAGAAGAGGTAAGGCCAGAGTGTTTCTTAGAGGCAAGAATGGCAGGACTTCATCTTACAAACTTTGGACATATTGTCAGAAGAGACCAGCCCTGGAGAAGGGCATCATACTTTGTAAAGTGGAGGGGTATTAAACAAAAAAGAAAGAAAGAGAAGACCCTCAACAAGATGGGTTGACCCAGTGGATGCATCAGTGGGCTCAGGCACAGGAACAACTGTGAGCATGGCCAAGGACTGTGTAATGTTTCCTTTGGTTGTGCATAGGATTGCTATGGGTTGGAGCTGACTAGAGGGTACCTGACAACAACAACAAATCCCCAGTATGTAGAACAGTGTCTAATATGTGATAGGCTATAAACCAATTGTTGAATAGATGAATACAACGGTTTGTGCTTTCTGTGTGCCAGGTACATAAATGTTGTAGACTGGTGTTATAGCAGTGAATTAATTAAGGACTTTGTTTCCACAGAGTACTTTTTGATGAAGGTAGTAGTGGTGGGATCATCAATAAACAATATATTTAAAGGGTGGTAGATGTTTCAGATCCTGATAGGGCCTATGAAGAAAAAAAAAAACCTAATACGATGTTGAGTAGTGGGGAGCAGAGAGCTATCTATTAAAAAGCTAGCTGGTCAGGGAAGTCTCTGAGGAGGTGAGCTTTGGGCTAACACTTGAATGTTTGATGAAAAAGGTGGACTGAGGGCTCATCCTGCCTGAATTTCCTTCCACTCCCCAACCTTGTGTCTCAGTCTTGTTAAATTGCTTGCAGTTGCAGTTTCTGACTTACCTACAGCCCTTTGTTTATGTACTCCTGTTGTTCGTGCTGCCCAGAACATCACCCCCCCTCCCACATTCTTGTTTTTCTTCTTCTTTTTTAAATATTGGTCAACTCCTTCCTGCTCCTGTGGCATGATTTTGAAACCTCAAGGGGCCAAATATTGTGTACTCCATTGTGTAACCACGGGTTCCTTTTCTGTTCCCAGCCAGCTGCTCATAATGGAGAAGATACATAAATAAGCAGGAGCTTCTAAAAGTTCCTGGGAATTTTCCAGTATCTTTTCGTTCCATCTTTTTCCACGAACTTTTTGAAGCCCCCTTGCAAGTATCTATTGAGTTACTCTTGTATGCCTGGCACTGTGCTTCAATCTGAGAATACAAAAATGTGTAACATTTCTGTACTCAAGGAGTTGCTCTTGTGGAAATTTTCTAGAGGAGAATTGAGAGGTGCCCATAACTCAGGCTGAAGCATCCAAGAAGGTGAGCCACTCTTTTATTAAGTTCAAAAAGATGAAAAACCAAACTGGTTGTCAGAAGAGATTCTGAATCCTGTGCTTGAACATGGAGAAGCTAAAGTAATCAAAAGGAATGAGGAAGTAAGAGAGCTGGGTAGAAAATTTCAAAGAACAGCTAGAGAAGGCACAGTATTGTAATGCAGTGTGCAAAGACCTGGAGTTAGAAAACCAAAAGGGAAGCACTCACTCAGCATTCCTCAAATTGAAAGAACTGAAGAAAAAAATCTGTGTCTCAAGTTGAAATATTGAAGGACTCTGTGGTTAAAATATGGAATGGCACAGGAATCATCAAAAGAAAATGAATACAGTTGCTGTACCAAAAAGATTGGTAAACAATCATTTTAGGAGACTGCAGAAATTATAGACCAATATCATTAATAGCACACTTAAGTAAAATTTTGCCAAAAGTAATTTTAAAACAGTTGTGATACAACATCAAAAGGAGCTCCCAAGAATTCAAGCCAGATTCCGAAGCGGATATGGAATAAAGCATATCATTGCTGATGTCAGATGGATCTTGGTGGAAAGCAGAATATCAGAAAGATAGTAGTTTCTAATTGTTAGATGCGTTCAGCCTGTCCTGATCACAGTGACCCTGTTTACAACTAACTAAATAAAGCATCGCCTGGTCATGTGCCATCCCCACAATTGTCAGGTTTGCCTCTGCTGTTAAACCACTGTGTCATTACATCTCCTTAGGGTCTTCCTCTTCATCTCTTACCCTTTACCAACCATGATGCCATTTCCAGTCTCCCCTGCTAACATGTCCAAAGTATGTAAGATGAAGTCTTGCCATCTTGGCTTCTGAGGAGAATTTTGGATGTACTTCTTTCAAGACATATTTGTTCTGGAAGTCCGTGGTACTTTAAATATTCTTTATCAACACTATAATTCAAATCCTTCAATTCTCCTACAGTCTTCCTTTTTCATTATTTACTTTTCACGTGCATATGAGGTGATTGAGAATACCATGGCTTGGGTCAGGTGTACTTTAGTCCTCAAAGTGACCTTGTTCTTCAACGACGATGCTTACTTGTGTTTCATTGACTATGTAAAAGTATTAGCCTTTTGTGGATTGTAACGAACTATGAGTCATGTGCAGAATGGAAATTTAAGAACACGTTATTGTGCGCAGAAGGAACCTATGTATGGATCAAGAATCAGTTATTCCAACAAAACAAGAAGGTGCTGAGTGGTTTAAAAATTGTGCATCAGGGTTGCTACCTTTCATCATAACTATTCAGTGTTCTGAGCAAATAGTTTGAAAAGCTGGACTAGCTGAATAAGAACATGGCATCAGGATTGGATGAAGGCTCATTTAAAACCTGTGACATGCAAGTGGCACAACCCTACTTGCTGAAAGCAAAAAAGATTTGAAACACTTACTGATGAAGATCAAATACTACATATAGTCTTCCGTATGGATTACACCTCAACGTAGATTTAAATCCTCACACGTGTATTGGTAAGTAGCATCATGCAAATGGAGAAAAGATTGACGCTTTCCAGGATTTCATTTTACTTGAATCCATAATCAATGCCTGTGGAAGCGCAGTCAAATTGAACACCATATTGCTCTTTCAAGTCCTCACTTCTGAGATAAAGAAAAGGAGAAACAATAGTCATGCCCCAAAGGGTCATGGCCAAGTGCAGCCTCTGCTCTGAACAAACAGTGCCCACTGCGTGCTCAAAGACAAGACCGTTAAGAAGTTTGTGATTAGAAGGAAGTGGAGGCTGCAGCTTCAAAGACATTTATGAAGCAAGAGTCGTCAATGCATGGCTGTGCATGAAGTGACATGCTGTGCCATTCACAGCAAGGTAGTATGAAAGCTAGGAAATGAATAAGGAAAACTGACTTGATGCCTTTGGATTATGAGTGTTAGCTAAGAATATTGAGTATACCATAATGTGCTAAAAAAGGGAACCAATCTGTCTTGGAAGAAGTACAACCAGAATGCTGCGTAGGAGCGAGGATGGTGAGGCTTCATCTCATGTACTGTGGCTTGCTGCCAGGAGGATCTAGTCCCTGGAGGAGGACATCATGCTTGGTGAAGTCAGCAACATAGTCTTTCAATGAGACAGATCAAAACAGAGGCTGTACCAGTGGCCTCAAACATTGTGAGGATGGGATGAGTCTGTTGTACATAGGGTCTCAATGAGTCAGAAGCAAGCTATTAGCACCCAATAGCAGCAACAACAACAATGAATAGGAATTGCCAAGTGAAAAGAGAAGAGTTGATTTTTCAGATACTGGGAGTGACATCAGCACAGGGTTTAGGTGAGGGCATGAGCTTCAAGTAGTCCACAGAGCTGGAGTGAAGAGTTCTAGCATAGGAGGTGACAGTGGAAAGGCAAGCAGGGGCCAAGGCACGAAGGGCATGAAGTGATCAAAAGCGCAGACTGGAATCTAAAATATCTGTGTACAAGTGCTGACTTTACCACTTTGCACTTCCTGTGCAAGTTATAGTGAATTTTCCTCACTATTGCTTGAATTTCAGGGCATGATTGCTATCTTAACTACTTGGTACTGGTAAATAGTAAACACTCCTCAAAAAGCCTAACAGTTTAATATGCTAAGAAGTTGGACTTTATTTGTAAAGTGGCGCACTGTAAAATTTTTAAGAGGCATGTGGTATGCGCTAGTCTTTGTTTAAAGTGAACCAGGCAGCAGTATCCGTTGAACTAGGCAAGATCAGCAGGGAGCAGCACACTGTTGCAGTAATTCGTCTTGAGGCCTGAATGATCCCCAGTAGCTGTGAGGATCAAGAGGGATGGGTGGATTTGAGACACAAAGGAGAGGGAATTTCCTGGATCTGGTGAAATTTGAGTAACGTATGGAGACAGGAATCAGGATATTGGAAAAGATTAATTCACTGTGTGGGTGGTATAAGCAATTACACTTCTCTGATTAGTGGACACTGATTGCTTAACTCTTAACTACTACTTCTTCTGAGATTTTATTTGGAAGCCTAATTGGCCTGTGTTCTTGACTCTTACCCATGGAAGTAAATGCCTTGCCGATACTTTCCTCCCCATTTCTGTACCTCCCCCAGTTTCCCCTTTCTCCAGTGTAATTAAGGCCTGATTATGTAATCATGGGAGAATAAACAGGGGCTACTTTAGTTTGCCTTCTATGTGGGTGCAGCAGTCAAGAGATCAAATGTTGAAATGCATTCAGTGAATCTGCACAAAACCTCTTCAAACTGTTGAAGAGCACGAATGTTACTTTGAAGACTAAGGTGCGCCTGACGCAAGCCCCGGCCAAGGTATTTTCAGTTGCCTCATATGCATGTGAAAGTTGGACATCTAATAAGGAAGACCAAAGAAGAATCAGTGCATATGAATTATGGTACTGGCAAAGAATATTGAAAGTACCATGGATTGAAAAAAAGAAAAGAAGAAAGAAAGTACTGTGGACTGCTAAAAGAATAAACAGATCTGTCTAGAATTCTCCTTAGAAGTGAGGATGGTGAGATTTTGTCTTATGTACTTTGGACATGTTCATGGTTGGTAAAGTAGAGGGTCGGTGACAAAGAGAAAGAGCCTTTTTGAGATGGATTGATAGAGTGACTACAACACTGGGCTCAAAAATGGTCATTGTGAGGCTGGTGCAGGACTGGACAGCGTTGCCATCTGTTGTGCTTGGAGTCCCCCTGAGTTGGAAACAGCTCGAAGGCACCTAACAACCACACGTGGGAGACCTGAGTTCTGTTTCCTGCCAGTGCTCCTCAAGCACAGCTACTACCCCTCTGACACTGGAGGCTTATGTGTGTTGCAGGATGCTGGACAGGTTTCAGCAGTTTCCTGTCTAAAATGAACCAGGAACAAAGGCATGGTGATCTAAGTCTAAGTGAAAAATCAGCCAGTGCAAACCCCCCTGGATCACTTTAGAAGATTGACCCGAAACGATTCGTGGGGATGGCCCATGGGGTTGCCCAGCAAGGCCAACTCATGGCAACTACAGCAACACCTAGAACTTGGTTACAGGTCTGTTCACGAGCTCTCAGTCCAGCCCCAGAATGATCACTTTTGGGACTTCCTCCTGTCTTTTTTATCCTGGGTACTACTACCCTTTGGATGTTGTGTTAGTCTGGGTACTTTAGAGAAACAAATCCACAGGAATTCATATGTATAAGGAGAGTTTTATATAAAGGGTAAGTGCACATCAAGAAAACATCCCAACCCCGTGCTGTCCAAGCCCACAAGTTCAACATTAGCCCATATGTCCGACACCAATCTACAAAGCCCTCCTCCATCTCACAAAATAGACACAATGATGCCGACTGCAGAAGGAAAGCCGAGTCAGTGAGCGTGTAAGCATCTCAGCGCTGGCAAGTGTCTCCACACAGCTGCTCCAGCACCCAGGGCTGCATTGGGGTAGGTCCATGCGGCTTCTCCTTGGGGATGTCTTGCAGGAAGTGAGCCTTGCCAGCTAAAGCAGGGAGCTGCTAAGGCAGCTGCACCCTGGTCTGACCATCAGAAAGCAAGAGACCCGAGAACTAGAAAGGCGAGGCTCACTGAGCCATTTATCCCTCCGCCCTTCAATTAACCCCACATGTGTTTATTGGCCAGGTTGGCAAGATACATTAACTACCTCAGATGTGCTCACTCTTCCTTTGAGTGTGTGCTTTTAGGGAAGTCTCTTCCCTCGAATGTCTGACCATGGGGTGTGGACTGCAGGCTGTAGTAATCTAAGGCTCCCCAGCCTCATCAGGTTCTCAGGTGTCTTGTTACCTGGTAGGCCAGCAGGACCTCCGAGCTGCTCAGTGACTCAATGTGTTCTCGGCAGCCTGTCTTCCTGTGGAACGACGTCCAGGCTTGCCTCCCTTTCCTCAAACACCCTTGTCCTTTACTCCACTGGTTAAGGCTCCTCAACTTTTATCATTTACAAACTGATCTCCAGCTGACTCTTTCGTTGTGCCTTTTAATCTCATTCTGTGAAAGAAACAGTGTTTGTCTGGAGCAGGCTAATTTCCTCTTCCTGCTTCCTATCCCATCTCCTCCCTTCCTTTAGGAACCTGGTTCCATCACTTGTTCCTTTTCTTCCCTGTTTCACCAATGTCTCCCATCTAGGGTCCTCAGTTTCCTCTCAATGTGGTGTAAACAGAGCCCCTCCGATTAATCACTGGAACCGCCCCCGCCCCCCATCACTCATTCCCAGCCTCTGTTCTGTGGAGTTGTCTGCAGTTGCCATCTCCACTTTTTTAAGTCCCCATGGACTGAAAGCTTCCTCCACACCACCAAAACTGCCCCCCAGGTCAGCAGGCCTCGACATTACCAACGTGTTTCCTTGTCTCCAAGCCCCACCCCCACCCACCCCCCGGCCTTCTCGGCACCTCACACACTGCTTATATGCTTCATTTACGAAACCAACCCTTTTCTCTCTCTCTGGCCATTTCCTCCTTTAGGTTCCATTGTGGGCGCTTTTCCTTTGTCTCTTAAGTGCCACTTTCTTCAGGGCTCTGCTCTCCTCTTTGCCTTTCTCTAACTGTGGCTTCAGTGTTGATTCATGCTCCTGTGACCCTCAGCATGGTAGCTGAAGGCTGGATCTCTCTCCTGAAGGCCAGCAACAAACTCAGCAAGTCTAAAATCAAGCTTATCGGCGTTTCCCCTTCAAGTCCATGATTCCTTTTCATGCTTCATCTCACTCATCTTCCCTCCTTCCAATTAGTCACCTAGAAGTAGAACCCTGGGAGCCAGCCTCTCACACCATCCCTCCTGGCTCTCCCTCCCGGGCCTGGCAGTCCTCACCTTACAGAGCCGGCTTCCTGAATATTTCTTGATGCATTTCCTCTCCGTGTGCCTTCGTTCAAGCTGTCTCACTCCCTGCCTGTTCTTTATGAGCACCAAGCTGGGTGCTTGGCCACTAGCAGGCCGGCATCCGTTTCCCAGACAAGATGGAATGCCTTTCTCAACTGCAGATGTTCTCTAAAATACAGCTCCATGGCTTACCAAATGTCTGCCGTACCCTACAAACTGTTAGTTCCTAAAGGCAGGCATCACAGCTTCTTTAATTGGGCCGTGGTGGTTCAGTGGTGGAATTCTCTCTTCCTTCCAGGAGGGAGACCGAGGTTTGATTCCTCCCAAGCAAGAGAGGCATGTGTGTTGCTATGATGCTGTATAGGTTTCAGAGGGACTGGCAGACTTAAAGGTGAAATAGGAAGAAAAGCCTAGAAAGCTATTGAAAATCAGCCGAAGAAAACTTGTGGGGCACAACCATCTTATCCCTACCAATCATGGGGTTAGTGAAAGGCTGGGCAGCATTTCGTTCCATTGTATATGGACTCAACATAAATCAGGGGCCAACTGTATGGCAGCCAATAACAGCAATAGCCTTTCCAGTGAATCCAGTGAAATATAGCAGAGGGAATAAATAGATAATATAAATGTTTCTTAAAGGAATAACTCAGGAGAAACCACATATTTTGGTGATAATATAGCCTCACTTTTTGCATGCTTCCTGTGTGCCACATACATTGTAATCGAATCCTCTAAATAACTGCATGGCATGTGGGGACGTGTCTCACAGAAGAAGAAAGAGCCCCACAAAGTGTGAACACCCAATTTGTAGAAGCCTATGGAGGACAGTGGGAGCCCAAGACCCATCTGCAGAGAATCAGGTCAGAGTAAGCCACTGGCAGATCCCCAGTAGCCGTAGGCAAGGGTCTAGAACGGCTTTATTATCAGATAGGGATCCTTGTAATGATGATTATGCTGGATTGAACTTGGTACTTGGTCAGTTGACCTCCCTCTTGATGCAACTTGAAATTCTAGGTGCAAGTATTTCTTGTTAGTTCCATGACAAAAGTTTCTTCCTTGGCCTTTCAAATATTCTCGGTGGCCTTTTCTTTCTTACTATTTGTATTTTTATCTTTGTATTATTATTTTATCCTTACCACTTTATTTTGTTTCTGTTTTTCATTGTTTCTGTTGGGTTTTCCAGTTTGTGAAGCACAGAAGTAGATACAGAGAGATAAGAACTGATGCAAGGGTTTATAGGGGAGGTAGGGCTGGGGGGTAGGAGATGTGGGTGGTGGTGGAACAGACAATGTATATGGGAGGGGAAGAGAGCACTAGAACTGGTGATTACACAACTTATTTAAAAAGTGATTTGACCATGGTGAAAAAAAGAAAGTGTTCTAAATTGATTGTGGTAATGATTGTACAACCCTTCTCAATATAATTGAACTACTGAATCATGTGATTTGTGGATTAAGTGTCCC
>NW_022103928.1:25523603-25565602 GCF_000313985.2 Echinops telfairi
TCATTCACAATGATATGATTTTTTGTTTTTTTTGATGCCTGATACCTGATCCCTTCGACACATTGTGATCACACAGGCTGATGTGCTTCTTCCATGTGGGCTTTGTTGCTTCTCAGCTAGATGGCCGTTTGTTTAACTCCAATCCTTTAAGACCCTAGATGCCATATCTTTTGATAGCCAGGCACCATCAGTTTTCTTCACCATGTTTGCTTATGCACCCGCTTTGTCTTCAGCGATTGTGTTGGGAAGGTGAGCATCATGGAATGCCAGTTTAATTGAACAAAGTATTCTTGCATGGAGGGAGTATTTGAGTGGAGGCCCAATGTCCATCTGCTACCTTAATACTAAATCTATACATATATGCACATAGATCTATTTTCAAAACCTCATAAATAAATATATTTACGTATGTACATACCTTTATTTAGACCTCTATAAATGCCCTTTGCCTCCTAGGTCTTTCCTCTATTTCCTTTGACTTTCCTCTTGTCACACTATCATGTTCAGCCTTCATTAGGGGTTCAGTAATTCCTCTTGGTTATATTACCCTTGATCAAGCCCTACCAGGCCTCCTACATCCTCCTCCTCACCAATTTGGATCATTTGTTGTCACCTTGTCCCTGGGTTTTTTAGCACCACTACCTTTCCCCCCACCTCCCCCTCTCCCATGTCCCCCCGAAACTGTCGTCCTGTTGTTTTCTCCTCCAGATTGTTCATCCAGCCTGTCTTATTTAGACAGAGCTGTGGAGATAATAACATGCACAAAAACAAGACAGAGCAAAACCAAGCAACAAAATAAAACAAAACAACAGCAGCAACAACAAGCCAATGACAAAAAACAAAACAAAATACAACAACAAGAAAGAAAAGCTTGTAGTTATTTCAAGGACTGTTTGTTGGCCTTTAGGAGTGTTTTCCAGTTGAGTCTGTTGAGGCGCCATGCCCTGGCCCCAAAGTCTATTTTTGGTATTCCTCTATTTA
This sequence comes from Echinops telfairi, assembly GCF_000313985.2. Lineage (NCBI taxonomy): Eukaryota > Metazoa > Chordata > Mammalia > Afrosoricida > Tenrecidae > Echinops > Echinops telfairi. The sequence continues at coordinate 25,524,585 of NW_022103928.1, forward strand.
TTTCTCTAAAGCTTTTAATCTTGTTAACGTTGACCTGTCATTACAGGAGATCAGAATCTTTTTTATTTAAAAAAATCATTTTATTGGGGGCTCATACAATTCTTATCACAATCCATCCATCCATCCATTGTGTCAAGCACATTTGTACATTTGTTGTCATCATTTCCAAAACATTTTCTTTCTAAAATGTGATTCGAAAGATGTTCAGTTTTTTGTCATTTGTAAGGTTGAAGAGCTTCAATATTGTTATCCAAGTCCTGGCAAAATGTAATAAGAATACTTTACTGAGTATATGAATGTTTGTTTACGTGTCTGTTCCTCCTGCTGTAAGCATCTAGGTCACATGAGCTGCATTTAGTAACTTACAGGTAATAGAGGAAAATACTTCATGAGTGCTGGTGGGTGAGTACTCATTGATAGAGGAGTGAATGAATTAGTGGACAAATGTAAACTGGACAGGGCCACAGACCAAACCGAAAGCACTGTTATTCCTTTTATATTAATATCAATTCATTCCTTAGTCAAGTCCCTTTGAGTAAGACTATTTTACTAGCTCTTAATCCCTCTAATTATGTCCATATCCTGGTGGCTGTTCCTTACTTTATTTACTAACTCACCAGGAGCAGCCTTGTCAGCGACCTCTCTGAGCTCCAGCGCTCCTTATCTCCTGGGGCTGTGAATCCCCTGACTAAGGCAGCGTGCATGCAGTTGCTGTGTTGTGACTTGTTCTGAGAGAACTCGCACTAGCCTTTCGTGATTATCCAGGGTTGCTGTATACAGATGTGCAGACTGTGGACTGCACAAGAGGCCACATCTAAGGGGGTTCCATGTAAATGGGTGGTATTGTTGGTATGCTTCTATAATGGGAAATTTCTGGCAAACAGTAAAATATTGGGTCCTCACCGAATTAGTATCTTATAACCTAATTCTTATAAACGAAAGTCTGATGTCACAGGGAAGGGGCGCCATTTTCTAATTGTATGAAAGTTGGCCCACATGGCACTTTTTCTTATTCTCATATTTGGAAATAAAACATTGTTTGGAAATCTGAAACCAAGTGTCTGCTTGGCCCAGCCTTTCAGTACCTCTCCCATTTCCCAAGATGCCAAAAGATCACCAGAGGTGAAAACAACAGAGGTGTTGCATATGCCAGCCAGTTTTTAGGAAACCATCGCAGATTTTTAGTTGCTGGTTGGTGTATGGGCTCTGTTGTGATTCTGGTGAGTGAATCCAGGTGTTGGTCCTTCATATACAGAATGGCACGGTTGACTAATGGAAGGAATAAAAAGGAGGCAAAAGTAGGCACACTGCCCTCATCTTCCTTGTATATTCTTTTGCCTCTTCCCTCCGTCCCTGGCACTTCCAGCTTTCAGGCTCCCTGTCTGCTCGCCCTACCCCTACAATGCTGCTCTGCCCATTGTCAAAATAGACCCAGGGAGACCAGATTGTATGTCATTTTATGTAGAAGTGGAAAAAACCAAAATGGACTCCAGGAAATAACCAATCCGAATGATGGTTACATTGGGACTGTGGGCATAGTTGTCTGCTCCCTGGATGAGGTGCGAAAGAGTCTCTTTTCCGGAGTCTGGGTGGCACCAGTGGTCTGCTAACCAGAAGGGTTGGCAGTTCCATTCCTCCCACTCTGTGGCTCCTAGGGAGGAAGGTTTGGGAACTTCTTGCATAAGGATCTCGCTGGGTGGTTCTACTCTGTAATCGCAGGGTCACTGTGAGTCGGGCCAGCTTGCTGGCAGCCAACAGCTGCGCAGATACATGGAGGGGAGGAAGACGACTCCCCATGGTAGCAATTTTCTTGACTGCTTACGCCACTGCTGTGACTGAAGTCACTTGACAGCAGAGTCACCAACAAAGCCTTTTTGTCTGCTTTGATGTCTTGTGGAGATATCAGTTTGCCTCAGGAGCATCTTGACGCTAATGTAATTTTTTTAAAGGAAGCAAATCTTCTATACTCAGCTGGTTTCCCTGTAGGAGTCCCAAGTTTTCATCTTCTTGAAAAGCCTAATTTCCCTTCTAAGTTTAGAACTCTGTTCCCCTCCTCTTAGAAGGGAATGCTTTCTTTATCCTTCCCTTTTAGCCGCCTTGCAAATTGTTTCCAAAACTCACGGGCTGTGGAAGCATCATTAGTCTGCACTCGGTGCATTGGTTCCATGTGCCAGAGCAGCCCCGCCCACCTTGGCCATCCCTACTTCCCTTTTACACATCAGCTAAGAGCAGATTCTGTTTGTCAGTGGGACTTGCTCATGTGCTTCGGTGCCTATTTTAATGTCTGCCAGAGCTCACAGCTCCACAGCTGGGAAAATGAGACTAGCAGCCTGCTCTGTGTGCTCCATTTTGGCCCAGTGAAGGTTCTTCACGGCCAAATTGCAGCTAGTCTGGCACTTCTGCTAAGTGAATAGCCCCACGTGGCCCAGAGAAATTGAACATCGAGCTCTCTGAACCCCTCAGTGCGTGTTCCTCTGGACCTCCCCTCAGTGACCTGTAGCAGAAAGAACAACCATTTTGTATTAATTAAACCGCTGCTGTGAATTGCAGTGCCAGTTGAGGGAAGTGGAACTTAAATGAGGCACATTTTAGTCCAAGAATGTTTTCAAAGTGAGCCTGGGAAAGTGCATCCACATTAGTCAGGCAGTGCTGGCTAGTACAGGGTAGTGCCGAGAAGAAAGTCACCACCCTTCCTGTAGGCCAGGCACGGTAACAAGTGCATCACACACATGCCTGCCTAGCCCTCACAGCTGTCTTCTTGGTTAGGCACAATGATGCTGTGTTACAGATGAGGAAAATGAGGTCCCAGAGGTGAAGTCGCCTGCCCAAGGCTAACTAGCTAGTGAGAACTGGAGCCAGAACTCCAGCGTGGGTTTATCTGATGAGAGCCCAAGCTCCTAATTCCCCAGTACGCTACCTCTGCGTTCCTAACACAAACGGTGTGTTCAAATGGTGGTGCTGATGAAGAATGTTGAATAGACCTTTGTGCTGCCAGAGAAGGAATAGATCTGTCTTAGAAGAAATGTAGCCAGAACGTTCCTTAGAAGTGAAAAGGACAAGACTTCGACCGGCTTCTATAAGGCACATCATTAGGAAAGACCGATTATGATGTAGGACTAGACTGTATTCTTTTATGTATAAGGTCGTTATGAGTTGGCAGCCATTGGCATCTAAAATCAACTGAATCCTCTTGGCTTAGAGCTTCTTTTATCTTTGAACCGTTAAAAATTCCCATACCTTCCCAAAGCAGGCAGATGGAAACCTAACAGCACATACATGGAAAAATTATAGTGAGAGAATTTTGAGTATAATCAGTCTGATGTTTTTCATCTCTCTCCCCAAGGGTCTAATTTTTCCTAAAGACAGATCTCTCCCCCCTCCCCAACTTTGACTGTTGTGTTTATGTCTACCAGTTTTACTTCCTTATTTCTAAAAATCCTACACACTGGCTTAATTTTTGCTCTGTCCAATCCCATTAGACCCCTGTGGAGGGAGAGTGGTTGGGTAGTCTCACTCCAGGAAGCACTTCTGCTCCAATTAATTTTATGAGCAGCAAGGCCCAAATACTTCCATCTTCAGCATCTTTAATAACAAAATGCCAGAAAGTTTTGTGGAAATGATATTTTATGGAGGCTTCTTATTTAGAGGAATGAATTGCTTTTCACCACAACTAGATTTAAACAGATCATCTATAACAGTTGAATGCATACGTAAGATTGGTATAGTCTGAACCAGAGTTTTGAATCAATTCATTCTGGATCGGCCTACTGCTGATAATTTGTGTTAATAAGTGCCCAAGCCCCAACACCCCCCCCCAAAAAAAAACAACCCACATAACAAACCTGAACTCACTCCATCCAGTCAATTTCAACTCATAGCAAGCCTAGAAGATATTGTAGAACTGCTCCCGAGGGTGTTTTTTGAGACTGTGAATCTTTATGGGAATAGACAGCTTTGTCTTTCTCTCTTAGATGAGGCTGGTGCATTTGAACTGCTGATTTTGAGGGTAGCCACTCAATGTGCAACCTACTATGCCACCAGTTTCTGATTTCCACCCCAGATGCACTAAATCAGATTGTACATTTTAACAATATGTATATAAAACACATATAATGTATATCTAAGAATCACTTGGGGTTCTTGTTAGCCCTTTTAATTCCTGATTCAGTACACCTGAATTGGAACTACAGGTTTCAGTGGAGAATCGAACCAGAATGACTGCTTGCTTCAAAGCCCTGGCTTGAGCATAGGCTTTTATGCTCTTAACAAATTTTTTTTTTTAATTCAGGTCATCTTTGATGTAACGTCTGATAAACTGATACATTTGCCTATAGTGTGATCTTAAAATATTTGTCCATTTCTGTGTCTACATTCACTCAAGAAGATGTTTAAATTACATCCATGTTTAGCATGTATGCGGGCTTTATTTCTCTTAAGGGTGAGTAATACTCCATTGCCTACTATTTGTCTATCAGTTGGTTGTACTGTGGTGGCTTGTGTGTGGCTGTGATGACGAAAGCTAAGTTAACGGTACTCCAAATGCCAGCAGGGTCACACAAAGTGGGCAGGTTTCAGCAGAGCTCCCACACTCAGAACAGACAAAGAAGAAGGTTATTGTGATAAAGTATAACCATTACATTTTAATTCCATTTCCATGGAATAGCATTTAAATAATTTTGAAATTGGGATGATAAAATGCTTGCCTTTCGTGTCTGACTGACTGCTCATTGATTTTATCTGTGTCTGCACCCCACCTGAGTCCCTCCCCAACTAAGCTCCAGAGAGAGGACGTTTCCAGCTGGTAGAAGACTGCCTCATTCCTTTCCCAGTCAATAGCCGGCTCCATCCCATCCCGTAGTCACCGTTCTGTACTTCAGACATGCTGATTGGTTTAGTCTGTTGAACATAGCTTAAGGCTGTGTATTCGGGGTGGGGAGGGATATGCTAACATTTTTCTTTGTAACATTTTGTTGTGCAGCACTTTCAAATTGACAGAAACATTGTAAGAATAGGACAGAAAGCTTTCATATACCTTTGTCTTGAGATTCCACTCGGGTTTCATCTTGATAGCATCCTCTTCATCATGCATCAATCACTGTCTTACCTTTCTAGGCTTGTTCAGCCTGGAGCTGTTCTTCAGGCTTCCCCTGCCTTTCCAGATCGTCACACGTCTGAAGACTATCAGTCAGTCCCAGCCCCTTTTTAAGAATGCATTTCAGTTGGGGCTTGTGTGGTGGTTGCTCCTGATTACATTTCAAAGCCCAGTTGCTGTCATGTTGGTTTGGAACCCTGGTGACCCCATGCATATTATAGAACCGTGCTTTATAAATTTTTCTTCTCAGACACCTCTGTGGGTTGGACTGCCAACCTTTTCGTTAGCAGCTGAGCACTGAAGTATTTGTGACTCCCAGATGCTCCTTCTAATTAGATCCAGGAAACCAAACGCACTGCCCTTGAGTTGATTCCCACTCATAGCGACCTTCTAAGCAAGGTGGAACCGACCCTGTAGGTTTCTGAGACTCTGACTCTCAGGGGAGTAGAAAGGCCCCTCTTTCTCCCACGGAGCTGCTGGTGGTTTCCAACTGCTGATCTTGCAGTCAGCTGCCCAACTTGAGGACTGTGTTAGTCTGGGTAGACCAGAGAAACAAATTCAGAAGACACTCATGTGTAAAGAACACACTCATCTTTATATAAAGAGTAATTGTACATTAACGAAAACATCCCAGCCCAGTCCAGATCAAGTCCATAAGTCCGATATTAGCCCATCTGCCCAATACCAATCTATAAAGTCCTCTTCAGACTCACGAAACACAAGCAGTGATGCCGAATGCAGGAAGATCACAGGTCAGTAGGTGGGACGTTTTGTGGATCCAGTGGCATTGTAAGCATCAGCGCTGGCAGGGGTCTCAATGTGGCTTCTCCATCTCCGAGGCTATGGCTGCCATCAGCCTATCTCCTTGTGGCTTGTCAACAAGACTATCTTACAGGGACTGAGTGTGTATCCCGCCCCCAATGAGCTATTTATCTCCTTAGCGCCTCCAAATGAGGTCATCAAGCTGTGACCTGATTGATAGGCCAAACACCACCCCTTTACTTGTAAGTCTCAAATTGACGGTAGATTATGTAACTACCACAAGGACTATGAACCAGCATCTATATTTGTGGAACTTATATCACAGTGATGGCCATGGATAGGATGTCTGAGTCTCCCAATGCTGCTGTAACACAAATATAAGACAGCACCTTTAAAGAACAGAAATTTATATTTTTTCTAAATTTGAGGGCTAAAAGTCAAATCAAGGTTTCAGCCCTGTTGATTCCTTCCTAGTGATTCTCATTTGGCACGCTTTGATTCTAACCTGTTCTTTTTATAACTCAGAGGTGATTAGATTTAGAATCCATCCAACTCAGGTATGATGGAAATAACAAAGAAAGCCCTGTTTCCAAACAGGATGAGCCATAGGGATTAGCATTCCAACACATTTGGGGGGGGTGTGTGTGAGGTGGGGAACACAATATGATCCATAACATGAGAAGCAAATAGTTGGAAAACAGAGGCAGAGGTGATCAACAAACAGAACTTCCTGCCAGTTCATTCCAAGTCAACGCCCTGCTGAGAACCTGCATTTTCATCCCAAATAGACTGAATCAGAATCTATAGTTTAACAAGATTCCCAGGTGACTCTTAGAGATACCAGTTTATGCTTATAGATACATAAAATTCATGGTTCTCTATTCCTGGGATGGACATGCAGATTCTCAGATTTACAGTCCTGGAAACCCACAGGGGCAGTTCTATTCTGCCCTATAGAGTTATTGTGAAACGGAAGCCACTCAATGGGGTGGAGGGGGGAGGAGGGAAGAATGGGCAGGCTTTCCTAAGCAGGTGAATTTTAAGCTATGGTAAGTAATGGGGGTCACCTGGGGGGTGACGGAGTGGGGTCAAAGGGGGATGGGGAGGGGGGATGGACCATTTTTCGACAGAGCAGCAGCGGTGTTAGAGTACTCACTAAGCAAGGTAAGTAGGGGTTCATATTTTTACCCACTAATCTGTAAGTGAACATTTTCTTGGGTTTCAGCACAGTTGTGATGAAAAACATTTGAAACTGATCACTACAGATTAGCAGATAAAGTCAAGTAAGCCCGTGCATACCTTGCTTACTCGGTATTTGCCCTTGAGTCGCAGAGAGGCAGGAGAGCAGCTGTACCAGATGAACACAGGTCAGGGGGAGGACCATGGGCAGGTCTTGAGTAGCTGCCAGGGACTCAGGAGAGCAGGAGCCCAGGAGCAGGGGTAGGCAGGAAGCCACCAGAATGTGGTCAGATGCTTGTTTAGGATGTGGAATGGTGCTGATGCAGTCTTTCCTGGCTGTCATGAGTCAAATTACCTTGGTCATGCTTTGGCGATTCGAGTGTTTGGTGTGGTCTGGATTTAACAGCCCAGAAGTGTCTGTGCAGCATAACCAGCACGTGTTCACAGAGAGTGGTTGTGTGATCTGCTCCACCTTCAGCAGTCTCTGCAGATGCCAACCTCAAAGCCAAACCCACTGCTTTCAATTCTGTGACCCTATAGGGCAAAGTAGAAGTGTCCCCCTGTGTTTCCAAGCCTGTAAGTCTGAACCAAAGCCAACTGCCACATCTTTCACTTGCTGAGCAGCAGGGGGATTTGAACTGCTGACCTTTGGGCTAGCAGCTCTAGTGCTTCAACCAGTGCACCACTCTTTTGCAGATAACTGTTACCTTTTAAAAGAAGTCTGCCAGAAATGTCAGTCTCCTTGAAAACAAAATGCATGGTTAGCACTTTCAAGGATAAAAAGCCCCAGAAAACTCCACTCCTGGACCAAATCTTGCTGAAGGCCTGTGTTTGTACAGTCCATGAGCTAAGAATGGTTTTTACTTTGTATAAGGTTTGTAAAAAGAAAGGAGTGGGTGAGGAAAGAAGAATATGAGAGAGAATATTTAGGGTCCTCAAACACAAACGATTTACTATCTGACCCTTTTTGGAAAAAGCTTGTCAAGCCCTAATTTTGTCTAACTGCCTGACCCATAATTCTTTGGACAATATTACTTGGCAAATAACCATCTAATATATGCTTGAACACTTCCACTAATGGAAAATTCATCTTCCTTCAGGTCAATCTGTTTCCTATTTGGACAGTTCAGGCTCCTAGTAATTGTAAAACTGAGCTGTGTGTAATTTGCCTTACCGTTGGGTCCATCCATTGGCTCTCTTTTGGTGGGGAAGAGAGCTATTATTTCATTTCACCATTTGCTGAACTCGTAATATATTCTAGATACTGTGCTAAGTACTGAATAAAGATGAGTGAGGCATGGATCTTGCAGCAAGGATCTCCCAGGTGCTGCTGTTGGAGCCCAAGCAGTGGAGCTGCACATCTGATGTGCCTCATTCCCTGTCTTCTTGCTGTGGGGCTAGACCCTTTGTCTTTAATTATCTTATTCATTTCTGTATTGTTATTCCATATACACAGTAAAAAATCCAAAAGGCATACAAGGTCAGGCAGTGAAAATAAGCCTCTCCTGCCCCTGCCTCCTGCTCCCTAGCACCTTTCCCAGGAGGAAATCTACAGGTTTCTGATGGGGATCTGGCTGTGAAAACCAGCACAAATAAAAGGTGGAAGGCTGTTGGGTAGAAACTTGTGATAAATACTTACTAAATGATGTTTTCTGAGCTCCTGCTCTGTTTAAGCTGTTGAGTATGACTCCATAATTTTATTTTCATAATTATCTGAAATTTGCAACAAGTTTGGGTGCTAGGCATATTCATGCAACACAGGTAATCCAGGCGGCCTGCTGTTAACAATCCAATCCCTAAGGCAGATGGCGTGGGGAGTAAGAGTTTTATTGACCATGACATGCAAGGAGGCAGGATTGATTTAGTTGCAGGGGCTGAGAGTTATTTGATGTAGCTCTTGTAGCACAAGCCTCTAACTCCCACCAAACAAACTTTTCCTTGGTAAGATGGCGGGAGGGGAAGATACTGATAGGATTTACCTGTGAGTATGAACCAGCTTCCCTGGAGAGCCATCCTGCGTATAAAATGAGCACTCTGAGACGCGGGAGGAGGGATCTCAGTACCAGCAAAGCCAAGAGTGGAGCACGCCCTCTGTATCTGAGATTCCATTGAGGTGAATCTCCTGGATTCAGAAGACGGCTGTAACATCTGAGGACTGGCAGCAGACCCAGGAGCCAGAGCATGGAACAGAGTGACAGATTTCCCAAACCACAGTGCAAGTAAAGCTGAGGGCTTTTGTGCAGGAGGCTGACTTGCAGAGTAGGGTGCCTCTGGGCACCTCATTGGGGAAGTTGGACTTGCTGACCATGGAAGTGGAGCTGAGTGCCACTGTGTTGAGGCTCACTGGAGTCCATCAGCTGCTTCTGGGCACTTCCTTCTGGGAGCTGTGTTTCCCGAACCTTGGAGTTGGTCCCTTCGGGTTGAGGCTTAAAGAGGAGTTGTATGGGTCTTTGGGCATTGACTAGTACACCTGAAAGAACTTTGTAACATGTCTTGATAAACAACCCTGAGCATTTCTCAACCACCATTGCAACTTGTTAACTTGCTTAGTAAACCCTTTTATCATGAATTTTACCTGTGACTTCTGTGTAGCCATTGCAATGGATATTAGAACCTAGGGAGGTAAAATAGAGGACATTAAGACATCACAATAGTCCAAACAAAGAACTGTTTTCCTGGACAGAGAAAGAGGATCGTTATATATTGGGAAAGGAACTGGCCTGGGAAAGGGACATTAATAACCTTGGAACTAAGTTACAGGGTATCTCTTAATAAATACCATGTCCTCTTATGCCTTTTTCTGCAGTGGTTGTCATACTTTGGGGGGTGATGGTACAATGCAATGACTTTTTTTTCATCAGAGAATTATTTTATTAAGAAACACATAGTGCCAATTACAAAGCAACATGTACATTTTATTTTATTTTTCATATATCTGGGATCATCCTAACTTTTATTTTATTTTATTTTTTTCAAAGTTCTATCCATTTCTTTTTTGTTTTTAATCATTTTACTAGGGGCTCATAGAACTGCAACATGGACATTTTAAAAGTACTCAAAAATAAATTAAAACCATATTCCGTAAATTAAAAATTAAACATCTTAGCTGTAACAAAACTACTTCTTTGGGATCTACTTCCTGAATAAGTATTTCATTAGGAAATTAAAAGTGAAAACTTGGCTTGGGATACTTTCACATATTTGGCTAGACAGTTCTGTCCAATTAATTCATTATGTTTAAAATTATTCGCACAACTATTTCGCTTGTATTTTCCCCTTTTGTAAATTGTTAGGGTGAGGACACATTGATTATCATTACTTGTGGAAGACGCACTGGTCGTTTTAACTGATGGAGGCTTAGAGTTAGACTTTTTTCCTTTTGTAAGGGAAGTCTTTCCCCCTGTAAATATATTTGTAAATTCTTTCCTTGAGTAAGGTTTGTGCATTTCAGCTGAGAATTAGTGCCAAGAAGCCAGTGGCCTGGTCATCTACGTTCTGGACATCTCCCCACGTTGCGTGGTTGGCTAGTTGCCTTCACGTTGCTGACTCGAGGAGCCCGTGGAAGCCCAGTAGCTTCTTCACAAGCGGCGCCCTTTCAGAAGCAGGTTTCCAGGCCTGTCTTCCAAGGGGCCGCTGGGTGTGTTCCAAATGCCAACCTTGGGCTTGTGCACTAGTTGACCTAGGGGCGCCGTTCTGCATTATAAACCTCTATCTATCTAGTAAAGACGATTTAATTTTCGGTCATGAAAGACGAATTGCGTTCTCTGCAAATATCGAATGAAATGGCGCCACAATACGATTAGGTCTAAGACTTTTTCCCCGACATCTTGGCTTAACTTCTCTTTTGCTCGTCTTCGTTTTCTGGGTATTATTTACCTGACTGGCCTCGTAGCCAGGGCACCACGGAATCAGGGTCTCCCTCGTTAAAATTGCAAAGGTTTCCGTGGCCAGGGACAGGCAGCCAGGTTCGGGATTGAAGGTTATTGTTCATGATCAAATTCAAGCACCCTGACTCCTGATTTCTACAGAACATGTGCTGGACCTGGACGGACTGGGTCCTTGTGCTCTGGATGCAAAGTGGGGAGAAACAATGGAATGACTTATCTTGCTTTTCCCCTGGGACACGAAGGAACAACTTTCAGTCTAGTTAATCTGTATCAAACATTCCTATTCTTCCGGCCTAAAAGTACAAATTAACCGTCTGTTTCAATTCTTAGTACTAAAAAAAATCACGACAGCTCCTGGTCAGTGTACTGCTGCAATCATTGGTGGATGATCTTCAGCAAAATTTTACTTGCATGTGATATTGATGATATTGTTCTATATAATTTGAGCATTCTGTTGGGTCACCTTTCTTTGGAAAGGGTACAAATACAGATCTCATCCAGTCAGTTGGTCAGGCAGCTGTCTTGCAAATTTCCTGGCATAGACGAGTGAGTGCTTCCAGTGCTTCATCAGCTTCTTGAAACATTTCAGTTGTTATTCCATCAATTCCTGGAGCCTCATTTTTGGCTAATGCTTTCAGTGTAGCTTGGAATTCTTCATTCCCGTTGTCTCGCTCATGTGCTACCTTTTGCATTTGTATCTTTTCTTGCCTTCCCGTCATTTCCATGGCCTTTTCCTTTCTTCATGTATGGCGTTTTTAATGCCCCTCTCAGCACATTGGCTCTTCTGTTATTAGTGTTCAGTGGGTCAGATCTGTTCTTTCTTGAAATTCAGGTGGGGTAAACTCAGGGTTGTATTTTGGCTTATGTGAACTTGTTTTCAGCTTTTCATTTTCAACCTGAGCTCTTGATGGTCTGTTCCAGAGGACGCCCCTGGCCTGGTTTTACCTGCTGATACTGACCTTCTCCATCATCTCTTCCCGTAGATGTGGTCAGTTTGATTTCTGTGAATTCCTTCTGGAGAAGTCCATGTGTATGGTTGCCGTTTTGTTGTTGGAAAAAAACAAAAGGTATTTGCAATGAACAAATCATTGTTCTTGCAAAATTCTACCAGGGCTACGCACCCTAATGAAGAGGTCACTGAGGATATGGGTGCATAGCAAAGTGTGGTGAAAAAACTAGATGGTGCCAGGCTATCAGAAAGAATAGCATCTGAGGTCTTAAAGGCATGTCTTAAAACAAGCAACCATCTACGTTAGGTGTCAACGAAGTCAACATGGAAGATGCACAGTAACCTATGTGATCCAAGGATTGTAAATAATAAAATATAAATCTGAAGGAGGGAATGGTGTCATATCAAATTGTGAACACCTGCTTTGCAGAAGGGAATGGATGACCGTTAATGCCAAAAATCCAGTTGCAGAGTTCACACAGGGATTAAGTCTCCTATGACTAGAGTAGCCTTATTATCAGACATAGAGCATTGTAGAGTTGATTATGGCAGACTTAGGTTAAAATGTGCTATCATCTGACCTCTCTTCGACCCATTCGAAAGTTCTTTCAGTTAAAAAATAATAATGACAGGTAAATAACATATGGATTACACGCCTCTGGTAGAACCTCCCTGACCACAGACCAGGGATGTGAATAGCCTTGCTATCATGCAGAAAGTAGATTATTGGAAAGAAGATAATGGCAGATGCAGTTAGGTTAAAATTTAACCCCTTATCAGTTGTTCTCCCTTTTGACACATTTTAAATTTGTTCTAGTTTTTATTAGTTTCTGCTTTTTTATTACATTTTTCTCTGTTTCACTTCGTTATTGTTAGGCTTTTAAAATATGTTTTTCTATATATGAAACCCAGGAGAGGTAAATCTATAGAGACAGTAACTGGATTAATGGGTCTTTGGGTTGTGGGAGGGAGGTTGGGAGAAAATGGGGAGCTTATAACATAGTACAAGAAGGAAGAAAAGGTTCTAAAATTGATTGTGGTGATTGTACAACTCTTCCTAATATGATTTAACTATTGAATTGTATAACTTTTGAATTATATGCCAGTAAGACTGTAAAAAAAAATTCTGTCATGAGATTTCCAGCTTTATTTCTATCACCAAGACCATATTTTTCAACTATTGTTTTTTTGTCTTTGTTTCCAACTTTGGCATTCCAATCACCAATAATTACCAAGGCATTTTAATTGTATGTTTCAATTTCAGACTGAAAATATTGGTAGAATTCTTCAATTTCTGCATCACTACCTTTAGTGGCTAGGGTATAAGTTTTAGTAGTTGTTCGAATGACTGAATTTCCTTCTACATGGAGAAGAAATTATCCTATCACACACAGCACTGTACTTAAAGGTCTTGAAATGACCTTGTTGACACCGAGTGTGACACCATTCCCCTTGATTGTGTCCTTCCTAGCATAGCAAGCCGTATGCCTTTCAGATTCAAAATGGCCAATACCAGTCCACCTCAGCCCACCAGGGCCTAGCATGTCAATCTTTATGCATTCCATTTCATTTTTAAAAATGTCTAATGTTTCTAGATTCATACTTTGTACATTCCAAGTTCTGATGGTTACTTGATGTTTGTCACTGTTATTTTCTCATTTTGAGTTGTTCCTTACCAGCAGATGAAGATCCTGAAGGTTTTTCTCCATTGATGTCATTATGTTGGCTGTACCCTCCTCGGTCATATTTTGAGTGTTTTCCAACCTCAGGGACTCATCTTCTGGCACTGTCTCAGACAACATTCTGCTGCTTTTTCATGAGGTTTTCATTATCTGACAATGTTTCGTGGCTATCCCTAAAGTTTTCGGTGGCTAATACCTCTGAAGTGGACAGCATATTCCTTCATCATAATTTGTTGTTAATCTGGAATCTCTGCTGAAACCTGTTCACTATGGGGGACTCTCCTGGTATCTGAAATACTAGTGACATGGTTTCCAGTGTCACAGCAACACACAAGGTCCTATCCTATGACAAACTGACAGACAAGTGTTAGGTTTTAATCTCAGTTTGGCGGACCAAGTTTCTCCTATTAAGGAGCTCTGGTGATGTAGTGGTTGCACATGGGGCTGCAAACTGCAGGGTCAACAGTTTGAACTCACCAGCAGATCCATGGGAGAAAAAGTCGACTTTTTACTCCCATAAAGAGTTACAGATTTAGAAACCCAAAGGGAAGTTCTGCCTTGTGCTTTTGGGTTGCTATGAGTTGGCATTGATTTGATGGCAGTGAGTTTAGTTTTTTGGTTTTTGGTGATCTAACTTAGTGTGTTCAACTCCGTGATGGAGCCTGTGAAGCAGCCAAGCAGTGGTGGGAAGAATGGGGTGGAGTACCACTCGTGTGAATTAACACTCTGGAATGCTCGCTCACTTCTACTGGATATGGATCCTTATCTTGTTAGTCAACTGCCTGTCACATCAAAGTGTAAGATGAAGTCTTGCCTCTTTGCCACTCTGAGTGGTACTTCTTCCAACACAGATTTGTTTGTCCTTTGAGGAGTCCATGGCACTTTCACTGTTCTTCTCCAGCATCTTAATGCAGATGCACCGATTCTTCTTCAGTCTTCCTTGTTCAGCATCCAACTTGCACTTGCATATGAGGCAATGGAAAATACCATGGCTTGCGTCAATTGCACCTTAATCCTCAAAGTAACACCCTTGCTTTTCAATACTCTAAAGAGGTCTTGTGCAGCAGATTTACCTAATGCAATGCATCTTTTGATCGCTTTACTGCTGCTTCCGTGAGCATTGATTATAGATCCAAGCAAGACCAAACCCTTGACAGCTTCACCTCTTCTCCATTTATCAGGTTGTTACCTGTTGGTTCAGCTGTGAGGACTTGGATCTTCTTTACGTTGAGTTGTAATCCATATTAAAGGGTTCAAACCATGATCGTCATCAGAAAGTGCTTCCAGACCTCCTCACTTTCATTTGGGAAGGTTGTGTCATCTGCATATCTCAGGTTGTTAATCAGCCTTCCTCCAGTCCTGATGCCATGGTTTTCTTCATATAAGCCAATTTCTCTGATTATTTGCTCAACACATAAATAGAATAAGTATGGTGAGAGGATACAACCCTGACACATGCCTTTCCTGATTGTAAGCCACGCCGTATTCCCTTGTTCTGTTTCCACAACTGCCTCTTGATCCATGTACCAGTTCTGCAGGAGAACACGGGGGTGTTCTGGAATTCCCATTCTTCTCAAAGTTACCCAAAGTTTATTATGGTCCACACAGTCAAATGCCTCGGCATAGTCAATAAACACAAGTAAACCTATTTCTGGTATTCTCTGCTTTGAGCCAAGACCCATCTGACATCAGTAATGATATCCTTTATTCTACATCCTCTTCTTACATACTCTGGGCATATTGTTAGGCAATACCAGTGCCTGGAGAAGGACAGCATGCTTGGTAAAGTGGAGGGGCAGCGAAAAAGAAGAAGGCTTTCAACGAGATGGATGGACACAGAGGCTGCAATAATGGGCTCAGGCATAGGAACAATTGCAAGGATGGCAAAGGACAGTGCAGTGTTGGGTTCTCTTGTGCAAAGATGTGCTCCGGGTCAGAACCAACTTGATGGCACCTAACAACAACAACCTGTCATTGTATTCTGTTCCCAGGAGTCATCAGTAGACTGCTGACTTTGAATTCATTTGGTTCCGCATCCTTCAACCTGTGGTCTTCCTGCTTCAAATTCATGGTTCATTGACCCCTGCAGCTGCAGGGGTCAGGGAAGGCCTCTAATTTACCATTTGACCCACGGACTGGAACTGGACTGGACTTACCCATTTCTACAACTGTGTGAGTCATTTCTTGATATAAATCTCTTTCTATATACATGCACCTATAAGCGTCATTAGTTTTGCCTCTCAGGAGAACTCAGCCTAACATAGTTGGTACCAGGAGTGGTTCTAGAGAAACACAATTGTAAAGATATGTGTTTTCTAAGTAGTCTCTCAAGCCTGACTAGACTTAAATGTACTGAGAACTGGGTCTTTGCATCTTTCAGTGTGACTTCGCCTGCCACTCTTAGTAGGCTGGGTGCTTATAATCCATGGTGTGATGTGGCAACGTTAATACTCAAAATAGCACCACTGATAGATGAAGTGTTGCTGAGACGTGAAGCTCTGGGTAATGGGTTTCATGTTTTCTGCCATTGTCAGGATGAGAAATACAGAGAAGCTGGTTGGTTAATACTACTAGTACTATGCAAACTTATAAAGCAGTGGTTCTCAACCTTCTAATGCTGTGACCCTTTAATACAGTTCCTCATGTGGTGGTGACCCCCCAACTATAAAACTATTTTCGTTGCTATTTCATCACTGTAATTTTGCTACTGTTATGAATCGGGCAACCCCTGTGAAAGGGTCATTCGACCCCCAGAGGAGTCGAGACTCACAGGTTGAGAACCGCTGTTATAAAGGTATGAGCTCAGAGTTTTAGAGCCCAGGCTCAAATGCCACATAAAAAGCCTTAACACTTCCACTTGTACCAAGAAGGCTTATCTCTTCTAGTAACAGAATTGATATTGTTGGAAACCAAACCCAGAGTCTTATTGTATGAGAAGTTGAATTATGACTTAATTCTCAACCGAGAAGGGTGCCTGATACTAAAGCAAGGGCATTGATTGGAAAGAAATGGAACCCTGAAGCTAGGGAATACATGGATTGATAATCTAGAAGATGGGGACATGGAGCCCCTAGATTCCATTCAGCCCTTCCAACCACCAGCACCACCGCGCCTATCCACTCTCAGTAAAACCATTGTATCTTCCACACACACTTGAGATTAGCGCAACTGTGTGTGTTGCTATGGCACCTTTACCTGGAGCATTGCCTGAGGCAGATGTCTTATAAGATACTGCTTCAAGTTTCCAGGAAACACCCTCCCCACCCAGTATAGCTTTTAGACCTGTAGTAGACTAAATCAAGCCAGTCTCAAAGGTGAAGTCCAGATGGTCACCTGGGAAGAGGCGTACTATACTCTTTAATAGTTGCTAGAGTTTTCTAATGTGTACAGACAGAAACCTAGAGAATGTGTGTAGTAACGGTTATGAAGAGTGTGGGATAATGGGGAATGGAACCATCTGATCAGTCTGAGTTAATCCATATGGACCCACTAAGCACAGATTCTTCAGTGTTTCAGGTAGAAAGGTTAGGAGAGGATTTAATAGTTTATTTGGGTGGTTCCTTGAAGCATGGATTGTGAGGTAGCCTATACTAAGCCAAGTTGAAGTACCAGATCTGCTGTGGTATATATACTATAGGAGAAGGTATCTTATGGGAAATTGGTATGTAGATTTATCAGAATAAGCCCATAGATCCACAAAGAGAGTGCCCAAGGACACTTTTACCAGAACAGTAAGAAATAAATTATAAACTGAGCCCCAGCATCTCTGAAGACTCCTGTGATTTTAGGTCAGCCAGGCTTGACAGTGGGAACTGCTCTAATTGTATGAAGACGCTTGCCGGCAGTGGGGCTGATTGGGACCCATGGGGGTAGGGACCAAGTGTCAGCATTCAATGGTTAGAGACAAGACAGGTATGGTCACCATAGTGGACAGCACAAAAGCCGACTTGTATGGACTTTTGGTGTTGGCTACTTAGGTAGTGTGTCCCCAGGAGTGAAATTAGATGGAAGAATTCTAACTCAGGTGAATGGCAATCTGAACTCAAATCGCCATAATCGTCACGACCCCTCTATCAGTTGTTGAGCCAGTTTATAGACCGACAACCCTCTGGATGAAAGGGAGGCCCGATGCCCTTATGCCCTTGAAGAAGGCCCCCCATCACACCACCAAAGGTTTATACTCTTAGTCTTTCTCCCACCCCCCACCCCCCAAAGGATCGGTGGCCTATTAGAAGAGTGACTATTCACTGAGTAAAAGGAAATAATCAGACTTTTCTGGGACGAATAGACACTGGCTGTGAATTGACACTAATTCCAGGAGATCCAAAATGTTTTGAAGGCCCATGAGTCAGCGTGGGAGCATATAGAAGTCAAGTTAATTATGGAGTCTTAGTTCAGGTTGGTCTGACAGTGGGTCTTGTGTGTCCCTGGAACATATCCTGTCGTAATTTCTGACTCCTGAATGCGTTATTGGAATAGACATACCCAGACACTGGCAGAACCCCCATGGTGGACCCTTGAAATGTTATGGTAGGAAAAGTCAAATGGACACCATTAGAACTACCTCTTGCCTAGGAAAACGGTAAACGGAAAGCACTGCTGCGCTCCTGGAAGGATGACAGAGGGTAGTGCCCCTGTCAAGGACTTGGAGAATGTGCCTTACTTTGTGGGAAGCCCAGCACTATTTGGATCTAGGTCTGTTACACAAAGCTAACACTGTACTTAGGACTCACGTCTCCCCCAGAATTGCCCTCTGACCACTACTTTCTCTTCTAGCCTAAGGAAGGGAATGTTCCGATAATGCAACATAGATGTAGGTTTCAAAGTAATACATTTCTACAAGAGTGGTTTATTTAAAAGAGTCCTCGGTGACCTGGTGTGGTGGTTATACATTGGGCTGATAACCGCAAAGTCAGTAGTTTGAAACCACCTGTCTCTCTGAGAGAGACAGGGCTTTCGATTCCCCTAAGAGTTAGAGTCTCAGAAACTCACAGGAAGCAGTTCTACCCTGTCCTATAGGGTCACTATGAGTCAGCATTGACCTGATGGGCAGTGAGGTTTTTTTTTGGGGGGGTAAGGGGCTTGGGGTGGGGTGGGTAAATATTTAAACATAAATGATTAAGTGCTCAACTATTAGCCCAAAGGTTGCAGTTCGAACCCACCTGGAGGCACTCTGGACAAAAAGCTTGACCCTCTGTTTCTGACAGATCATACCCTTAAAACATTGTGGAACAAAGTTCTACTCTGATGAACATGGGGTCACCATGAGTTGAATTGATTTGACAGCAATTGATTTGGTTTCATTTCACTTATTCTGTTTGGATGTTTCTAGCACATTCCTCATCACATATTGCTGCTGTTGCTTAAGATCTTTCCATTTTCATAGCCTGTCAGGCAACAATTTCGACAGGCCAACACTAACCATATTCTCTTGTGAAATAGATTCCTGTATTCTGTTAAATTTTTTTCTAAGGCCAAATAAGTCATAAAACATCTGGGAGAAGTGCCTTAGTGCACATTTCCTGGCATGCCTGCCCATAGTCTAAGTGGCTGTCCCAAGTCCCTTTTCCCAGCCGTGGAAGTATTGCATCTCCCCAGCTTGGAGGGCCCTTGGCAGACCATCATGATGGTGATGGAAACAAGTTACCATTGGCCATTAGGAGTACATTGTAGATCCATTTGTAGCACTTAATGTGTCCGCTGTTGTGCTGCCTGACCCTTTTCCTATCAGATGATGGCTCTGGGGGCGCTAAAGCCATTGTCTTTTGATTCTACTGGAGGGAAGGTTAGTACGCTAATGTATTTTAAATAGATTATTGTTATTAGCATACTGTGGGGCTGATGGGATATAAAGGTTCTAAAAAGGGGTTTCTTCCAAAAAGGCAATTTAACATAGTGGCTGTTGAATGAACATAACAACATGGGTTAGAATCTCAGCTCTATCATGTCTCAGCCGTGCGGCTTTTGGCGAGTTACTCAATTTTCTCTTCCATAAAGTGGGCATAACATAACCACCTCAGGGTTGTCATGGCAATGGGACTGTATATACTCATGTATAAGCCGAGTTTTCCAACACATTTTTTCTTTGTTAAATCATTTTATTGGGGGTTCATACAACTCTTATCACAATTCATACATACATCCATTGTGTCAAGCACATTTGTACATTTGTTGCCATCATCATTTTCAAAACATTTGCTTTCTACTTGAGCCCTTGGTATCAGCTCCTCATTTTTTCCCTCCCTTACTGCACACCCCTTCCCCCATGAACACTTGATAATTTATAAATTATTATTTCATCATGTCCTACACTGCCCAACGTCTCCCTTCACCCACTTTTCTGTCGTCCTTCCCACAGGGAGGGGGTTATATGTGGATCCTTGTAATTGGTTTCCCCTTTCTACCCTACCTTCCCTCCACCCTCCCGGTACCGCCACTCTCACCACTGGTCCTAAAGGGTTCATCCGTCCTAGATTCCCTGTATTTCCGGTTCCTATTTGTACCAGTGTACATCCTCTGGTCTAGCCAGATTTGTAATGTAGAATTGGGATCATGATAGTGGTGGGGGGAAGAAGCATTTAGGAACTAGAGGAAAGTTGTATGTTTCATTGTTGCTACACTGCACCCTGACTAGCTCGTCTTCTCCCCGTGACCCTTCCGTAAGGCGATGTCCAGTTGCCTACAGATGGGCTTTGGGTCCCCAATCTGCACTCCCCCTCATTCTCAGTGATGTGATTTTTTTGTTCTTTGATGCCTGGTACCTGATCCCTTCGACACCTCATGATCACACAGGCTGGTGTGCTTCTTCCATGTGGACTTTAGTACTTGTGAGCTAGATGGCCGCTTGTTTATCTTCAAGCTTTTAAGACCCCAGACACTTTATCTTTTGATAGCCGGGCATCATCAATTTTCTTCAGCATATTTGCTTATGTACTCACTTTGTCTTCAGTGATGGTGTCAGGAAGGTGAGCATCATGGAATGCCAGTTTAATAGAACAAAATGTTCTTGCATTGAGGAAGTGCTTGAGTGGAGGTCCAATGTCCATCTGCTACCTTAATACTAAACCTATAAATAGATGCACTCCCCATCATCATATATAAATATATTACATATGTACGTGCCTTTATTTAGACCTCTATAAATGCCGTTTGCCTCCTAGTTCTTTCCTCTATTTCCTTTTACTTTCCTCTTATCCCACTATCATGCTCAGCTTTCATTTGGGTTTCAGTAATTCCTCTCAGTTACATTGCCCTTGATCAAGCCCCCTATCAGGCCTCTTACACCCTCCTTGCCACCAATTTTGGATCACTTGTTGTTCCCTTGTTCCTGGGGTTGTTAACACCATTTTCTTTCCCCCACCTCCCTCTCTCCTATGTCCCACTGGAACCTTTGGTCCCATTGTTTTCTCTTCCAGATTGTTTATCCCACCTATTTTATCTAGATAGACATGCGGAGATAATAATATGCACACACACAAAAAAACAAGGCAACAAAAGAAAACAAAACAACAATAACACAAAACAATGACAAAAAAAAGGAAAGCCTGTAAATAGTTCAAGTTCTGTTTGTTGACGTTGAGGGGTGTTTTCTGGTTGAGTCTGATGGGGTGCCATACCCAGGCCCCTAAATCTCTTTTTGTTATTCCCTCAGGACTTCCTTGCTCTGCTCCCTTTGCTGTTCTGTTGCATGCTCTTAGTGTTTTGCCTCTGTGTGGTAGGGTCAGATCGGGCTCAGTTCCCGCACTGTGTCTCCAGTGTTGTCCCCCATAGGGCTATGGGTCAGTGAGGGATGTCCTGTCTCATAGTGGGCCCAACCCTTTGGTCCTCTCTGTGCACTGGCTGCTCTGAACAGGAATATTGTCCTCAAGGTTTGGTGAGCCAGGATGTGCTCCACTCTCTCTTCCTCCCCCTTCATTTGTGCCTGTGTGCTGTGATCAGACATGACCCTTTTCCTGAATCAGCACATTTTTAATACTGTTTTTGTGGTAAAATTAGGTGCTTCGGCTGATATTCAGGTCGGCTTATCCTCGAGTATATACGGTATGTAAAATGTTAGTGTCCTGCTTGGAGCACAATAAATATTAGTAAGGACAATTACTGCTGCTACTGCCACCATGTCGTTTTACCCAGTCCTGCAGCATCCTATAATCTTCATATGTTAGAGCCCAGGATTGTGGCTGTTGGGGCAGTTGAGTGTCTCTTTCTCTCTTGCTCACCCTCTACTTGAAATTTGATACAATGTTCTCTGGTGATTGATTCCCTCCTGATGAGGTACCCAAAGAAAGCACGTTGGACCATGTCCTGTTGTTTTAATTCAGTGTCTGTAAAATTTTGATTGCCTAGTTCGGAGAAGGCGGCACCTGGGTGGCACAGCCAGTGGGAACCTTGACTACAAGCTCAACGGCTTAGGGTTTGAGCCCAGCCAGAAATATGTAGAAGGACAGGTCTGGAGACCAGCCTTGAAAACCCTGTAGCATGGTTCTCCTCTGCACACATGAGCCCTCACAGTTTTTAGAAGTAGCTGCCCGGCCTTTCTTCCTAGTCTGTCTTAATCTGGAAGCCCTGCTGAAAGCTCCCCACCCTAGTCGTGTTTGAAATACTGATAATAGCAACATGCAAGCCACCACAGTGTCACAGACCGGTGTGCTCTGCTGCTGCTATATATTTTTTTAACTTAAAAAAAAAAGGATGTTACAAAAATGTCAGTACAATTGATGGTGGTAAAGTGCTCTCTTGCAAATTTCATTTGTCACTATCCTAGGGGAAAATCACCACAGATTTATGATAGTGAGGAAGACAAATTTTACTGCAGCAAAGATTTAAATGCCAAAAAAGTTTAATATGAAGCAGGGGACATTTACAGCTATTTGATATGATAATGCACATGTGTTTCCAACCTGAAGAAGGCCAACGCCCTAAAGTCCAGATAACACAGGTCTGGAATCTGAATCCACGCTGGACCCCAAGTCTTACAAGCTGACCCTTAGCCACCCTCTCTGTTCTTTTAACCTCAGAAACAGCCCTGTGGCCCAGGGATTCTCACAGCATTTATCCCTATGGCTCAGGAATCTGTATGCACTATTTTGTGTGACCCACTGTTTATCGATTATATAGAACACTGCTTAATTTTAATTCTTAGCTTTTGGTTGCCATTTGTTTCCCTGGGTTTTTCCAGGTCGCCTTGTGAGTTTCTCATTCATTTATAATTGGATTTCTGTTGGCAAAGCCCATTTTGACATGTGGAGGAGAGTGCATGCAGTCTGCTGAAAAGCAGCCACCCCTGAGGACTAAAGTGGCAAACTGCCCCTCTGGCCTGGAACTGGGGACACACTCAGTTCCTCCCCGGTGTGCTGATCCTGCCCCACTGCCTGCTGTCTTTTTAACCATCTACAATCCAACTGTGTTTTAGAAAGCTGCCACAGAGTGCCTTTGAAAAATGAAAGTCCAGTGCCATTAACCAGCCCCCCTCCTCTCTGACTTCCACTGCCCTTTGCCACCACTCACTTTCACTCTCCTCAAATGATAGCACCTCTCCAGGTCACCAACTGTGCTGCGGCTCTGTTTTCTGCTGTGTTTATTGTTTCATTCACTGATTTTAGCTTTATTATTGTAGTAAAATATCTATAACATACAACCTGACACGAGCTGCTTTTAAGTGTACAATTAGGTAGCATTAATGACATTCACAGTGTTTTGCAACTAGCACAACTATCTATTGGTAAAACATTTTCAACCCCAGACAGAAACTCAGCACCTTTCCCTTCAGCCTCTTACCGTGTGTGTGTGTGTGTGTGTGTGTGTGTGTGTGTGTGTGTGTGTGTGTAAACATTTGTGGTTTAGGTGAAGGTTTACAGAACAGGTCATGAGCTTCACATTCAACAATTAATGTACATTTTGTTTTAGTTTATCCGTTCGTCCCGTCAGTATACCATCGCTTATCCCACTTCCTCCCAGCATCTCCTGTTTCCGCTCCTCCTTTCCTAACCACCTGTCTCTACTTGGGTAAGTGTCATCCTTTTGATCTTAAATTGGTTATTCTAACGGGGGGTGAGTTCAATTCCAGACCTGGATGGTAACTAAGGGTCATAGTCTTGGGTGCTCCACTGGTCTCTGCCCAACCAGCAAACCTGATTGCTTCTGATTTTGAGTTCTGTTCCACAGTTGTCTCCCATTCTATCCAGGACCACCTAATGTGATCCTTATTGCTCGGCTGAAACTTCCAGCACAATAATGAATTGAAGCGGTGATCAAGGGCTTTCCTCTTTGACTCCTGTTCGCAGGGCTTTCAGGTTCTCTCTGTTGAGAGTAATGCTGGCCATTGGTTTTGAATATCTACCCTTATTATGTTCAGGAATTTATCTTGTATTGCTATTTTTGGAGTTTGTTTTTTTAATCAGCGACGAGTATTGGATATTGTTAAAAGTCTGTTCTGCATTAGTTGGTGTAATCATAAGGGAACTTTTCTCATTCAATTAAGACACTTAACTCCAATGGGGCCAGTT
Source organism: Echinops telfairi (assembly GCF_000313985.2). NCBI lineage: Eukaryota > Metazoa > Chordata > Mammalia > Afrosoricida > Tenrecidae > Echinops > Echinops telfairi. Next base: position 25,548,638 of record NW_022103928.1, read on the forward strand.
GGAGGTGGGCGGGGCCGCTTAAATAACAAAGACAAGATGGGCACAATGAAAAACAAAGTCAAAGTAGTTATCAAAACAGCCTGACAGGGTGTCCCGTAGAATGAAATAGATGAGAAAACTATGAAATCTTTACTTGGTCTGTATATGCTGAAGAATTCTAGGTCAAGTGAGCAGTTTAACTCAAGTTGCTAGAATAGTCAGGACTCCTCAGTCAATCCCAAGACTTGATCATTTTACTCACTGCAATCAAGTCACTGAAGACTCATAGCAACCCTATAGGACAGGGTAAAACTGCTCCTGTGGGATTCCAAGACTGTAATTCTTTACTGTAGTAGAAAGCCTCATCTTTCTCTTGAGGAACAGCTAGTGCTTTCAAACTGCTCACCTTGCAGTTAGTAGCCCAGGGCAGTAAACATTATGCTACCAGGGCACATCCAAATGACAGTTTGGGAGCATGAAAATAAGGTATAGAGGACTCTAAGGCGGGGATTGGCCAGTTTTACCATTCTTCTGGGTATAAGTGAGCCATCTCAGAAGCAGTGTGTTAGGCAGGGTTCTCTAAAGAATCAAAACCAGGACACTTATGATTTTATATATATATATGAGGATGGGCTAATACAGTGAGAAGGAATGTAACAGCTAATCAGTCCCCATGGTAGTACAGACAACTCGGTTCAACTCACTTCTGTGGAACAGTTGATATACTGGAAGTCCTTCAATTCACATGAGCTGCTGGGTTCAAGGTCAAGGAAGCAGACAGTGGAGTCCTCCCTTGGGCAAGGCAAATAGTCTGCCCACAGGCAGCGAATAGCAGGGTCGGTCGCCAACAGTTATCAGCTCAGTAGCCAGGAGCTTAGGGTAGTAGGCCCAGATGGGATATAGAACGCAAGCAGTGCAAGGCGACAGGATCCACCACCCTCAAGCTCAAGCAATGCACTTATCAGCAGCATGAAGAAGCAGGTCTCAAAGGAGCCTCAAGCTCTAGTGACACGATCCACTGATTGGCTTGACCCACATGTAGTATAGCTCACAGGTTTGAGGCAGAGAACTAGCTAAAGCAGCAGCGTGCTCCAGCATGCTCCGATCACCAAAGAGCAAGAGAGAGGGTTGTGATAGAGGGGGGTGGGCCTTGCAGAGCCATTTATCTCTTTGCCCTACAATCAAACTGTGACCTGATTAATCCCACATGTTCCTATTGGCCACGTTGGCACAATAAACCTAACTATTACAAGCAGGAAGAGAGAAAATCCCACTGCCAGCAGAAAGAAGAGCAATGAGTGGAGCATGCTCAAGATCCGCTTGTGGAGAAGTGGTGGCTAGAGCAGAGGCACCAAAGGGCCTCAGCACTGAGACCATGAGATGAAGTGGCAGGCTTCCCAGACTACAGAACGGGTAAAGCTGAATTCCTTTGGGCAGGAGACTGGGTGCCCTTTCAGCATTTCTCAAAGCCAGAGGAGCCTGGGAGGTCAGAGCCATGGGGCGGCTGAGAGGCTGAGGACCAGAGAGAGAGACATACATGCCTGCCAATGTGGCTAAGAAGAGACATGGTGGGAAGAAAGGCTACGTCCTTAAATGTTTCCTGATCCTGACTTGTGACAACCTGTTAACTTTCCTTATAAACCCCCATAATCGTGAGTATTGTTTACGTTCTCTGTGGCCATTGCAACAGATTTTCAAACCAGCAAAGGAGGTAGCGTGCCATGGAGGAGCGGTTGGTAACAGAATGGAATGAAGAAGGTTGGACAGCCTGACCTCTCCTTAATGCTGTGGAGTTGGATACTCCTTCCCCCTTGCGTAGCTGAAGGAGGTCAAGGTCAGACATGGCCTCTCTACCATTTAATAGTTGTGACTGATAACTTATTGGTTTTCTTAAAATCATTTTATTGGGGGCTCATACAACTCTTATCACAATCCATACATACATCAATTGTGTCGAGCACATTTGTACATTCGTTGCCCTCGTCATTCTCAAAACATTTGCTCTCCACTTAGGCTCTTGGTATCAGCTCCTCATTTTCCCCCCTCCCTCCTTGCTCCCCCCTCCCTCATGAACCCTTGATAATTTATAAATTATTATCATTTTGTCATGTCTTACAATGTCTGACGTCTCCCTTCACCCACTTTTCTCTTGTCCGTCCCCCAGAGAGGAAGTTTATAAAAATTAGGTTCTAATGTTTTATCCTTATGTTTTCTTTTTTTAAACATTTTATTAGGGGCTCATACAACTGTTATCGCAATCCATACACACATCAATTGTGTAAAGTACATTTGTACATCATTCTCAAAACATTTTCTCTCCACTTAAACCCCCGACATTAGGTCCTCATTTTTCCCCTCCCTCCCCGCTCCCCCCTCCCTCATGAGCTCTTGATAGTTTATAAATTGGTGTTTTGTCATATCTTGCCCTGTCTGACGTCTCCCTTCACCCACTTTTCGGTTGTCTGTCCCCCAGGGAGGAGGTCACATATAGTTCCTTGTAATCGGTTCCCTCTTTCCTACTCACTCTCCCTTTACCCTCTCTGTTTCGCCGCTCACACCACTGGTCCTATAGGGCTCATCCGCCCTGGATTCCGTGTATTTTCAGTTCCTATCTGTACCAGTGTACATCCTCTGGTCTAGCCAGACTTGCAAGGTCGAATTCGAGTCATGGTAGTGGGAACGGGGAGGAAATATTTAGGAATTAGAGGAAAGTTGTATTTCTCATCGTTGTTACATTGATCCTTATGTTTTCTTCTGAGCACTTCATATTTTAAGCTTTAACATCTAGGTCTTTGATCTATTTTGAGTTTGTTTTTGTATATGGTCTGAGATCTAGGTTTTGTTTCATTTTTCTGCATGTGGATCTCCAGTCTTGCCAGCACCATTTATTGAAGAGATTGTTTCTTCCCCAGTGATTGAACTTTAGCACCTTTTTGCAAATCATTTGCTTATCAATGGATAGAATTCCTTCTGAATTGGCAAGTCTGTTCCACTGGTCTATGTATCTAATCACAGAACCAGTAGCAGACATTTTTTTGTTTAACTTTATCACTTGCTAAGTCCAGACCATTTTGATTATTGTGGCTGCATAGTATGTTTTGGTAACGAGGAGGATGAGGCCTCTCTTACTCTGTTCTTCCTCTTCAATATTGGTTCAGGTATTTGTGGCCTATTCCCTGTCCATATAAAAACTTGGTGATTAATTTTTCCATTTTAGCCCAAAATATCATTGGGATTTAGATCAGTATTGCGCTGCATTTATAAATCACTTTTAGTAGTATTGACATTTTCACAATGTTAAGTCTTCTGAAACTTGGGCTGCGAACTCCAATGTCAGCTCTTCAAGCCCAGCAAGCTGCTCTGCTGGAGAAAAATGAGGCTGTCTGCTGTTGCGCAAACGTACCGTCGCAGAAACACTGTCCTGTACGGAATCGACTGGGTGGCAGTGGGTTTAGGTTGGTTCTAGTTTGAAATTGTTTTCACTCCCTCGTCACATGAATGTTTAGATTCCTAATTGAACTTCTCTTTCTGCTTCCTTCTAAGCCATTTTGCCACTGCAGAAGTAGATCAGATTCCCTGCTCCAAAGTGTCCCTGGCTTCCTCCCCACTCCAACTTTCTTCAGCCTTCTGTGTTCTCCCGTGTCAACAAGGGGCGCAGCCCGACAGCCCCGCTCTGCAAGCCCCCGGAGTCTTCCTCTGCTGTCCTTAGGCTGCCACTGCCAGTCCTTCCACGAAGGCAGGCCCGGCTGCTCCCTGCTTTGCGCCAGGCTTCTCTCCTGCTGCTTGACTTTCATCGCTTTGTTCGCAAACTACTCATTTTACATTCTGTCACACTTTCTGCCAGTCTAAAGCGCCCTCTCAGTCATTCCCAAACCCGACAAGTTTGGAAGACGGAGAGTTTTTTTGTCACTCTGGTACAAACCTCACCGGAAACTACTCTGGAAGACTGTGAAACTGGTCTCGGGTGTCTATGTGTACATTTGCTGTAGAAACACCAATGTGCTCATGGGAGTAATTGGAGCTGAGGGAAGTGAAGGAATCTCTTCAAACTAGGATGTGTATTTTGAGGGTATGTGGGGAATATGGAACTTAAACTACACTGCCCTGTTTGCCTATCAAACTCACTGCTGTAGCTTCGCGTTGAGTTGCAACCGGCTCGATGGCAGTGTGTAATGTGACAGTGCAGTCTAAGGTCCATCTTTCCCACATCTCAGGGGATACTGCCTACTTTGAAGAGCAGTAGCTGGTAGTTCCTACCCTGTAACTGATGAGAATCCTTCACTTCCCCTCCTCTCCAATGATCCCACGAACACATTTCAACATTGACTCCAGCGGTTCTCAACCTGTGGGTCGTGACCCCTTCGGGGGTTGAACAACCCTTTCACAGGGGTCACCCGATTCATAACAGTAGCAAAATGACAGTTATGAAGTAGCAACGAAAATAGTTTTATGGTTGAGGGTCACCACCACCCGAGGAAGTGTGTGAAAGGGTCGCGGCATGAGGAAGGTTGAGAACCTTGGATTTACTCTATGACTTTAAGAGAAGGAAATTAGATACTAAACAGTGTGGGTTAAGTGAGAAGTTTTGGTGCATTTAAAATATTAAATAGGATATTTCACAAAAATGTCAGGCATTTTAGAGATGGGAACTAGTTTTTCTTCTCAACCAGGGAGGCCAAAGCATGTTCCTCCTCAGTGGTCTCCTAGTGTGGGGGTTTAATCCTATACGTGTAGAGTCCTCTGTGTCTATGCAGAATGGCAAACGTGGCTGGGCCTGGCACTGTGTTGCAGAAGGAACAACACTAGTGTTGATTAGGCCAATTCTAACTAGAAAGGAAGATCAGAACGGGATAGTTAGACAAACCAGTGTATTTTGAAGCATCTTTCAGTTGGAAAATTACTCAGGGTAATTTTCGAAGTTTTGCCTTAAGGTACCCTGTATCCCTTTGAGTACTGGTTTGCTTGTTTAGAGCATTAGTCACAAAGTTCTTCCTCATTGAATTTGTGTGGGAATGCTATTTTGCTGCTTTGCTTTTAGTAGGCAACACAGAATGGCAGCCGCAATGGGAGACCCTGGCCTCTCCAAACTGCAATTTGCCCCCTTTAGCAGTGCCTTGGATGTGGGGTTCTGGCATGAGTTGACCCAGAAGAAGCTGAATGAGTATCGGCTGGATGAAACACCCAAGGACATTAAGGGTTATTACTATAATGGTAAGCAAACTCCCAGCTTCTGTCATCTGCTGTTTGCCCCTCTGCCCCCTGGTATCGTTCCCCCTTCTCTTTAGAACAGCATACCTTTGTCTTTGGTAAAGGGGCCCTAATGGACGTGTTGGGTAAGTGTTGGCTTGCTAACCAAAAGGTCAGTGGTTCAAACCCACCAGCTGCACCCCTAAAGAAAGATGAAGCTGTCTGTTCCCAGAAAGACTTACAGCCTCGAAAACCCTTATAGGGTTGCAGTAAGTTAAAATCTACTTGACTGCAGTGAGTGGCAAGTCTTGTCTTTTGTAATTACTGCTGTTCAGGGTTTTCTATTTTGCTTCTTGACTTTTGATCCAACCTTACTTTCACTTAATTTCCCCAGTTGTGGGGAAAAGAAAGGGAGTATTGAAACCAATGAATAAATCTAAGTAATCAGTACTATTTTTTAGTATTACTAGGGAAAAATTTGGAAATGCTTTTTAAAAAAAAATTATTGGGGGTGCTCACAGCTCTTATCACTATCCATCCATCCATTGTATCAAGCACTTTTGTACTTCTGTTGCCATCATCATTCTCAAAACATTTTCTTTCTACTTGAGCCCCTGGTATCAGCTCCTAATTTTTTCCCCTCTCTCCCTGGGAATGCTTTTTTCCAATAAATCTTTTTTATAATCTTGGGATTTTCTGCATACTCACAAGAGCTCTGCCACCTTCTGCTAAGCCCCCGTGTGTGCATTAGGGATAGTGAGGAACTAGGCAGGCCACGTTGGGTTCAGCAAAGTGAACAACATTGCACTCATTTACTTTTTTATTATGAGTGATGCTGTTTCTGGTTTGTAATTAAAAATATGATGATAATTCTTTCCAGGTGATTCTGTTGGGCTGCCTGCTCGTTTAACGTTGGAGTACAGTGCATTTGACTTGTGAGTATTTGCTCTGAATCTAAGGGAAAGAGCACGGCTTGCTTTTGGCAAGGGGTGACTATTCATTTCCCTCCTCTCTAAGCCAGGTGGGAAATTAGGGAAGCTCCATTCTGAGCAGGACCCGCACCTCATGATTCTGTTGTTTCTTCCAGAGCACAGGGACCTGTGCTAGGTGCCAAAAAGTAGCTGGTTCATTTCTTTTTCAGCAGATAGTTACCACTCCCTAACAGGCGTCAGGACTGGAACCTTGGTGGCATTGTGATTACGAGTTGGGCTGTGATCCACAAGGTCAGAAGTTCAAAACCACCAGCTGCTCTGAGGGAGACAGACAGGGCTTTCTACTCCCAGAAAGACCTAGTCTTGGCAGCTCATCAGGGCAGTTCTAACCTGTCTTATAGGGTACTGGGTGGGCATCAACTTGATGGCAGTGAGAGAGAGAGAGAGAGAGAACAGGTACCATCTGGTCCTCGTGGTGCAGATGGTACACGGCTTGCCTACTAACTCCAAGATTGGGAGTCGAGCCCTTCCAGAGGCACTAGGAAGAAAGATCTCTAATCTACTTGTGAAAAAGCCACTGAATAATCTCTGGAGCAGATTTAAAAGTCTAAGGCTGTCCGAGTCCCTCTTTATTAGGGTCATTGGCAAGTTTAATGAATAATTCTTCAGAAGGAACAAGTTATTTATTTACCAATTATTTTCTTGATTATTGCCTTCACTTTTTTGAAAAAGAGAGAGACAGAAGAGTTTGAGTCCCTGGATGGTTACAGATGGTCAAGTCCTTGCCTGGTCCCACCCTGAGGTACCTGGGGAAAAGGCCAGGCACGCAGCTTCTGGACCTTCACAGCCTGGAAAACCCCACGGAGCAGTTACGCTTTGCGCTCTTGGGGTTGCTATGAGTTGGAAAGGCTAGGTGGCAACCAGTTTTGTTTTTATTTTTATTTTTTTGTTGTTGTTTTTATTTTTTAGCATTTCTTTTTCTTGTTGTATATATGCATGAGTGTATATGGAAAGTCCTTGAAAACCTTTTCATGAAACATTCCGAGCCTCCTCTGTTAACATGTAGGTGTTTGCAGCACAAAGACTCAGGGAGCCTGGTCTCTGGGGGAGCTCTCGGTGTGCAAGAGAAGTGGAAACAAGGGTCTGAAGCACAGTGTGCCCGGTGCTGTGAGAACTGCGGAGTGGTGATCGTTACTCAGAAATGCTTGTTACAGCTTCCTCCCTGTCTTAATAATAAGACAGAGCAGAAAGAGAGGAAAACAAGATACTTTGGAGAGCCTACTGTCCTCCCCTTCATTTGTAGACCCCAGGAGTACCTTAACATCATAGTTTGCTCTTGTTCTGTGCCCTGAAATGGGTTCCAGCTCATCGTGGCCCTCTGCAAGAGAGTCACTGCCCCATCCATGGGGCTTCCAAGGCTGCACTGTTTAAGGGAGCAGATCACCAGGTCTTGGTTATAATCCTCGGGGAAGCAGATCTTCCCATATAGCTCCTGGGTGGGTTTGAACTGAGTACCTCTCCACTGCCCCACTGGGGCTCCTTGTTCTTAGGATTACGTAGCTGAGAAAACCGATGGAGCAGTTGTACTTTGATGCTCCTGGGTCAGCATGAATCGGAATGAGCTTGATGGCAATGCTTTGGGGTTTGTTTGGGTTTTTTTTGCAGAGCGAGGAGAGAGAAGGCGGGTGGGGTGCTCTCTGCATCCTAGCCATGCTTGGTTAATCATTTTTCTTCTGTCTCTAGGAATACTCCCACCCCAGCCCGTTGCTGCCCAGCGGTTGGCACGCTGTATAACACCAATACACTGGAGTCCTTCAAGACTGCGGATAAGAAGCTCCTTTTGGAACAAGCAGCAAATGAGGTCAGATGGCAAAAATAACGTATCTGTCACGTGTTCTTTGGTCCTGACGGCTGTGGTGTACCTGATCAGGGCCATGGATTCTGTCAGAGAAACAAATAGAGCAGGGACTCAAAAGTGTTTGTGGGTGCCTTAGTTATCTAGTGTTTCTCTAACAGAAACCCCACGCGTGGTGGCTTTAAAGAAGAGAAATATGTTCTCTCACAGTTTAGGAGAGCAAACGACTGAATGCAGAATGCTGCCTCTAGGAGAAGGCTTTCTCTCTCTGGTGGCTCTGCAAGAAGGTCCTTATTTCCATTCCACATCTGTGGTCCAGTGTTCCATGGAGATCTCCGTGTGTCTTGGCCTCCGTCTTCCTCGGGTCTAGGAGGCTCCTAGCACAGGTCCCTCAGGTCCAAAGAATATTCTCTGTTCCTGGCCCTCTTGATTCTGAGGCCTCTCTAATCTCTACTTGCTTGTTGAGTCTTTTTTATATCTCAAAAGAGATTGACTCTAGATACAGCCTAAGGCTATAGCTCTTATCCTGCCTCATTGACATAACTGCCTCTAATACTACCTCATAAACCTCATAGTGGCTAGGATTGACAACACATAGGATAATTACATTAGATCACAAAATGGGCGTCAATTTAATAATAGTTGGATTCCTGGTCTAGCCAAGTTGACACCCATTTTCGGGGGGCGGGGAACGGGGTGGGGCCCGGGATGGGACAGTTTAATCTCTACCAGTGAGTATTGTTTTTTCTCTTTTTGTGTTGGTGGGAAGTTCATGGAAGACGGGATGAAAAGTGAATAGGGTTTTTCTATGAACTTTTTGAAGTTCCCTCATAGGTGAGCTATGCTTTTGCTTCTGGATGCATTTTGGACCCTGTTCCTTGTGTGTGCTGGAGACACTTCACAAGGCCAAGCATCACAGTGCTAAAGGAAACGATCAGACTCCCCATCACCTTCACTACTGAGTTTGAGTGATCACGGAATTATCACGACCTGCTTCTAATCTCCGTGTTCTTTCTTCTGTCCCTTGCACATGATGGGTTTCTGCCTGGAACATCTTTCCTTTCCTTCCTTACATTTGAATCAGAGGAACTCAGGGGGCAGGAAGAAGCCCAGTCCTCTAACCTATCTATGTGAATGGTCTTCACACTGGCCTTCAAAACAAGAGTCTTATTTATTTGGGTGCAGAAGTGACAGAGGATGTCTTCCACCTCCAGTCTCAGGCAGGCAGGCAGACCTCTCTCCCCTCCCTAGCAATGACCACAGCCAATGGGCTCTGGCAGCAAAGGCCTGTGTTTTTCTTGGCCTGTGGCTCGACTGCTCCTTGAGCCGAGGGCAATCTAGCATCTAGGAAAGCAGGCATCCCACCGGTGAGGGGTGTTCTTGGGCTCTCAGCCCTTATTTCTTCTCCAGCTTGTCAGAGTGGGGCCTGCTTGGCAGTGAATCTGCTCCTCCATGCCTAATATTTCAAGAGCAGGAGCTTACCCTCTCTGCCCATTTACCTCTTAGATAAGGTGACCAGATTTAAAGCGGGACACCATTGACCGGGGCGTGGGGGTGGGGTTCTTGATTAAAAATTTGGTCTATATGGACCAAATAGTCCATTCCCTAGCTTGTCATGCATTCTTTCAAAAAAATCAGGACTTTTTAAAAAACGCCAAAAATCGGGACTGTCCCGCCAAAAGCGGGATGTCTGGTCACCTTACTCTTAGACCATTCTGTGGGCTCATCCACATAGTTCGTTGTCTTGCTTAGGTCTCATAAGGCGAGTAACTAATTTTAGTTATTGAAACACTTTGTATGTAACCAGGGCTGTCAACTAGCCTCAGCTGTTCCTCTTGTTTTCGGCCCTGGTACTTGCTGAGCATGCACAAACTGGGAGTTTATTCTCTTTTCTTCATCTCTCAGGGAAAGGTGGTCCAAAATAAGACATTAAGAAATTATCTAGACATAATTCAGATCACTTTCCCCAAGAATTGTCCCTGACACTTGCCCCTCCCACCTCCCCTGCTGAGTTTAGTGCCCCTCCCAGAGATTCCGGAGCCCCTGGGTGGTACAAATGGTTAGCAGGGCCAGGTGTTAACCCAAGATGGGTGGTTCGACTCCACCCAGAGGCCCCTCAGAGGAAAGACTTGGTGATGTGGCTCCAAGAAGTCAGACAGTACAAGTCCTATGGAGCATAGTTCTACTTGCTGTGGGTCAGGGTCACACTGCCTCCCCACCTCCTTCCATCCACCATCCTCCCTGCCCTTCTGGAATTCTGCATACTTTCCTGATGGCAAATTCCTTGTCTGCCCATTCGATTGTGAGCGTCAGAGGCTAGGGACTGTGTCGTTGGTTTCTACCACTTGGACATGCTGGTGTTGAGTAGACAATAAGGAACTCCTGATTGCAGGGAACAGTGAAGGCAGCAGGATCGTGACCGATTCCTTTGTCTGCTCTGATGGTGAGGGACACCGGGAGCAGAATTCTGGGTGGTTTCAGTCTTCTCAAAATGTGAGGGGAGCGGGGCTGGAGTAGAGGCTGGGATAAGCGGGCAGAGGAATTGCCTGGATCGAGTAGTGCTGAGCCTGCTGGGAAGGAGGCAGTGGGGTTTTCTCCATGTTTCTTTTGAGGGAGAGATACTCCAAGATGCTTGATAACCCACCCTGACACGTGTCTTGCTTCTGACAGATATGGGAATCAATAAAATCGGGCGCTGCTCTTGAAAATCCTGTACTCCTCAACAAGTTCCTCCTCTTGACATTTGCAGTAAGTAAATGCACTTTCTGTTATTTCAAAACTAGTGAAGCTCCCTGATTCCACCCCGGGAACCGCAGTACCAACTACTGCTGTCCTCTCCCGAGCTCTTAACGCCCAACTCCAGCTGTCAGGCTACAGCGGTTAAAGGGATGGTCATTTTATTCCTGGCCAGAGTGCCCCAGGGCTTGTTTCTTATGTACAGTTATTCTTTCTGAAGGGGCTGGTAAGGGTAACCGCAGTGGTTACCCAGGACATGATGACGTCAGCTCTGGAAGGAGTGATTTCACTGTTGGAAGGACCTGGTGGCTTAGGGGGTTACACAGTGAAGGCAGCAAGGTCAACAGCTGGAGCCCAGCAGCCACTCCTCAAGAGAAACATTTATGGATCGGAGCCCCTAGGGAGCAGCACTAATCCGTCCTCTAGGGTCACTGTGAGGCAGGATGGACTCTGGCGATGGGTTTTCAATGGAAGGACTCCGCAGCAAAGGGTTGGGTTCGGTTGTAGGTTACATATCTTTGTTGGAAGTAGTGCTGCAGAGCTCAGTTGCTGATCTTTCAATGTAAGGAAAGGGCAGAGTCTCGAGGATCCACCTTCCCTGTTTTGTTTTGTTTTTAAGAAAGAAAGGGGTGGGGGGAGTTTTATATACATGAGATTGGATTAAAATGAGTATGAAGGACAGCCTGAAAGAGAAAAAGAACCCCAGTACTTAACAACTGCTGCCTAAGGAAGCCGGGGTGATGAGCTGGGAGAGAGAACCTGGCCCCAGTGGGAGGGAAAATGGGGGGAAGGAAGGGGCTGATTGTACAGATGCAGGGGCTGGCATGTGCCCCTTACTCCCCCCTCCCCTGACACACACACATGGGCATTTTATATATGAAAGGCTTCCAAAAGTTCGAGGGAAAATGGAATGAAAGGATAAAGGAACATTTCCATGGATACTTTGAAAACCCTCATATAATTATGATTATGATAACTGTCATCTGTCATCTGTTAAATGATGTTCCATAGACTTCTGAGTACTGTTAAAACTTTCTCCCATTCTTAATTACTATAGAAAGTGCTACAGTGAACAATCATGCCATAATGACTTTTTCTGTAGAATAAATGTTAGGAGTTGGCCTATAAACTTAGTGATGTGGATATATATTAAGTGTGTTTGTTTCACAATAATTTCATCTGGTTTGGGTATCCATCTTCCACCCCACATTTCTTTTTCTTTCTTGACAAATTGTTGGTATTCCCAGGAAATAATTCTCCTTTTCTTTGAACGCTGCCTTCCTAGTTTACTGAAAAGGAGAGCAGGAAGCAAGCTGGAGACGACGTCAGAGGGTGACTGTCTACTGGAAGCCAGTTTTTTTGCATCAGTTTTTCTGTAACACTGATGGGGGTAGGGGACACAAAAATGTTTATCTTCATCATCAGCGTGGTGGTGATTGTTAGTTGCTCTCCAGTGGAGTCCAGCTCATGAAGGCCCCGTGTGCAGAGTGGGACGCCCGCAGGGCTTTCGAGACCGGGACCTTCCAGAAGCAGACCCCCAGGCCTGTCTTCTCAGAGGGTTGAAACCCCCGAGATTGTTGAAGACCCACAGATCCTTAGTAGGTGAAATTTGACATTGATAATTTTATCTATAACACTGAGTAATTTTTTTAGCTTCTTTACTGGGCTAGATAGAGATAAAGATTGGAAGTAGACAGCCTTGGTTTTGTTTGTTGAACATCAATACAGTCTCTGTACTAAGAATGTTGATTAGTAGAACATAATTGACAGTAAGCTTTTAATGAGATAAATAATTGTTAGCTCTTACTCCAGTTTTAAGGTGTTTCCTAGAATCAGTACGCACATTGGCCTTTTAGCGCTTTTTACTGAGCATACTTAGCTTGGCTTTAAAATAAAAGTCTATATCCTTTAAAGTCTATATCAGACACAAAGCTTTGTGTTTAATTTAATTGAGGTCCTTTGTATTCTAAAAAGGATCCCAAGAAATTCAAGCCTTTTGACTTTTGAAGATGGCCTACTAAAGTGTCTTAGAAATTGTGGAGTCCTTGATCTTGAATTGTTTAACCTTTTACTAAAGATCAGTTATGACAAATCGTTTAAGCACAGAGAGCTAGTAGTCTTTGGAGATGGGCTTGCTTTCCTGCCTGCTGTTGCTGGGGCTCAGAGGAAGAGACACTTCATTCGCTTTACTTGTGTTGCTTGATTTGCCATCAGGGAGTAGGTTCTTAGTTGATAAATTAGTGAGAGAATTGGGGATTGCAGAAACTGTAATTATTGGTGTTCTCATCTGGCCACACATTTACATATAAATTCATATTTAAAAAGTTATCTAGTAAGATTCCATTTATATGAAAAGTCCAGAATAGACCCATCCATAGAGACAGAGGTACATTCGTGGTGACCAGGAAGTGAAGATGGTAGGAATGGGAGTAACTGTTAACGAGAAAGGGGGGTTTGGGCTGGTGGTGGTGATGAAAATGTTGTTGAATTAGTATTGATGGTGGCAATATACTTAAATCCCAAGCCCAAACTCACTGTCAACAAGTCATTTCCAATTCATAGCTAGCCTATATAGGGTTCCTGAGACTGTCAGTCTTTGTGGGAGCAGACAGCCTCACCTTTCTCCCTCAAATTGGCTGGTAGGTTTGAACCACTAACTTTGCAGTTAGCAGCCAATGTCTAACCCAAAGTGCCACCAGACTTCCCTTATCAATATACCATATATACTCGTGTATAATCCGAGTTTTTTCAGCACATTTTGAGTGCAGTTTTTGTGATAAAATTAGATGCCTTGGCTGATATTCAGGTCAGCTTATATTTGAGCATATACGGTGCTCTGAACCACTAAATCATACGTGATTAGTCTTATGGCATGTGAATTCTGTCTCAGTAAAGAAATAAGCTATAACTACACCCCAAACCAAACTCACTGGCATCGACTCAATGCTGAATCACGGTGACTTCCTCTGGGAGTTTCTGAAACTGTTTACGGTCTCAGAAAGCCCAGGCTTTCTCTCTTGGAGGTGCTGGTGGTTTTGAACTGCTGACCATGTGCATCACAGCCCAATGTGTAACCATTGCACCACCAGGGCTCCTATAAATTATATAACAGTCACCCAGTTTTCATTCTTAGCAAGATTGGAGAAGAAATAATAATTAGCCAGATAAACTGCTGCGATAGCGATCAGTGGTCACACACTAGTGAGGAATCTGTCAGACACCCACGTAGCTGTGTGATCCTACCACGTGGGAGTTCAGGCCACAGATGCTGAGGAATTTCAGAAGCACAAGCAGTCTCTGCTTGGGGATTATGTCAAGGGTAGTGTGACGAATCCTGTCCCCCACATCCCTTCCCATGTGAAGGAGCAGTCAGAAACCTCTGTGAAGACAGAAGAGCTTCTATCATCTGTGCTCCTTCGTGCTGAGACTGACAGCCAATGGTACGCTCATCTTAGTGTTGCCAGTGTCCAGCCTTGACTTTGTGCATGCTGTCAATTTTATAATTGCTGTCATGCCCTCTCCTACTCACGATGACCGTATGTCCAACAGAACAAGCCACTGCCTGGCCCCAAGCCACTGCCATTGCTGTGCCCCAGTCCACTGTGGCAGCCCCTGTGTGTTCTGTGGACCGTCCAGCCTAGGGGACTCATCTTCTAACCCTCTATCTGAAAATGTTCTCTGCGATTAATAGGGTTTTCATTATCTGAGTATCCGAAGTAGATCACCAGGCTTTTCTTCCTAGTCTCCTGGAGTCTGGAAGCTTCACTGAAACCTGTCCAACACGCCTGGTCTTGCTGGTCATGAAATACTGCATCACAGCAACATGCAAGCCAACACTGACACATGGATGGTTGTTTTTGTACATAGCAAGTGTTTAATAGTTGTTGACTTGAAATTTATCAGTAAGAAAATTTTAAAACAGCATTCTTTTACCTATTTATATGCAGACATACGATGAACACAGCTTCATGTATAACAGGCTTGCGCTTTTCTGCTGTGGAGAGAATGGCGCTGTGTTACAGAGTCGAGCTCCACCTTGCGTATGTGCACTGAGTATGTCTGGTCCCAGTGGGGAAAGCGGCAGGGTGGGTGCAGTGTTCTGGTTCCTGCCCTGCCACTTCCCTGTTTTCTGTTTAAAAAAGGGATGATAATGGCTGCCTCTCAGAGTGGTTTTGTGTATTAAATAATGGTGACGCTAGCGTCGCCTGCTCCACCAGCATTTTTCTTGTTAGCAAGTGTCCAATAAAGTCTCTCCTGCTTTCATCGTAACAGTAGTATGTGGTGTGTGCATGAGGGAATATATGGGGATAAAGACAGGGGTTCTGCATTCCATCAGGTTCTACTGGAGATAAGAGTATCCACTGAGCTGGTCACATTTTCTGTGTGACCGTTTTTCTGTCTTTTGTGGCTCTAAGAAGCTGCTTCCATTGAAAATCTAACCTCCAGGGATGGATTTTAGTGTCATCCTTACCCCCCCACACACACAGAATTTGTGCTAATAATAATAATTTGAGTATTATCATAAATGTTTTAGAATTATCTTCCCTTAAATATGTAATCCCAATGGTTGCTTTACACATTTTATTCTAACCACCTAAAATGGAATGAAAAGCACTTGGCAAATCTCCAATTGCAGCAGGCATCTCTTCTACAAAGTAAGGCACAAACAGAGTTGGACTTCCTTGCAGAACGAATCAAGAATGTCAATAAAGCTGTTATATATAGATATATAAAAGAATCACGAATGCAATGTTGCCTGGATTTTGAGAGGAAGTGTTTGTGGGAGTCCCACAACAAGAGAGACTATTTCTTTGTTGGATTTCACAAAAGCAAAGTGAAGTGAATGGACAATTTCCTGGAGATTAGTTACAGTGGCACAAATGTTCCACAGTGAAGACCTTCATCCAGAGTATATTCAATGCAAGCTTAAGATGTAAAACGCATTCCTGACTATTTAATTCTGCTTCCTCTCTGGATACCTAAGGTTTTTGAATCTATATTTATCTATCTTACCAAAACTGGTATAAAGGCTATGAAAAGACATTGTGTTTCAAATGTACTGCTGATTATTTATAAAAAAGAAAAAGCTGCATCCTGAGATCCTAATAATTATCGGTGCTGTTATTTTTCCTTTGGTCTTTGTTGAAGAATTTGTTAACGACCATCCAGTGATTCCGGCTCAGGGCAATCCCTGGTGCCCCTTCATCTTTTGTCTTGATGGATTTAACTTATCCTAAATAGTTCGTGTAAGTGGGTCATCCAGTTTTGTCTGTTGATGCTGTTCTCACATCCTGTCTTCTTCTTCTTGACCTCCTAGGATCTAAAGAAATACCACTTCTACTATTGGTTTTGCTACCCCGCCCTCTGTCTTCCAGAAAGTTTACCTCTCATTCAAGGGCCAGAGGGTTTGCATCAGAGGTTTTCACCAAAACAGGTATCAAAAAAAATAGAACACCATGCAAATAAAATTGGGTTTAATGTACAAGAGTAGTTTTTCTTGTTCATTGTGAAGAAAAATAGGCGCTACATTAGAGGTGGTGTCTGTCGAATTCTCTAAATATGGTAGTAGGAGAATATACTTAGTCATAAATATTGTTAAACTCTTTGGGGAAATAGTGAACAATAATTTTCCAGTGGTGTTATAGGAAGAATTGTAGGAGCATTTTAAGAAATGGCAAGAATTTACCATAATGTAGTCTTTAAGATATGGGGGCTTCCTTCTTTGTAACTGGATAGTCAGTTCCGTGCTGTGCTGTCTGTTCTAACCCCAGGAAAGGAGCCAGAAGTCATGGTGGCTGTTAGTTGAAGTGTAGTAATGCCCACAGACGCCCAGGATCTTTACAGAGCGTCTGTGAGACAAGATAGACGACATTCTGCTGTCCTTGTGCCAGCGTCCTGAGCTTTCACATCGGGACGAGGCACGCAGAGCTGGGCCTTGTAGCTTAAGAAAGATGGTCTCAGGGCCATCAATGGAGATGGCCCTGAGACGAACAGTGAAGACAGCCAGCGGGGCGATGAGAGACCCCCAAGACTCCTGATTGTTGTGAAGGCAAAAACAGCAGCAAGATGATCTGAATTTATGAAGCACATCAGTGACTAAAGCTCTGAACACTGAAGCCCAGGACCTTACAATACTGTGGATTTCATGGATTTAAAAAGAGAAAAAGACCAAGGCAGAGGGTGATCTTGTGGCACTATGATTCCAAGAAGAAATATAAGGGGGGGGGTTTTCAAAAAAGTTCCTGGGAAAATTCTATTATCTTTTCATGTCATTTT
>NW_022103928.1:25565702-25566732 GCF_000313985.2 Echinops telfairi
TTGCTCGTTGGTATGGGACCAAAATGTATGGTTACACAGCCCTGCATTCATAGCAAAATGGGCAAATTGTATGACATGTGAATTGTGTCTCAATACAGTAGCCTTAAAGAAAGATTATGGACGAATAGAATGTATGAATAATAGAGTCATGCTGGGTAACATTCTCAAGGGATACATTTGTGGAGTTATTGCAGGAAGGAAAGAGTGTTTAGCTGGCCCCTTAAACCTTTGTGGTGACATCCTAGAGGAACATCATGAGCTACTGTACAGTGTCGCTTTGTGCCCCTGTCTCAGGCACGATGCCAGGCACGCAGAGTGTTGCATGAAAGTTAAGTGTATGCTCTGGGGCCCTGTTATGTTCAATTGCAGTAAAACAATATTGGGTTTTCTGACTTTAAGGTGTCTTTCCCCTTATGTTAACTTTTTAGCTAGAAGTACAGCTGTACTTGTCCGCACAATAACCCCGTGTTCTCTGTTTTCAGATTCAGGCCCTTGCGCGTGCATATGATGATCTTTGCCACACGGAAGGGGTGACAGCCCTCCCTTACTTCTTAATCAAGTATGACGAAAACACGGTGCTGGTTTCTTTGCTGAAACACTGCAGTGATTTCTTCCAAGGTCAAAGGACAAAGGTCAGAGACATTTTGAGTATTATTTTATTATCCAGGAGAAAAAAAAATCTGAAGTTCACATGCAAAATTCAAACTCATTTAGAGTTCTTCGCCATCCATAGGATACTTTAGAACATTCCTTTCTGTTCACCTTTTCTTCCCAAATCAGCCCCTCCAACTAACTTTCCTACCTCAATCACCTCAGTGTGGTTGTTCATTCCTTACCAGCTGTTTCAAAGAAACCCACTGACCATTGAGCCAATTCCACCTCGTGGCAACCCTCGCTGGCATTTCTAAGACTGGAAATCTTTTTTTTTCTTTTTCTTTACTTAATCGTTTTATTATATAACTCATATAACTCTTATCACAATCCATACATACATAAATTGTGTAAAGCACATTTGTACATTCATTGCCCT
>NW_022103928.1:25568248-25570176 GCF_000313985.2 Echinops telfairi
TTGATTATCTTGTTAATTGAACAAGTAGATTCTTCTTGCTTCCATCTTGCATATCACAATTCCAGAAATACCTTTCTCTAATACTTACATCCACTCATGTAACAAGAGCCTCCTGATGTATTCCTTTTAATTCCAAGTTTGCATCTTCCACCATTTTCTGTGTATACCTTTGCTCCAGCTAAGCTAGTCTGTTTTTCACCAGCCTGTCATTAAGTCCCCCGAGGTCTTTTTCTACATCTGTTTTTGCTCATCTTGTATCATCATCCTAAAATGTATGTATTCTACTGGTGAAAATCCTAAGAAGCTTCATTTAATGAAATTCTACTATTCCTAAGTTCACCTTAAATTCTACCTGACCATGAAGCCTTCTTTCATTATGGGTGTGGCCATGGGTGACCTATCCCACCTCCAGCTCCCTGCACTTACTGCCTGATCCTCATGTACTGTTTAATAATGTTTAACATATCAAGCTGCCGTTAATTAGAATCAGTGGTAACAATTAGCAATAATAACAAACTGTGCAAATGATGTTTTTTAAAAATAATAATTTGTTTAAATTATTTTATTGGTAGCTCTTACAGATATCATAGCATTCCATAGTTCAATCACATCAAGGAGTATTGTACAATTGCTACCACAAATAGTTTTAAAACATTTCTTTCTTTTTGAACTCCTGATATCAGTTCCCCTTTATCCCCTTTCTCCCCGACCCTACCCCACAGGAAAATATGCATACACCATATCTTACACCATCCAATATATCCATTCACACACAGTTCTGTTGTTTGATCTCCTGGAGTGGGGTTATACAATCATCAATACTATCAGCTGCTCCCTCTCCCCTCCCTGCCCGCTCCCACAGGGAACCATTACTCCTGTTACTGTTTCTGAAAAGTTATCTATCTTGGATTTCATGTATCAAACTATCTTAATTATACAAATGAACATATGCAAATCGAACATGATTAATGAGGTAAACCAAGAACCATAATAGTAAGGGGAGGAAATAGTAAAGAATTAGAGGATAAGTACGTACCCTGCATCTGCCATCCCTTCTGTGTGGCCCTTCTGAGAGGGACTGTCCAATTATCTTACAGTGGGTTTGGGGTCTCCACTACATCCACGCTCTTTTACATTGATTTGGTTGCTTGTTTTTGAACTACGTTTTCCCATCAGCCCCTCATGATCACACAGGCTGGTTGATGTGCTTCTTCCATGTGGGCTTTGTTGTTCCCTGCTAGATGGCCACTGTTTAAACCTGTAAGACCCCAGACAGTTTATGTCTTAATACCTGGGCACCATTAGCTTTCTTCACCACATTTGCTTATGCACCCATTTTGTTTTCAGCAGTCGTGTCAGGAAGGTATCATGTAATGCCACATTATTAGAACAGACTGTTCTTGTACTGAGGTAAGATTTAAGTAGAAGCCCAAAGTCCATCTGCTTTCTTGTTGTATTTACATACATCAACAAATTCTATATACCTATATATATATTTTTTTCCTTTCTTCTTCTTTCCTCTTTTTCTTTTTTCTTTCCTCTTGCCCCACTATGTTTACCCCTCGTTCACCTCTCAGTAATTCCTCTCAGATACAATTCAATTGATCAAACGTGACCAGAAAAGCTACACCATCCTCACAGTCAATGTTAGAACCCTTCCTATTCCCCTGTCCTTGTCCTTATTGCTCACCACTCCCCTGCCTCCACCTCCTCCCCTCCCATGGCCCCCAAGAACTGTTAGTTCCATCACTGTCTCCATAGGATCACCTATCCTGCCTGTCTTGTGTAGATAAACACACACACACACACACACAAGACCATATAAGTGATGTTTTATGCCATATTAGAGTGTAAGCCTGTTGATGGCAGGGAACATGCCTTACCTATCTGTTCCTACATAGTGTGTAGCACTTGTCTTATTTACATTA
>NW_022103928.1:25571643-25614003 GCF_000313985.2 Echinops telfairi
CCATTGTTTTCTCCTCCAGATTGTTTATCCCGCCTATCTCATCTAGATAGACCTGCAGAGATAATAATATGCACAAAACCAAGACAGAGCAAAACAAAGCAACAAGACAAAACAAAACAACAACAAACCAATGACAAAAAAAGAAAAGCCTGTAAATAGTTCAAGGTTACAGGTGCCCTTTTTGTGAGGCTGCTTTGTCTGTGTGAAATCCAGGCCCAGCCTCCTTCCTCAGATAGGGCAGTATGTCAGGACACCCTGGAGTAGCTTCTTATGGACCAGAAATAGGTTTAATTGTACGTGTTCTTAAGGAAATTAAGGTTGTCCGGGAGAGATGAAATGTTACCTGGGAATTCAGATAAGGGAAGAGAAGTACGAAATTATACAGATGATACATTGGTTGTTGGTCAAAATCCTGCCCTGTTCCAGAAAGCGTCATCAGACGCTGGGCAGAATGATGGCCTGGTAGGAGTTTAATCATCTCCTTACCTGTGGTCATGAATGGTCACATCCATCCTTCACACTCCTTCCTGCCCAAATGTGCTTTCTAAGATGTGAGTTTGATCTACCTCCTCTGTTTAAAACCTTTCCGTTGCTCCTGTTGACTTCAGGATAAAATTAAATATTTTGCTTGACATTTAAGGCTCCTAAAACCTGATCCTCTCCATCTCTGTAGCCTCATGTCTGGCTGTTCTCCAAGATGCAGCCAGTGCCGTGGCTACAACTGCCCCCTAAACAGCCATGCTTCCCCCCCACGTCTCTGCCTTCAGATATGGGGGTCTCTCGGTCTTCTTTTGTTCACCTGCCTGATGCTGCACTCATCTTCAGGGTCTCCCCTCTGTTTAAGGTTAAGAACAGAATTCCCTAATGTGGCATCTGAGGTCATGTACAGCCTGGCCCCTCTGCAGAGCCCCCAATCTATTCCTAGCTCCCTGTCGCTTTGTACTCCTGCCACTCTGGCCTTCAGCCCTCTCACGAGTGCTGGGCGCAGCCATTACACGTGCCTTTTGCTTGGAGCAAGACTCTCTCCTTTGTCTTTTCCCTTACCCCCTTGTCTAGGCACCGCTTTACTTCCTTCACATTAGAGCTTAGTTTTCTCAAAAGAACCTTCCCAGACCTCTGTAAAAAAGGTTTCTTCTGACTGTGATCCATTCTCACATCATTATGCCTTTGTCTTTTGTTGTTGTAGTTTTCCATTTCACCAGGAGATTGCTCTTTTTCTCCCATTTAATATAAATTCCATGAGGGCAGGTCTTTCTCACTATTGATGTCACCTCACTTGACCTTGTGCATGGTACGTAAAATAAGATAGGATAATTGCATGCATGACAATTTGAACATCCCACGTATGAAGCACCTGGCACACAGTAGGCCTTCAGGAGGTTACTCAGCATGACTTAATGAGTGTTCTCTTTCATGTGAGTTTGCTGCTGTCTGATGAAGGTTGTGCATTTGATAAAGGCTTTCCCAACTTGCATATGCCGCTCAAGTTTATATCCTATGAGTCACAAATGTGTTTATGTTTGTCAGGAGACAGATTATAGGGATACATATGATTTTCAATAGATAATGTAATACAGTAGTTCTTTATTTGTGGTGAAGGGTGGTATATACACAAGGTAGTTTCAAAAGTTTTGTGGGCAAATGGAATTAAAGCATAATGGGATTTTCCCATGGACTTTTTGAAGCCCCCTCATATGTAACCTCTGAGATTAGCTCGACACCTTGGCTCCCTGCCCGAGAAGGCACACATGCGCATCTCAGCTCAGGGGACTCAGGGCCGTGACACCAGATGTGGGTCTCTGGGTCTCTGGCTAAGAGGAAGGGAGGAACTAGCCCACTCGAGAGGGAGCTTGTGGGGTTGCTGAGGTCGGGGAGGTCCAAACCTAAGGTTCTGCCCTCTCAGGTCTGGAACCTTGGTGTGGATGTCAGAAATAGGCACCCGCTCCTGAAGAAGGCTCTCTGCCCTCCACAGGCAGCTGCAGCCGCCATGTGCTGAACTTCACCTTGGAGCTAAGCACTGAGCTGGTCCCACACACACATGATTGCTGGCCTTCACGCGCCCTGCAGAGTGAATAGAGTTGTCCCTGTTTTATGGAGGAGGAGAACGGAAGAGAGGTGAGGGAACAGAAGCTTCTTCACATGTCAAAATGGAAAAATAAACAAACACTTTTCTCTCCCGGAGCCCCTGGCTGGTGTCAGTGGTTCATGAACCCAGTGGCTGACTGAGGCTGGAGGCCACACCTTACCCTGAGGTGCCTTGGAGGAAAGTCCTCAGGATCTGCCAAAGCCTCAGCCAGTGCCAATTGTACGGACCACAGTTCTCTGACACGGCGGCTCCCTAAGTCAGAGCTGACTCTGTGGTCGCTGATGGGCGTTTTCTCCGTGGCTTGGGTTCGAGGCGAACCCATCTTCAGGACCCAGCTGCACACACAGTCTTCTGGGCCTCGGCTTCCTTAGTGTCTATAAGCGGATGATAGTGACACGCTTTCCTCCTCGGAAATGGTTGTGGGAGTTGAGATACTGGGTACTAACGGCGCTACTCAGTTTTACTCACATTTCATAATGGTCCCCACTCTGGTTTCTTAGAGTACTTTATTTTTTCCAAAGAAAATTATCCTTTTTAAAGGAAAATTCTTTTCTGTGAACTAAACCTCAGTCCCCACCTCTTCTATACAAGTAGGGTTTTGATGTCCTGAGTTCTGCAGCTCACAGTCTTTCCCAAAGAAAAGGAAACGTTCTTAGCTCTTTTCAAAAAATGTTTTAAAGGAACCCAAAACAAGGCAGAATAAATGGTCCGCCTTTGAGGAGACTACTCCCCCGATTCACAGGGTTACCACTCAGCAGCCTACAGGGAGGTGGCACCACCTCATGAAGGATGCCCTCTTCAACTCAAAGCTCAGCAGCTCAGGCCGTTTTGACTGGCTCCCTCCCATTCTTTGGATGGGACATGGTTGTTGGTGTGATTGCTTCCTTTTCGACTGTGACTTAGAGTTAAAAATGCCTGTTATGATCTGACTCAGTGCTCTATTGTGTGACGTTGAATGTGTGTGTGTGTGTGCGTGCAAAACTTCACAAAACAATACTCATTGTGATACTCTTTCTATTTTACTCTGTTTTATCTTTGGAAAAAGCATTCGTTGTGACCTACTAAGTGAGTTAACGTCTCATGGAGTTCTTCAGCTCTACTTTAAGCTGTTTTTCTTAGTAAATATTTTACATATGTTTTTCTAATCATCTTCTGTGCATTTTTCAAATGATGAGATTGCACGACAGGGATGCACTGTATATCCATTTGAGCTGGGACAAACACTTTGTAATAACAAATGCAAGCAACTTTGTGACACACATCAAAACATGATTATTATTACATTAAGGATGTCTGAGTATATATGGAAATGATTCTTTAGTTTCTTATGCCTAGAAAGGGCCACTATGCAGCATGACAAACATTTGACTGGCATAGATATGAACTATACGTGTTCCAACTTATGAAGAAATGTAAAGCCCGGTTTAGGAGTGGGATTTGTTTATACTCAGTAGCTCTGTGAGGATATTAACTTCTATCCCATTTTGGGGGTGGAGAAGGGGCAGGGATGTTTGCTTTGCTCTTTTTCCCAGAGCAGTCATTAATGATTGGATGTTTGGGACTTGTTCTGTTACATTAACATTAGCCTTTAATTCTTTGCAATGGTAGAGGAGCAACAATTTGGATGCTACTAGCTGGACTTTCTTCACATAATAATTTGTTTTTTCCCATTGTGGCAGCTGCCTGTGACATTGCCGCGCATTAGGTATTTGGATTTTTAGCATACTTTGAAAACATGTATTTCCCCGCCCGTGTTTCCTATTGCATGAAGTGCTTGGGCGAAAATGACAGCCATTTGCCAGAGAAATATGTTTTATGGGTTCCTTGTGGAAATTTCTCTAGCTGCAGACACTTAGGTTGACAATTTTGCCCACTTTTCTTTCTCACATTCTACCGTTTTCAACAAATCACTTGGTGGACTGGAGCCAGATGATGAATGGCTAGACCACGTCAATGAAATGCATGCTTTCAGCCAAGTAGAATAGAGCGTTGATTTCCTAAACTGACCAAACAGACTCTTGGCTTTTTCCTGATTTGTATTATAAGAGGAAGTGATTTGTCCCAATTCACACAGCTTTAGAGCAAAGACATTACTATACCTCTGAATCCTTGAGCTAAGGATTGTTTCTAAATGCCATAAATAATTTTTTTCCTGTTACCCATATAATATGAACTGGCTTTCTTAGAATTGTACCAACTAATGCTTACAGTGACTAAGGTCCTTTGTTCAATTCCCAAGCACTTAATCAGGATTTTGTATTCAAGTTTGAATCATCCAAGAAACATTACATTGTGTCAAATGCAATCCGTCATTTTCCTGTCCTGGTCTGTGGGTAGGAAGGAGAGTGAGTGGCCTTGAAGTACTGCCACGCTGACCCACCTTTATGTGTAAAAGACAGATTTTCCTCTTTAGCAAATCATTCTTGCTCCATTGCTTCTTTTGGGTCAAGTTGCTGTAATAAATGGATTCTTGGTCTTTTCAGCTTAAAAAAAACGCGTTTTGTTTTTTCCTTACTCCCTCCTCTCATTTGCACTTACTGTCAGAAGTAGACAACTATATATGGTATCTCTTATAACATTCTCATTTATGCGGTTTCAATGTCAATCCAATTTATGTGCTTTACTTATCATTTAGCCTGGACACCACATTTACAGATGCTAAATCTAAGGCCTAAAGAATATTTGAAAATTAGAATGTATCCCCTTTTGTTCTCTGCCAGTTAAGAAAAGATAACCTTGAAACTGATTGAATTGAACAAAGAGGTCAATGAAGTTACCAGAATAGCATCTATTTATGTTGTTTCTATAGTTACCATTGGTTGAGTGCTTGTCATGTGTCCAGTCTCTGTGCTGAGTACAGGTAAGAGTCATCTGTAGACGCTAGAGGAGAAAACTAAGTCAGAGAGAGGCTATGTAAACTGGCGAAGGTCACAAGAGAACAAGTGACTTAGGACAGTGAATAAGAGCCAGGCTTATGACGTCACATTTAAAAACTGCGATTCACATCTCTGTACATAACTAGCATTATTGGCTCTATCCTGCCTACTTCTTCCAAAATAGCCAACCCATAGCCTGTAAGTGCCCTATAAAATTAAGCCTTAGCACAATCTGTGAAGTTTTCGAATCTCTACAGGGCTTTTTTTCCTTCTCTTCAATTTTCTACAAAATTCTATACTTCTTTGAGATGAAGTGACTCATTCATTTTACATGTGAGAAACTTCCAAGATCTTAAGTCGTTTAGCTGTCTCTCTGATCTCTTCTGCTCTGTGGCAGTCTCAGAGCCCCTTTTTAAAACAACTTTCACAGTTTCAGGTAGTTCTGGCCCCTTGTGGTGTAGTGGGCAAGTCGGTCTCCTAACTGCTCTGTCAGCAGTTGAATCCTCTCAACCACTCTGAGAGAGAAGAGTGAGGCTGTCTGCTCCTGTGAAGATTTACAGCCTTGGAAGCCCACGGGGGCAGTTCTGCTCTGCCGTGCTGGTCGCTGTGAGTCGGAAACGACTTAGCGACAGTGAACTTGATGAGGTGTTTTGGAGAATGTCCATCAATTTAGGTTTCTTCGGTGTTTTTTATCTTGGGTTTATCATGGATTAGACTGGGTTGATGGGTTTGGGGAAAGCGAACCACTGACATAAAGTACCCTTATTTCCGCATCGTACCCAGAGTGCCAGACATCACTGGTGAGGCTAACCTTGGTCACATGGTTAAGGCAGTGCTTGCTAGGGTTCTTTCTCTGCTATAAAGTTATTCGTTTCTTCCTTCACCAGGTATCTAATGGTTAATGCTTTAAAAAGGGCAAGGCAGTCTCAACAATGTCTCTCTTGTGAATTTATTCTTGGCTCACTCTGAAAGTCTTTTCTGTTCACAGATAACAGTTGGTGTGTATGACCCTTGTAACTTAGCCCAGTACCCTGGATGGCCTTTGAGGAATTTTTTGGTCTTAGCAGCCCACAAATGGTAATTATAAGTGCGCGCACACACACACGTGTGTGTTTCCGTGTGTCTGTTTGTCTGTATATGTCTGTACGTTTTTGACAATGTGTATGCCTATATCTGGATCACCATTTTTTATCAGATGTGTTCATTTTTTCATAGCAGTCAGGTAGTAAATCAGCCAGAATCCAGTTTCCATCTGTGCCGAGCCCTTAGCTGGGTCTGTAAGGGAGCCGCAGATTCGGGTGGTATTTTACACGGGGAGCCGGAAGTCCCAAGTCCCAACACTGGCCTTCTTCAGCCCTCCCCTTCTGCTGTCTCGGTCACTGTCAGACAGGATTTCCCACTTTCTACCTTCGTCCTCTTTTCCTAACTCTATAAAAACAAAAGCAGAGACTCCAAAAGGCTAATAATTAGTACATAGTTGAATAGATGCTGAAGTTCATTAAGCAAACAAAATTAAAATAATAGCAATACAGTTATCTGCCCTTCAACCTGATTTTTTGAAAAATGACAATTCCAAGCTCTGTCTGAGGTGTGCAGCAATGGGCACTCTCCGACATGGCTGGGAAATGGGTTTCTACCCAAGACCGAAACACCGTGGCCCAGAGGCCTCACTCTTGGGTGTACAACCCACCGAACTGTGTGTTTGGAAGCAAGCCAAGCACGTGCAAGCATGCTTACAGCAGCATGGTTCATAAGAGCTGAAGACTGATAATAACCTAGACGACCTTCAGTAAGGAAATGGAGATTAAATCATGTATTCATTACAATAGACTGCTTCATTGCAGTCAATCTGAAAGCAATAGTGCTACAGGCATTAATATGAATCCATTTCAAAAATACAGTTTTGAGAGGAGTAAACTGGATGTAAAAGGCTATGATCAAATGTCAAAAGTTTAAAAACAGGCAAACGCAACCTGTGTGTTCAGAAGTTAAAGTAGTTGTCTGTGAAAGGGGGTAGTTAGTGACTGGCACGAGACACCAGACAAGTCCCTTTATCCTTCGATGTGTGTACTTTTCTGTACATTGACTCTGCTTAACTGAAAACATTGACTTGAAAGAAGCGAAGGAGACTGGCTGTAATTGGTCCCCAGTGATATATCTATGAGGGGGCTCCGAAAGTTCATGGAAACAGTCTAGCATCTTCCAATTCCATTCTTCCATGAAGCTGTGAAAACCTGTAGAAGCTTGTCTACAGGTGCAGTTTTCCATGGACAAGAGTGGACCCAAGGGTCCAGACCTTAGAGGTTCTTTTTCAAATATCTCAACCTTGGTTTTTGATGTTGTCTACATGTATTTCTGCCTTTAAAGGATTCATATGTCAGAATTACATATGTATGATGTGATTGCTATCTAAAACTCCCTTAGAAAGAAATCACAGCCAATTTAGATTTCAACCTCTAAACACGTAGGCCTGGAAGCCTATATGTATATAATCAGAATCTCAAAAAGGTTCCAGTGGATCCCAGGGTGCCAGAGAAACATAATTAAAATGAATGGAATCTTGTCCACCTGGATTTTCGGTACTTCTGATGCCAGCTCTTCTTTTCCTTCCTTTAAAAATAACAACAAAACGGGGTCTGGCCACAGGAGCAGCCATGTCCGGTCTGTGGAGGTGCTGTGTTTCCGCGACCGCACCTTGCAGGGGGTGAGAGACGTCGTCCACAGCATCGTCTTTGAAGTGAAGCTTCCAGAAATGGCGTTTAGCCCAGGTAATTCACTGCTGTTGGAGAATGCACATAATGATCAGTTTGCAGAAGTCAAATCAGGTCTAGTTTTTCTTCACAATGAAGGGGGTGCGGCTCCCCCTCTTTGCCCCCGTGAGCGCCTCCCTGGAACAGAGCGCCCTCTCTGTGATTCACACAGAACAAGGGCAACGGTTGGCAGCAGGACATTTTCTCCAGGCAGTGTTGTCGGTTTTGAGAACTTATTCTCCCTAGTTTTTGTTTTTATTTAACACAGAAATCTGTATTCCTCTCTCGCTTGAAGGATGAACTAATACTGCACTTAATTATCTATTTGTTGCGTACTTGGCAGTTGGAATCGATCCTGTGCTCCATACAGCGACCCACTCAGCAAAGGTGCCACTTCTCCTTCCACTTTCCCACTTGCCATTTGTGTGGAAAACATCAGTGCCCATTTTATAAATGAGGAAACGTAGCTTCCGTGACCTTTTAAATGTGCATGTGTGAGCCTGTCCATAGTAACTCAGGAGAAAGGCCTGGCAGTCTGCCCCCCAGAGTTCATCGTCTTGAAAGCCCTGTGGTGCAGTTCGACTCACAAAGGGTTGCTGTGACTTCAGCTCAGCTCAGTGGCAGCTGCTTGCATTTGTTTCTTTCCTTGGTGTGCATGTCTTTAGAGGCAGTAGTTTGTGGGAGAATCCCATCATCTTCTTCCACTTTTTTCCGTGAACTTTTTGTATATGTTGTTGCTAGTTGCCGTGTAGTGTTTTAAGACGGCCCATCCCAAAATAATCCCACCGAGTTCTGTGACTTGGATGCTTTTAAAAGTGCTTTCACAAAGTGTACAATCTCTTCTGAGATGTCATTTCTGGAATGCAAAAGTCACAAGGACTCAGGATTGGCCCTGATGACATTTTACAAGTGATCCTATCTGTAGACGTCTCAGAAAGGTTGACAGAGAACTCTGCTTCGTCAGCCAAAGGGAGGAAAGGGCTTAGAGCCCTAGGAAATTCTTTGCCTTTCTGCAGTCTTTAGATCTTCGCATTTGATTTAGCACCCTCTTCTGGCACATTCTAAAATAGCTCCTGTATAATGTTAGCCTGAAGACAACACAAACTAAAGGAGCCCTGGTGAGAGCGCTGGGCTGCTAACCAACCGGACAGCTGATTGAGCCGACTAACTGCTCAGTGGAAAAACGATGTGGCAATCTACTCCCATAAAGATGTACAGCCTTGGGAAATTCCATGAGGCAGTTCTAGCCTTTTAAGTACAAGATGAGTCGTGATCAACTCCACAGCAGTGGGCTCGATGTGATCTTCTTTTACTAAGCTGCAACTTAAAAATAATTGTAGGGGGCTGAAGGGACGTTAACAAGCAAGCAGTGAGTGACTGGTCCAGTCCAGGCAAATCCTGAGCTACCTTCCAGATATGTCTTGTTTAATCCCCACCTCCTCCATAAACGGGGCAAAGGGACAGTGCAGGGGGGCGGGGGGGATCCCATATTTTAAGTTGCTGAGTTACTTCTACTCCCTGATCCCCACAGTACAGCTAATATTTTGTGAGGCTGGCATATAGACAAGGAAATGGTATACATTTTATTTGAAAAAGAGGTTTCTGTAAGTATTGGGTACTAGCTGTGAGGTTGGGGCTCAAATCCACTAACCGCTATGCCGGAGGAAAATGAGGTTATTTGCTCCTGGAAAGTTTTATAATCTGGGAAACCCTATCTACGGTCACTATGATTTGGGATCAACTTGACGGTCATAGGTTTGGATTTTACTGTCTAACAATGCCTTCAATACAGCTTCTTTATGACTGATATAAATGTAGATTGTTCACATTTAGAAAAGACAAATTTTCTTTTTTTCCAAATAGGTTAGTATTTTTTATCTTTAGATATAAATAAAACTTTATGTTGTGTGTCTTTAGGAAGTATCAGCATGATTCTGAATAGTAGTGTGAACTGACAGTATTTAGTATGGTAATACTTTTTAGCATTTCTAAGGCATTCCATCACTGCAAGGGCAGTTAGTATAAGAAGGATTATTTTAAATACTGCAGGCCTTCTTTTGCTCCCTCATGATGCAGCCAAGGCCTCCTTCTAAAGCTAACAGAAAGAACCTTTAGGCAGCTGGCACTCGGGCATCAGACACTGCCAAGCTGGGGAGAGGTGCCCTCATCTTCCGTTCTGCCCTTGGAGGGGTGTACCTGGTTACTCAACCTCAGGAAAACGGAACAGAATTTTCCCCTAAAAGTATTTTCTTGTTAAACTTGTGTTGTTTTCTGTTGCCATTGAGTCAGCAATGACCCATAGCGACCTTATGTAAAACAGGAGGATTGTAGTCCCGTCTGAGCCATCCTGACCATGACTCAGGACAGAGCAACATTTCTTCATGCTGAGCCCCTTGAGGGCCTTCCACCCAAGAAACAACATTCCCAGTGATACAAAGGGTTTTCGTTGTCTAATTTTCAAAAGTAATTTGCCAGGCTTTTCTCCCTAGTCTCTTATTCTGAAATCTCTACAGAATCCTGTCCAGCACAGATAGCCCTGCTGGTATTTGGCATACGAGTGTCAGCCCTTTCAGTGTCACAGTGTCGTGTGAGCCACGCAGGAGGACAAACACATGCGGTTCAGTATGTCTTACAGGTTTAGAGTCTATGGAGGCAGATATGGTATTTGATATATTATTGTTGTAGATAGTATTTTTTGTTATTCATAAAACATTTAAAGTATATAAAGTTTTCTTAGAAAGGGCTATAACATTATTAGTAAAAGGGTTTTTGTTGCAATGACGTTTTGCTTTTGTATCATAATGTTTTGTCTGTACAGTAGGGGGAAGATTAGGTTGGGATTACTAACTATAGGACTAGATTGTGAGTCCACAGTTCCTGTTAAATATTCTTAGCACTGGTAGTGAGTCAATTCTAACTCCCAGTAACCCTATAGGGCAGAACAGAATGGCTTCATAGAGCTTGGAGACAGAATCTTTTTTTTCCCCTGACAGTTTTATTGGCAAATAATTCACATATCACACAATTCAATAGTTAAAGCACATCAAGAAGAGTTTTACAGTTATCACCACAATCCGTTTTGGAACATTTTCATCATTTTTGTATTTATCATTATTAGCTCTCCATTCCACCTTCCCACCTCCCTGCTATACTCTAAACAAAACACGAACAAGCTCACTGTTGTGGACTCAGCTCCGACTCCTGCCACCTCTACAGGACAGGGTATAGCTGCCCTGCTGGGTTTGTTTTAAAACAGTTTTGTTGGCACCTAGTCCACATATTGTATAATTCAATATTTCAATCATTTCATCATATCAAGAAGAATTGTACAATCATTACCACAATCAATTGTAGAACATTTTTCCCTCCCATGGTTAAATCGTCTTTAAAATGAGAGTTGTGTGATTACTTTCAGTTCTAGTGCTCCTCTCTCCCCTCCCCCCTTCATTGTTCACTCCTGAAATCCCTCCACCCTCCCCATACCCCACCTCCACCTCTCCATCCCCTACAAATCCTTGCATCCTTCATTATCTCTATTCATCCACACCTCTGTGCTTCATAAACTGGGAAAATCAATAGAAACAATGAAAAAAATTGAAATAAAGTGGTAAGGATAAACTAATAATAAAGATAAAAATACAAATAATGAGTAAGAAAGAGAAGACCACTCTCAATATTTAAAAAGCCAGGGAAGAAATGTTTGTCATGGAACACGCGGGAAATAATTGCACCTAGAACAAATTCAGGTTGGGTCAATAGGGAGGTCAGCTGACTAAGTATCAAGTTTGAGCTAGCATAATCAAGATTGCAATGATGTCTTTCTGATAGGAAGGCTGTTCGAGACCCTTGCTGGCTAGTGGGTCTGCTAGAGGGTCAGTCTGACTATACTCTGCCAGTGGGTTTGGGGGCCGCACTGTCCTCCTAGCCTTCTGCCAATTGGATGTTCATAATTTTGGCTCTGATGCTTTTCCCTTCATCATATTTGGATTTTGTTATGTCATTATTGGATCATACAAGCTGGTGCGCTTCTTCCATGTGGACTTGGTTGACTCCTCACTTAGATGGGTGCTTATCTGAATACGAGTCTGTTAAGACCTCAGACACTATTCCGATTGATAGCCAGGCTCCATCTGCTTTCTTCACCACACTGTGCGGTAGCACCCTTATCTCCAATAATCATTGCATGAGGGTGAGCGTTGAGCAGGGCCGTGTTATCAGAACTAACTGTTCTTGGATTGGGGCGAGAGTTAAGTTGGAGCCCGGAATCCATCCGCATGTCCATAGCACGTGCACGACTCAGATTTACTTTGGTAGCCATAATATGACACACAAAAAACTCATAAGACCAACTGCACCAATACAGCAACAAACCAACTAGTAAAAAAACAAAACAAAACAAAAAACAGGCTAAAGACAGGAAAACAAAACCCCATAGAAACAAAAAAGTACAACATTGTCAATCATCCCCCTGGGGTATATTGAACTGATCACATTGTCAATTTTCCCAGTGACACAGCCCTCCCAGCACTCTCCTATGCGAGTACATTTCCACCTTGAGCCGCAGCCCATGAGCTGTTCCTCTACATAGTTCCATCTCCCATTTGATGTGGAGACTAAATCTTTTTGGAAGCAGTCAGCCTCATCTTTCTCCCATGAAATGCCTGGTGGACTTGAACTTTTGGCCTTGGGGATTACAGACCAAATACTGTCAGGGTACCTGCCCTAACACATCATCACAGGTCCGGTGTGCAATTGTACAGTGATAATAAGTAAAGATTATAGTAAAGTCATAAAGAGCATGAGAGATAGGAAAGAGATAGAAATAATGGAGTCAGGCACATTTCATGGTAGCAGTGCTCACTTCAGCCCCGCTTGGTGCTTGGTGGTCCACGTGGGGAGAGAGAGAGATATTTAATGCTAACCAAGGCTTTTATATTCTCTGGGGACATGCACGCCCCCTAATTACAGGTGAAGACAAACATCACAGGAGAGGGTTGTGCTATAGGTAATACAGCAATGGGAGGGGAGTGGTTTAGGGGTATACACGCAATAGGAAGAGGAGGGATTGGGGGTATACATGTGACAAGAAGGGCGGATCCTAGATTCAGGATGGCAGCCTAACTTTGGATATTACTGAGTCGGTTTGATCTGTTCTCTAGATCTCCATTTTCAGTAGGGTGTGAACTCTACCTACAGGAACCAAATGGGAGACTGCAAGCCTTTAGGGAGAAGTAGCCCATTATCCTTAGCAGCAGGGAACAGGCCTACCCGTGGTGGGATGAGACAGTAGTCTGGTAACTTTTACCATTAGCTGCAAGCAGTGTTCTAAGTCTAACATATATTTGGGGGAAACAACTTGGGAGAAATCTTTCTGTTTCCCACAAAATACTTAACCAGTGTGCCACCAGGGCTCTCTCATGATATGGTTCTAACTCCTGGTGAGCCTATGAAGGGTTGCCAAGGCCATCCATCTTTGCGGGAGCAGATAGCCTGCTTGTTCTCCCCCTGAGTGGCTGGTGGTTTTGAACCGCCGACATTGCTGTTAGCAGTCCAATGCTTACTTGACAGGATCATTCAAGAAGCATTTTTAATTTAACATGGGATTCGTAATCAAGTAAAATAAGAATTAATTATAGTTTGGAACTATCCCCTTCACCCCAGAAAAAAAAGAACATCTAAATCTTAAACTCTTTAAGAACCTGAGCCTATTATTTTAATTTTACTTTTTCTTGGCATAAAAAGGACCACCCCAGGTGCCTGAGCTCAAAATGAGAAGAGACACACTCTGTTGCAAAATTGGGCCGAAGCTAATTAGCCCATGGTTTCCAGTTGGTTATCCTATCCCAGAAAGAAAAGATTGTGTAAACAAAATCAACACCTCCTAAGTTCCATAATTATAATGAGCAGCAGTCTTTTAAAAAACAAGAAGCAAAGGCTGAAAACTTTCCAAGGAAAGGAACATGGAGATGTTGATAGAAATCTAATACTAGGATGCTGGCCGAACAAGCCCAGTACACAAGTGGAAACAGACATAAAATTTCCCCTCACAGACCTGCACAACTTGATTTTCAGTCAGTTTCTGTTCCTGCAGATACTGCAGCTTGAGACTGTAGTGGAAAGAAACTGCCCCTAGAATTCCGAGACTTTCCTGTGAGCTGTGGGGATTCAATGAGAGGTCAGAAGGGTGAGGGAGTAGGTGGCCCCATGAGCAAGACTTCCCCAGCTGCGATCTCACCAAGAATACGGTAACCAGGTTTCATTAAGGTGACGAGGTGGCAGAAGTGTTCAACAGAGCAACAGAGATTTTTTTAAAGACAATTTTCCAACAGTAGATTGGAGCAGCATTTCTCTGATGTGACTCCTGAAATATTCATTAGTATTATAGCGCAAAGGAGGGAGATAGGGAGAGAGCCGAGTATGTTTGGTAAACAAAGTCAAATAAAACAAACTGGTGTCTTGGCTGAATGCTGCTCAGCGTGTGTTTATCTTCCCGATGTGCAATATGAATGTCCAGATTTAGGCAGCGGGATGGGTACACAATATCAACATATAAGCCATCTTCAAGCATATCGAGTTACAAGATGCTTATTATCTACTGGAATTAATTACAGAGGGTACCACTATTGCTGTCGACTCTGTTCATGGAAACCCTACAGGACAGAGTAGAACTGATTCATAGGTTTCCTGGGATGTCATTTTTATAGGAGCAGATCACTAAGGGTTTTCGGCCCCACAGCCACTGGTGGGTTCCAGCAACTGAACTTTTGGTAATCAGGCAGGCGCTTAACCATTGTACCATCAGCGCTCCTGGGGGCTCCCATAAACCCACTGCTGTGCACTCTCTCCGCCCCATCGAGACCCTCTCAGCAGAGCAGAACAGCCCCAGGGGGTTGCGAAGGCTGTGTCCCTTTGTGGGAGCAGAGGCTGCCTCATCTTTCTCCTGCAGAGTGGCTGGCGGGTTCGAACTGCCCCAGACTTAATCCTCTTTGCCATCAGGGCTCCTTTAAGGCCACAGAGCAGGGTTTAAGAGAGAGGCCATTGAAGAAGGGATACATTAGGGAAAGGGCAAGTCTGAATGGACCAGGATGAGCTTCCAGGAGAGGCAGTTTCACAGGGGGACAAGCCCCTTGGATTGTGACTTTCACACAGGTGCACAATGAAGAAGTTGTCAGGCTGAGAAGGAGGACCTGGTAAGGTTGGGGCCAAAGGGACCCACTGAACTCACAAGTTCCAAATCCTAACAGGAACATCTGTGGAACGTGCCTGGCCCTCACATTCGCTTGTGTTCTTTCTCTGGGCCACCCTATGGTGGTTATACGCCCATGCCAAAGCCTCTCCAACTCAGGGCTGTGGAATTGAGTGACCCCACAAGGGAGTGTGGAACTGTCCTTTTGGCTTGCTGAGATTTTAAATCTTTCCGGGAGCCAACAGCCTCTTCTCCCTTGGCGAAGGTGGTGGGTTCGAACTACTGACTTTTTGGCAAACGTCTCAGTGCATGGCCCGCCATGCCACCAGGGCTCCTTAAGCATCCCAAAGAGAACTGTCTCTTTTGGAGCAATGTCTGCTAAATGCAGAAGCTGAGGACTATGTCAGAAGCCCCTCCACTGCTTGAGTTTGAGGACCTTTGAACAAGATTTCTAGTTGCTGTGGTTGATTGGGAGGCAGCTGTGGCAAGTTGGTAGAAACTCAGACTTTTGGAGAAAGCAGTAAATTAAGTTTGTGAATGCATGGACCAATTTTAATGTTGATCTTTTAAAAGTAAGCTTTGTGTTATTTTGTTTCTCTCTTCCCTTTTCATTAAACTTATTGTTTTATTTGCCTTAAGATTGTCCCAAAGCAGTCGGGTGGGAAAAGAACCAGAAAGGAGGCATGGGACCAAGGATGGTGAACCTCAGTGAATGCATGGACCCCAAAAGGTACACTCGGGAAGCTGCTCTCAGCATGTGGATTTTTGTAACCAGGCTCTGTCGGGGTGATGGCATCAGCCAATTCCAGGGGGCATTATTCCCAGAGACAGTGATTCTTAATTTCAGGTTGATTGTAAGACTTACTATTCATGATGGGTATTCTCAACGGCACTTGGTGGTTCATCGATTCTTCTAGATATTCTAAATTATGTTCTTGGTTCAAGCTCACATTCTCAGACGTGTACGACGACACTACCTTTCAGTTCTCACTCACTACCTTTAACTTTGCTGTTGGGTGCAAAACTTGATACTGGTAAGGAACATTTCAAAGAAAGCAATATTGAGAGGAAGGTGTAAACACATCCTTTATTGAGGAGGCACGGAAGAAGTATCTCAGTTTTCAGTACAGGGAACAACTTTCAACTGGTGTATTTCAACTGTGACCTTGACTACCAGGAGTGCAGTGTCAAACGTGGTTCATTGCTAGAAATTGCTCAGGACCATAATTAGCATGTCCCTGTGGTGGTGTCAGGTAGCAGAGGACTGCCAACTGCAAGACTGGTGGTTCAAACCCACCAGCTGCTCCTGGGAAGAAAGAAGAGGCTCCTATACAGATTTGCAAAACCTCGGAAACCCTATCTAGCCTTGCTATAAGACAGCAAGGAATAAGGAACAATAAGGAACTCTGGTAGCATAGTGGGCTCCGCATTGAGCTGTTAACCACAAGGTCAGCAGTTTGAACCCACTAGTAGCTCTGAGGGAGAAGATGAGGCTGTCTGCTCCTGTAAAGATTTAAAGTCTTGGCAGTATAAGACATGACAGAATAATAATAATTGATAAATTATCAAGGATTCATGAGGGAGGAGGGGCAGGGAGGGAGGGGATAAAATGAGGAGCTGATACCAAGGGCTCAAGTAGAAAGCAAATGTTTTGAGAATGATGAGGGCAACAAATGTGCAAATGTGCTTGACACAATGGATGGATGTATTGATTGTAATAAGAGTTGTATGAACCCCCAGTAAAATGATTTTTAAAAGGAGAAAAAAAGATTTGAAGTCTTGGAAAGCCAAAGGGACAGTTCTACTCAGCCCTATGGGGTCGCTATGAGTTGGAATTGACGGTAGTAGGTAAATGTGGAGTTTTTGTGTAAGCCACAGTCGACTCGATGGCAGTGGTGTAATGGCATGCAAGGAACCCTGACTGTGCAGGGGTGAAATGCTGGACTCCTTTCCAAAAGGTTGACGGTTCAAAACCACTAGGTGTTCTGAGGGAGAAAGGACCTGGCAGTCTGCTCCCATGAAGATTTCAATCTTGTAAGACATATGGGGCAGTTCTACTCTGACCTAAGGGTCACTGTGTGTCCGAATGGACTCACAGCACACAACCACAACACAATGGTATGCAGTCTTCCCCGTTACCCTCAGGCTTCGTCCTGTTTTCCCTTTGATCCCAGTTTCCTCATGGTTTGGCTCCTGCTTGAGGACAGGACTCGGCTATCAGTGAGTGACTGGCTGAATAAATCCACAATTCTCCCATGTTCTAGGCTAGCCGAATCATCTGTGGATCTAAATCTCAAGTTGATGTGTTGGAGATTGGTCCCAACTTTGGACTTGGACAAGGTCGTCTCGGTCAAATGTCTGTTGCTTGGAGCTGGCACCTTGGGTTGTAACGTGGCTCGAACACTAATGGTAAGTGAGAGGGCGCTGAGTGGTTCCCTTGTTTTACGGTACAAGGTTGCCTCGGTCTCCCAGATTTATCTGGCCTAACCATTTCCCCCCAACCCCTGCCCCACCCTTCTTTCGTACAGTCATTTTCATTGTAAACGTTCTACATGCTTTTATTATCAAAATTCAATCAATGTAGGAGTCCATAAGTTTTCCTTCCACTCCAATCCCAAAGTCCATTTCCCAGAATTAACCAGACTTCATAGATTAATCTACAGTGTATCTTTTCCAGACATTTTTTTGTAGGGCTTTATATAGAGAAAGCTGTTAGTGTCTTTGTTATTACTTTTTTGATACTTATAAAATTTGGATCACATTCTACATACTGTTTATAATAGGCTTTTATTTTTCACTAAATTAAAATGATTATGGGTATCTTCCATATTATATATACACAGTATTTTCTTATGTGACTATCAATTTTTAGGTTATTTTCCACTTTTTAAATATTAGTGACTGTTGAAATTGACATTTTTATACTTGTATCTTTTCATATCCATGATATATATAATTTAGAATTATTTTTTATACGAAATGACCTGCTAAGAACATTATTCTCCTAGAAACATGTTACAGAGCTTTCTCCCATCCATATGTTAATTTACTTGATTGAAAAGTAACATCTCATTATTGTAATTTAAATTTCTTTTCACTGTGAGAGTAAATTTTTTTTTCTTTTGTGAATTTTGTTTTCTCTATACATACTCTTTGGACTATTTCTTTCATTGTTGTGGCATTCTTTTTTTCAATTGTGGGTGCTAGCTTTTTTTCTGTAATATGATATAAATATTTTTGTCTAAACTCTCTCGCCATATACAAATTTATAATTCTTCTGTTATTGATAATCCTTTCCTTTATGGTTTTTAGAACTCTTGTTTTTTTATGTTTAGGTCTTTATCAATGTGGAATTAATTTTTTTATATGCAGAGAGGTAAATATTTAACTTTTCCCCATTAAATGAGTAGTCAGTTGTTTTAATAGTACTCATTCTATAACACAAATAATCTTTTTGTTACCTTTATCAAATATTAAATCTTATATACTTGGTTTTCTTTCTGGATTCTCATTAATCCTTGATAATTTATAATTTTTTTTTCATGTCTTACACTGTATCTGGTCATCTTTCTAAGCTCTCTTAGGTGCAGTCGTTTTTTATTTGATTATTTAAAATTATCAGTTGATTAGTAGTCTACACCAATATTTATATGTCCTTTTCCTTTGCCTTGCATTATATTATTGGCTAAAACTCTATAATGATGCTGAATAACAGCAGTGAGGGTGGGCATCTCTGTTCTCTTACTAATTTAATGAGACTGCCTCTTGGGTTTTACCTTTAACTTTTGGATTTGGTATCCGTTTCTGCTAAGTGCTCTTTATAAGTTGAAGAAGCTGATTTCTATTTCTACCTTACTATGAGTTTATATTAGAAATGATTGTTGACTTTTAGCACATTCATCTATCAAGATAAAGTATTCTAATGCTCAACATTTCTAGAATAATCCATATTTATTCATGGTGTTTAATTCTTTCAGTATGTCATTTGATTCAATTGGTAATATTTCTTGTAATTTTTACATCTATATTCCTAGGTAAAGTCAATCTATAGTAATGTTTCCTCCTGTAACATCTTTTTTTTTAGCTGGTTTATACTTGCTTTATAAGATAAACAGCAAATTTTCTGTCTTTATCTATGTTCCTCAACTTTTTTCATTGTGTGACGTATCTGTTCCTTTAT
Source organism: Echinops telfairi (assembly GCF_000313985.2). Classification (NCBI taxonomy): domain Eukaryota; kingdom Metazoa; phylum Chordata; class Mammalia; order Afrosoricida; family Tenrecidae; genus Echinops; species Echinops telfairi. The sequence continues at coordinate 25,590,722 of NW_022103928.1, forward strand.
TGTTTCAGTTATAAATCCCCCGGGGCCTGGTGCCTTTTGGAATTTGTTGAGGGGGCAGTGATTCTTAGGAGACTTTTATGATTTTTTCTATGTAGATTGACCCTGTTTGTTTTGATATCACTTGAATCTGTTTTGCCAGGTTTATTTTATTGTCTTTCCTCATTTCTAGAATTATGTGTTTAGTTTCTCTTATCAATAAACAGAATTTATAAAGTCAGAGTAGCTCCATTACGGAAATTTCATAGTACAGGCAGTCCCCAGCTTATGACTAGACAACCCTACCCTTTACTGTTTGTTAATTTACCCCCACTTTGAAAGGGTTGAACCAGCCCCTACTTGCAACAAATGCCTTATCCCAGTCATTATCACTTGGCTGCTCATGCAGCTTTTAAATAATTGGCACGGCTTTGAACTTTCTCTTGCACTGAAGTAAGGTTGAATAAGAGCTGTATGCACCTGTTCCCACTGAGAGAGAGAGTTAGGAAGTGATCTGGCGCATAGCCTGGGGACTGCCTGAATAACAGTTACAGATTAAGAAAAGAAGGCACCCATTCTATATCCTTGAGAAACTCACAGTTCCTCCTTTCACTTACCTCCTTCCAGTGTTTCATGTGTATTTTTACATCTTATTTGAGATATAGTTATGTTCCTTGCTTTCATCAGTTAACATTGTAAATATTTTCCCATATAATTGAAAATGATTACCATAAAGCATCTTTACTAGCTATAGAATATGCTATCTTGCAGGATGAAACACAGTTTACCAAAACACTCCCCTAATGTTGGCCATCAGCATAGTTTCCACTTGTTTTACAGTCATAAATAATGTTGCAAAGAACACTTTTGCATTCAAATCTTCATTAGTATTTCAGATGATTTCATTAAGACAGGTGGTTTGAATTAAGTCAAAGGACATGAGTGCTTAAATTCTAGAGGCAATTTGCCAAATTGTTTTCTAGAGAAATTGCTCAAATTTTCACTTTCAACCAGCAAGATTTCTTTCTCACTGCCACAAACTCACCAGCACTGAGTTGTAATTTTCTTTAATCCTTGCAGGTTAGCCATTTAACTGGGTAGCATTCCTGGAAGCCGAAAGCTAAGTGAAAGTCCACCTGCATGTCACAAACCAACGGCATGTTTTAAATTTACCTGGCTTTCTGCCCACTGCCCTGGCATGTTCCCAGACGGCGTCCTTTGCTATCCACTCAGCAATTGCTTGAGGAATGCAACTACTTCAGAAATAATTTTCTCCAAGCCAACCATTTAGATTTTTCCACACTTTTATTTCCCCTCCTTTGTAAACCGCTTCCCCACTGCCCTGGAATCACAGCAGCAGTATGTTGTAAATTGCTTAGCTGGTGAAAACCTATAAAACTCAGGGGTGGGGACAGACTGCAGTTAGCCAGAGGCTTCAAAACAAGGAGGTAATCTAAACTCTGCTTTTGAAAGGTGGATTCTGGTCTGTCATTCTCAACCCTGGAATAGAATCTTGGATTCATATTGATTATGACCCCCACCCCCTGGCATCACCAACCCTATTCAGTCTCAAAGTCCACAATGGAAAGACATTAAAAAATGAGGGAGATTAGAATCTTAGTTTTGCAGTCAATCCTATAAGGCTTCTCTGGGATCACCGTGCTTATTGATGATCTACTCAAGTGCAATCACTGATCTTTTCTGCAATTTGTCAAAGGGATCCAACTAAGGAATTTAGAGATCCTTTTCAACTTAAAAATGTTGTGACTTTATAAAAGTTGAGATATTATTGAAGCCTGTGAAATCATGAAAATGATTTCTGATGTGTAGCATCATCCCACAAATCCCAGATAATTAACAATTTTTGCCTCATGAAGATATAGTACAAAATATTCTACAATGCTCCCAAACACTCCCTGCCATCAAGGCAATCAGACTGGGAAATCAGCTATAAGCTATTTTTTTCCTGAGGAGTTCAGGTCTTATGGGACTTGTCTCCAAATCCTTCTCAGGTGCCCTTGTCAAAAATAATTGGGTGTTCAGTCAGACCCACTCTGACACTGCCCAGTTCCATTCCTGCAGGAAACCGAGCACTGGTGATGTGATTACTTTGTTTTTTAAAGGAAGTTGGCATTCTGTTGATTAAAAATGAAATTTGCACAATTCAGTTTCTGAAGCTCCTTTATTTTGAAGTTCCCAAGCTACTCTAAAACAAAGTCACTTCTAGGGAGTTCAAGAGAGGTAGACTGTGAACCATTCATCAGAGAGCCACTATGATGTCCTTTCTCCCTGCAGGGCTGGGGCGTCAGACACATCACATTTGTGGACAACGCCAAGGTCTCCTACTCCAATCCTGTGAGGCAGCCTCTTTATGAATTTGAAGATTGCCTAGCTGGTGGTAAGGCCAAGGCCCTGGCTGCAGCAGATCGGCTCCAGAAAATATTCCCCGGAGTGGTATGTTGATGCTTTTTGGGAATGTCAGAGGTTTACTCCCATCTTCTTTAAGTATTTGAGGCTTGGACAACAAGAGTCCAGCATTTGCCACTTGGTACTAGGCACTCCTCGAGTGAGCCTCTGTGTCCTCATCTTGGAGATGGGGGTTAAAAAAGAAAACAAACCCTCATGTATGATTGTGAGAATTATATGAAGAATGTATGAAAAAAATGTACTGCAAGTTGCAAAGTGAGTTTAAGTTGAGGATTTGTAGGGTATGTATATTTTTGCATCCCATATTGTTCAGAAATAGTATTATTGTGGCTCTAATATAGTATATTATTTTTCTTCTACTACCCGAATACTTCTGAATCGGACCCAAATCTCTGGCAACAACCTGTCAATGTACTGCTGCAACTGCTGTTGAATAGTCTTCAGCAAAATTTTACTTGCATGTGTTATCAATGCTATTGTGCTAGGATTTGTACAATCTGTTGGATCATCTTTCTTTGGGATGGGTACAAATCTGGATCTTTTCCAGTTGGTTGACCAAGTAGCTATCTTCCAAATTTCCTGACATAGATGAGTGTGTGCCTCCAGTGCTTCATCAGCTTGTTGAAATATTTCAGTTGGTATTCTGTCCATTTCTATAGGCATGTTTTTGGCTAATGCTCTCAGAGCAGTTTGGACTTCCTCCTTCTGTACGAATGGTTCTTGATCATATGCTACCTCTTAAAATGGTTGCATGTTGACTAGTTCTTTTTGGTACAGGGGCTTTCTGTGTTCTGTCCACCTTCTCATGCTTCCTGCATCATTCGGTATGTTGTCCATAGAATCTCTCGAGGCTTGAAAATTTTCTTGAGTTCTTTCAGTTTAAGATGTGCTGAGTGTGTTTTTCTTTTTTGGCTTTCTAACTAAAAGTCTTTGCACATTTCATTGTAATATTTTAATGTGTCTTCTTGAGCTACCCTTTGAAATTTTCTGCTCAGCTCTGACTTTATCATTTCTTTTATTTGCTGCAGCTATTCTGTGATTGAGAGCAAGTTTGAGTCCCTTCTGACATCTGCTTTGATTTTTTTTCTTTCTTTCCTGTGCTTTTATTGACCTTTTTACTTTTTAAATATATTATGTACTTAATGCCATCCAACAGCTCATCAGTTCTACTGTCAATACTCAATGCATCTAATCTGTTCTTCAGATGTTGTTGAAATTCAGGTGGGGTACACCCAAGGTTGTTTTGGGGTTCTAGTGGACTTGTTTTAGTTTTCTTCAGCTTTAAACTGAACTTACATACAAGCAATTGATGGTCAGTTCCCTGTTCCACAGTCAACCTGGCCTGGTTTTAGCTGCTGATATTGAACTTATCCAGCACCTCTTCCTACAGGTGTAATAAATTTGATTTCTGTGTATTCTTTCTGGAGAAATCTATGTCTGTAGTAGACTTTGTGTTGTAGAAAAAGGGTATTTGCTATGAAGAAGTTGTTGGTCTTGTAAAAGACCATCATGTGATTCCCAGCTTCAGTTGTATCACTGAGATCTTACTTTTCAACTACTTTTCTCTTTGTCTTCAACTTTTAATTGCCAGTAGTTACCACTGCATTTTGATTGCATGACTGATCAATTTCAGACTGAAGGCTTTGGTAGAATTTTTCAGTTTTTGCATCATTAGTTTTAGTTGTTGCATAAATTTGAATAATGGTTGTTTTGATTGGATAATCTTGAATTCTGATAGATATTATCTTATCACAGATAGCATTGTACTTGAAGATAGAAATACCCTTTTTGTCAATGAATGTGATGCCATTCCTTTGGATTGTGTCATTTCCTGCATAGTAAGCCATTTGAGTTTCTGATTAACAATGGACAGCACCAGCCCATTTCAGCTCACTAATACCTGGAATGTCAATTTTTATACATGCCATGCCATTTTTGACAACTTCCTAATTTCCTAGATTCATACTTTGCATATTCCAAGTTCCTGTTTGTTATTGATACACACATCTGTTTCTTCTTCTTTTGAGTTGTGCCCCACGAGCAGATGAAAGTCCCAAAGCCTTTGCTTCCACAGGCTTCACTCCGTCCACGTCATTAAAGTCGACTCTACTGTGAGAAGGCAGCTCTTTGTCATTTGGATTTGGAGTGCCATCCAACCGGAGGGGCCCATCTTCTCAGGCACTGTCTCTGAGAATATTCTGCTTATTTTCATGAGGTTCTCAGTATCTGACGATACTTGGATGCTATCCATAAGGTTTTCCGTGGCTAATTCCTCGTAAGTGCACAGCCTCTTCCATCTTCATACTCTGTTGTGTAAATCAGAACAAGGGCATACTGCATGGTTTAAAATCAAGAAAGGTGTGCGTCAGGGTTATATCCTTTCACCATCCTTATTCAGTACTTTGTGTTAAGAAGCTTGATTATATGAAGAATGCAGCATCAGGATTGGAGGAAGATTGAACATGTCAAGGATTTTGTCTTGCCTGGATCCACAATTAATGCTCATGGAGCAGCAGTCAAGAGATCAAATGAAAAAAAAAAAAAAAGCACAACTTTCCTCTCGTTCTTTAATGCTTCCTCCCCGCCCCCCACTATCATGACCTTAATTCTACCTTACAAATCAGATTAGACCAGAGCATGCACACTGCTACAGATAAGAGCCCGAAACACAGGGAATCCAGGAGAGAGAAACTCCTCAGGCCAACAGTGAGAATAGAGATACCAGGAGGATAAGGGCAAGGTGGGGAGAGAAGGGGACTAGATCATAAGGATCAACATATACCTCCTGCCAGCGGGACGAACAACAGAAAAGGGTGAAGGGTGACAGAGGATGATGTAAGATATGAAAATAATAATCTATAATTAATCAAGGGTTCATGAGGGAGGGAGGGTTAGAGAGAGAGAGGGGAAAGAGCTGATACCAAGGGCTCAAGTAGAAAGAAAATGCTTTGAAAATGACGATGGCAACATATGTATAAATGTGCTTGACACAATGGGTGAAAGTATGGATTGTGATAAGAGATGTAAGAGCCCCCAACAAAAGTATTTAATTAAAAAAGAAAAGATCAAATGATTTGTTGCACTGGGTGAATGTGCTCCCCAAGACCTCTTCAAAGTGTTGAGAAGCAAAGATGTTACTTTGAGGACTAAGGTGTATTTTCAATTGCCTCATATTCATATGAAAATTAGACATGGAAAAATTAAGACCAAACAAGAATCGATGCATTAGAATTAAAGGGCTGGCAATGAATTTTTGTAAGTACCACAGATTACCAAAAGAACAAACAAATCTCTCTTGGAAGAAGTATAGCCAGAATGTCCCTTAGAAGCAAGGATGGTGAGACTTCATTTTGACTTAGACTCACTTACTTTGGACATGTTGTCAAGAGAGACCAGTCCTTGGAGAAGGCCATCATGCTTGGTAAAGTAGCAGGGCAGCAAAAAAGAGGAGGACCTTTGGCAAGATGGATTGACACAGTGGCCACACCACAAGCTCACACAGAAGAGCAATTGTGAGGAAGGCACAGGACTGGGCACTGTCATTAAGCTGTACGCAGCCTTGCTGCGAGTCAGAACCAGCTCGATGTCACCTACACACAACAAGAGCAACCACCAGAATACTTGGTAGTTACTGAGTACAGGTCTATGAAAGTACATGGACTGTGCCGCTCTCTGTGAAGAAGGACGGTTGGGCTACACCGTAAGCTTTTTGCTCTGGCGGTTTCTTATTTTTGAGTTGCATCAATTTATTTTAAAAATTTATTATTATTTTTTTAGCATCACTTACTTTAAAAGCACCAGATAATGCAAGACAGGTCATTTGACTCAAAATCTTGCCAGTTTTGGTTTGTGTTGTTTTGAGGTCATTCAGAAAACAGATTCTGCATTCTTTCATGCTTACCCAGCCTATCTGACAGAGGTTAGATTAGGTGTCTCTGAAACATATGCTTCGTCTGTACTTAATGGGCGGCAAGAGGCTCTCAGGCCCAGCCAACAACAGCCTGCCTTCGCTGAGGTTCTCTGTTAGTCACTCAGTGTTAGAGTCAGTCATCCATTTAAACAGCCCTTGCTTTAGAAACAATCTTGTTGGTGTTGTCCGTTTCATTAGTGTTATCGAGGAACACCATTTACTGGGTTTAATTCAGTAGTATTCAAGACCCACTGTGTACTAAGTGCTACAAGAAATAAGGATAAGGTATAGCCCTGCCATAGAAAGGCGTATTTCTACTGTGACAGTGGTACATATCAAACAATTCCCAAATGCCAGTGGCTTACAGTTGCAAACAGTTTTTCCAGACTCGGGTCAGCAGGCTGGCTGCGGTTCAGCTCCTGAGCTAGGCTGGACTCCAGGCTTTGCGTCGGGCTCAGGTCTGCCCTGTCCATTCGTATCTCACAGACAAGCTGAAGGAGCACCTGTCATCTGGGATCTACACTTGTATTGGTGGAGGGTTGAATATTGAAAGGGTTGGGTTGTCTGGTGATATTTGATTTAGGAAAAGTACTTATGGGTAACATACTTTGTAAAAATGCCCTATTTTGCAATGATGATACATTCACAGGAAGGTGCCCGGAACTGTACATGGAGGTCCTGTGGACCCTTGCTCAGCAGTCCACTTTCCTCAGGGGAATAGGTGGTTTTAGCCCTTTAGCACACGCCTTCAGAATCACAAAGGCTGACTTTAACAAAACTATGTTCTAAATAGATATGTGTGTGTATATATGTGTGTACCTGAAGGGGTTCTAAAATATATGACGGGGCTTCAAAAATCACAGAAAAGTGAAAATAAAAGATAACAGAATTTTTCTATGAAATTTTTGACACCCCCGCATACTTGCCCCAAGCCATATTCTGGTCCCAGACCTTCCAGTTGTGAAATTCATGAGTTGAACCTGGATGCAATTCCTGGAACTGTTCCTTCTGTCCCACCACTGTGGGCTGCATGGACCTCCAGCACTCACACGGCTAGGAGACTCCAGAGGTGCTGCTCCCCAGAGCAGAGAGAACGCACTGGACACAAGAGGACTTAGTTGACACCCAAATGGTCATCAAACTAGAGCTGGACATTAAAGGTGCACAGCTTCTAGAAGGAAGCACCATAGTGGTCTTGTGGTAGGCAAGGGCATTTTTAGGACCCAGTGAATACTGACCATCAATGGAAAATTGTTAACCAGACCTCGTAAAAATGGAAAGCTTGTGCTTCTTAAAAAGTTGAAATAAGAAAAAAAAAAAAAAAAGAAGTTATCCTGGAGTCAATGTTGTCCGTGTGTGTCAGAGCAGAACTGGGATCTATAGGGTTTTCAACGCCGATGTTTCAGAAGTAGCTGCCTGGCCTTTCTTCTGAGAGCCTCTGGGTGGATTCAGATTCCAGCCTTCCAGTGAGCCGGTAAGTGGTAACCATCCCACCACTCATTGGCCGCAGACACGTATTAAGGGTCTGAAAAGGTTGACCAAACAGAAACTATCCAGTGTACCTCTATTCAAAAATTTTATCTCGAATCCATCAAGAACTCCTTAAATTCACAGCCAAATCACAGAATCTAGACCCAGGCAAGTTGGCACGTTGTTAACCATCACCCTTTTACGATGGGGTCCTTCCTTCCCTTTGTCATTAATATCCCAAATAGTCTAGCATAAGTGCACAGTGTCAGATAAGGAGATAGTCAATCACTGAAGAATAGGTGTAAATTGAAAAAGAATGTTTTAAAAGAGAAAATTGAGGGATATTTTGAGAGAATTTAAAGATTACACATTGTTTAAAGGATACACCTCTCGATGACAATGTGCGGGCCCAAGTGAAAAGCAAATTTAAATTGTGACATAACTAGAATTGTGAACACTGAATTTTATGGTAGGAAAAATAAAATTGTTGATATTTTTAAAAGAACTATAACTCAATCATAAGGAGACAGAAAAAGCATTTTTTTTAAAAGAGACAAGAGACTTAGAAAGTCACTTTCAAAATGCTCAAACTCACTAGTCAGCAGGGAGAGGCAAATTGAAACTGTAAGGACCCACTCAAGTGGCTACAATGAAAAAGGCTGAACACGAATGTGGCCAGCAACCCCAACTCTCATACTCTGCTAAATGAAACCATTTGAAAATTAGTATAGCAGTTACCTAGAAAATTAAATAGGCACCGATCCTATGCCCTAGTTAATTCCACTTTTAGGTAGTTACCTAAGGAAAATGAAAACATAGATAGACACAAAAAGACTCTTGTACAAGAATTACTCTTAATCACTAAAATCTAGAGATAACCCAACTAGTTATCAACAGGAGAATGGACAACTTGTGGCGTATTCATACAACAGAAGAAGTATAGTGCTGATACAGAGTGGCCAGATGAACCTCAAAAGCATTGTGCTGCCCAAAGGAAGCCAAGCACAGATAAGTGTATTCTGTAGGATTCTGCTTACGTGAACTCTAGAATATCAAAACTAGTCAATAGTTAAGTCAGAACAGGGGTTGGCTCAAGGGTAGTTGGGTTGACCGAGAAGAGACATGAGAGTGTGTTCTAAGGGAATGGGGCTACTCTCTGTCTTGATAGCTGTGCACCTCGCAGCATTGTCACTCACTGCCTATGAGTCAATTCTGTCCCATAGCAACCTTATAGGACAGAATAGAACTGCTCCCGTGGGGTTCTGAGGCTGTAATTATTTACGGGAGTAAATAGTAGAAAGCTATTTCTACGGGAGTAGAAAACTCTTCTTTCTCCCGAGGAGCAACTCGTCTCCAACTGCTGACCATGTGGATCGCAGCCCACCTCGTGACGGCTACACCCCCAGGGCTCCTCCATAGCGCTGATAAGTGCAATGATGAGTCTGATAATTGCACATTGAGTGCGATGATGAATCTGATAATTGCACATTGAAATGAGCAGATCTGTGTATTTCACTTATGTAAGGGACGTCTCACTCAGGTGCTATGTCCGCATCCCCTGAGACGTTTTAGGAAATACTGATGCTGGGCCCACTCTCAGAGGCTCCAGTCTGGGCACTGTTAAGGGTATTTTAAGCATCCTTGGTGACTCCAACATGCAGCTAAAGTCGATAAGTACTGTATTAGATGTGTGGATTCCAGCCTTAAATATTCCAACCCTAAGTGGCTGGCTTGTGGTGTGCTTTGGAGCCTATTCTGGCTCATGGTGACCCTGTGTGACAGGCAGAACTGCCCACAGGGTTTCCGAGGCTGTACTCTTTACAGGGTTACAGACTGCCAGGTCTTTTCTCCTGCTTGGGGTTGGACTGCTGAGCACTTAGCCATTGGGTCACCACGACCCCCGAGGATTTAGCAAGAAGAGACTTAATAGGTTAGAGTTATTCTTTATACGGTTAAGGATCTATTACTGTATTTCTCAAAAAATAAAAACTGGTATTGTGTAATTATGCTTGAATCTTTGGATTATTAAAATGCCTCAGTAGTAACCTTTGGCTTAAGCTATCATAGTTTAAAATGCTTTGTCAGTTGTAATATATGTTAACCAAAGGGGGGCGGGGGACTCGGTGTCATCGAGTCAATTTTGACTCATAGTGACCCGGTACCGGTTTTCCGAGGTGAAGTCTCTACAGGAGTAGACAGCCTCACCTTTCTCCCGTAATACGCAAGGACGGTGGTAGTGTTGACGTGAGCCACTACTGCTGTGGCTTGTGTTCTTGTTGAGTACACTGCGCCTGGCACCCGGTGGATGTGCAGCACTCACTCACTTACTGAATCCTGACGGCTGTCTTTGTGGGGTCCTTGTTGTTGAAATGAACTTCTCTGCAAGGCTTGCTTCTTTCTGTGGCTCCTGCTGTCTGCTTGGCTTATAACTGCCCTCAGACTTCTTTTAGAAGTTGCTGCTGTTGCTATCACTCCCCCTGGAGACTCAGATGTGAGGTTTAAAGTGATGATGGAGAAAAAATATCCATGGTCTACAAAAATAGACTTTCCTTTGAGGAAGGACCTACTTGCTCTCTGCACTATGAAAAGATTTCCAGTCGGTGAGGGGTTTTAGTAAACGCTTCTCTTTTTCACATGCTTCCCTCTGGCAGGTGGCCTGTGAGTACAGTTTGTGTTTCTAACACACGTTTCTTCTCTGGGGAAAGTACGTCTCTCTGAGTCCAGTAGCACCCACTTGTGCCTCAGTGTTATTCTGTCAAGACCTGTGAGACCTTCCAAGTGCTGTCCCGGAGCCCCTCAGAAAGATCCTGGGTCCTAGCAGGGACCCCAGTTCCCACTCCTAAACAAATATTGCCACACTTTACGTAGATTGTGTTGGCTGCAAGTTAGCAAGGAGAGTTGGCTTGGTTTGTTTACGCTCTCACGTTGACGTTTGTTTTCAGGCACAGGCCCTTGAGAGTATTAAGGCGAGAATCCGCCATTCTAGTCATAGGAGAGTTTCTGAAACCAAGTCCTTCATGTGCCAATACTCTATTTGGAGATGCTGCACACTAAAGGGTGGAGGGCAGGGCAGCTTTGGAGAGGCAGCCCAGCTGGAAAGAGAGCACTTCGGCCGTCAGACAGTCAGCATGCCTACGTATGGCGCTCTCGTGATGAGTATGTTTCTTGGCCTCTGAGAGTAGGAAGGAGCCAGATACACCGTTTTCTCCTTGGTTCCATGACGTGTGACACCCTCCCCCCCTTTTCCTCTGGAGCTGGGATCCATGTTTTTCAGCTTGATGCTTTATCCTATTTCAGGAGTCCGGGGCTAGCAGTCCTAGTTGCTCTAGGACGCAGAAAGCTGAAGGGGCATGGGTAGGATTAGTAAAAGCAGCGACATTTCTGGTTAGAAGCAGCCACGCACTCCTGCTTGTCGCACTGAGGAAACGAACTGTGAGGTTCTCTTAGCTTTAGACATCCATACATCTGTTTCCCTAGAATGCCCGAGGCTTTGACATGAGCATCCCCATGCCTGGACATCCAGTGAACTTCTCCAGCGTCACTCTGGAGCAAGCCCGAAAGGATGTGGAGCAACTAGAACAGCTCATCGAAAGCCATGATGTCATTTTTCTGTTGATGGACACCAGGGAGAGTCGGTGGCTGCCTGCTGTCATTGCTGCGAGCAAGAGGAAGGTAGGCAGAGTTGTGAAGCTTATGGCTCTTGCTTCTGCCTGTGACTCCATGTACCATCATCCCGGGGGGAGAAGGCTGCCCAGGCCCCACTTCCCCCACATAGAGGTGTGACTGTGTGATCTGGGAGCCTGGCGCCAAAGGGCTTCCACTTCCGACTCTGTCTTTGCTTCACACACCATCTCAGAGATCACAGTTACTGTCTGCTGTTCACTCGTCCAACAGCCCTTTGCGGCACTCTGCACCAGAAGGGGTGCTGATACTGAAATGTGAGCGCCAACAGGACGAAGTCTTTGCTTTACTCACCACTTTTGCTCCCTGGCAACTTGAGCAACTGACAGTACTGGATCATGAAAGAAATATGCATCGGATAGTTAAATACAAGTGTATGTGCATAATAGAATGGTATATAAATCCCAATCCAAACCTGTTTCTATCGGCTTGGTTCCAACTCATGACAGCTCCATGAGTAAGAGTAGAACTGCTTCATAGGCTGTTCTTGGCTGCAATCTTGTGGAAGCTGATGTTTAAGGCTTTCCTGTGAGGAAGGACTGGCCAGGTTTAAACGGCCAACTCTAGGTTAGTAGTTAAGTGCTGATTGTTTGTACCACTCAGGGACTTGGATTTTATGTAGGTATTGATGATTATATTTCCAAACCATTTTAATGATCTGGAAAGACTACATTATGTTAAATTAGTAAGGTACTATAGCATACATAGAGTACTCCATTGTGTTCGTGTGTGTGCACGCGTGTACACATGTAGGGAGAGAGAGAGAAATAGAGAAAGCGGGGTAAGGGAGTGACGAAGGGAGATAAAGGGAGGAAAAGAGAAAATAACAGGAAGACATACTTTGTTAATAATAATTGAGCTGGAGGTTTGTGAGCAATTTGTGTTGCATGATTTTAAACTTTTTAAAACTTTTTTTTGTAATCAGATTTGAGGGGAAAAAAGTGAAATTTCAACTGAGAGAGGGTCTTATAGTATAAGTGAGGAAAAAAAACTCTTCTCAAAATGTATGTGGGAGGGAATTGTTTAGTATGTAATTTTGTACCATTCAATCAATAAAATTTAAAGTGACAACAGTATATCTTAATGGTGGAACAGAACTCTGTGGACTTGATTGAACACACCTCCCCTGCTTCTTACCAGCTAAGTGGCCGTGGGCAAGTCACAGAACTCAGCTCACTGACTCTTGTTCTCCTTCTGTTGTAAGTGGGAAGTGTTTGTGGGGCGTTCAGTGAAATTAGATCATTTGTGCAGAGTACTTGTCAAATCTTTTGCACTTCATAAGCCCTCTGCTTTGAGGAACTTTTACCATTAGCTTACAAAACCTAATTATGTGTATAGGTGAATGAAGACATCCGAAGTCAACAAGGGGACCAAATATGAAATTAGTTATGGCTTGACATATCTATGTTTGTTACTTTAACCATTTTCTCTTGCTCCTTGAAACCTGCAGCTGGTCATCAATGCTGCCTTGGGATTTGACACGTTTGTGGTCATGAGACACGGCCTGAAGAAATCCAAGCAGCAGGCAGCCGGGGACTTGTGTCCCAGCCACCCTGCAGCATCTGCCGACCTAGGCTCATCCCTCTTTGCCAACATCCCTGGCTACAAACTTGGCTGCTATTTCTGTAACGATGTGGTAGCCCCAGGAGATGTAAGTGGATTTCCTTCTGGTCCCAGTTGTTTCTTAAGGTCTGCTTGCTCACTGGGGCAGAGAGACCCAGCTCTGTAGTTTATGACTGCTGTTTTATATTGTCTTGTAACAAGGGCAGGATTCCCCATTTCTCTGCAGAGGACATTATCCCACCATAAGCCTTGATTAGCATCATCAACTGTGTGTTCACAGTTGGGCTATCCCCTGTTCACCGTTGTAAATGTGAATTCGAACCACTTGGGTGGGGTGGGCATGGCTTCCCAAGGCTAGACTGGCCCCTGGTTGCATGCAGCATTGTTCTGTGCTGATCTTAATGAAGAGAGCATTAAATGAGGAGTCTAAAGACCCAGGTTCTAGCCTAGAATTGGACACTGCCTCACTTGGTAATTCCAAACAAGTCCCTCAGACTCCCAATGTCTCTGCAAATAAGACAGGTAAGGAAACAAAACAGAAGGGTAAGGTTGCCAGATTTAGCAAATAAAACCACAGGTGCTCAGTTAACTTGGAATTCCAGGTATAATTCTTGGTGTAAGCATACCTGCAAAACTGACTGGCTGTTTAAAATTCAAATTCAACTGAGCATCTTCTGTTTTACCTGGCAATTTTAGTGGGGAGAGGAAGTGGGGTTACTTGTCCAGTCCTATCACAGTGTGTTGTTCTTATATGACCTTGAGTGGACGCTGAATCGTAGCAAACCCATGTGTCTTAGGTGTGATGTTTCTGGAAGCAAATCTCCAGGTCCTTCTCATGCAGAGCAGGGTGGATTCGAATTGCTGGTCTTTTCCGTTTGCAGCTAAGCACATAGCCGGTGAGCCTCTAGGGTTCATGAAGCACAGTGTTGGCTGGGTCAAATGTTGAAAGTTCTCTGAACAGCAAGCATCACACTGTACACATGGATGATTCCATAGCATTTAAGACCCCACACTTGTTACAAGTCTGTAGGGATTATCTGTAGGGCAGCTAGTAATTTCTCGTGAAGTTAAAACAGATGCTTTCTGTACCCTTCACTCTGCCCCTCCCACCTCCCCTATAAACTTGTTCCTTAATAACCCATATGTCCTTTGAATGACTGACTCCCAGTATGAAAGGGGGGGGGGAGTGTTCCCTTTTGTGAAAAAGAATGGCTATGGTCTTACATGCATAGTCGGTTCTGTTATTTTGTTCTTACCAGCAACTAAGATTAAAGACCAGTTACAGAAAAGTCACTTCTGATCACACGGTGAGATGTTTTCAGAGTCGGGATTATCCCTGGCCACCTCTTTGTTTGCCCAGAACTGGAAGGTTGAGGTTGCTTTGGTGGAACTAATGAAGCCTTATGTTCAGGAACCACATGTTAACAAATGCTGCTGCTGTTGGTTGATGGTTGCCATGTGTAGAACTGAACAGGCTGCCTATGGTTGAGATGTTGCGGCTCTCGTGTCAGCCCATCTCACTTAGGATTTAGGGATTGAAGTGAGGCAGCAGCCTGAAAAGGAGATTGAAGGATACCTGGAAGCATCACACAGTGGATCTCCATCCTGTGCGTCTTTGTGTTGATGGGTGCTATCGGTCCCAGCTTATAGTACAACAGAGTGTGCACTATGTTTAGTTAGCCCCCTTACTTTACCAAATGTCTCACCTTTTCCTAGCAATTGGCCTTTCCTTGTCCAAAGTAAACAAGCAGGTCTCACCATCCAAGCTTTTATGGGATCATATTCAGGGTGATGAAGATGCCCACACTGTGAAAGGTCCACAGGGATTGCGGCCTGCAGGAATAGCACATGAATGACCCCACTCTGAGGCATTAACTCCTTAACTAAAAGGACAGGACAGAATCACCTGTGCTTGTCCATTTATTATTCCTCTCTTTGTCTCGGTCTCTTCACCGCCAAGCACAGAAGAGTGGAACTGAGTTAGTGGAAGGAGCATAACGTAAAGGGTCGATTAAAAAAGGAAGACCCTCAATAAGACCCACCCAGGGGACAGCAACAATGGGCTCAAACATAGCCACCACAGTAAGGAGGGCGCAGGGCAGGGCGGCGTTTCACTCTTGTGTACAGAGTGGACATTCCGTTGTACTGTACATTGGAACCAACTCCGTGCCACCTAACAGCAACAACAGAGAAGCATAGGATGCAGATCCACTACATTAGGCATACAGGCCATATGTTTATCCTTCCATCTTTATCTACTTATAGTTGCCAGTCCTTTTTAGAATATTGCCTCACTCAGTTACCTAACCTGCCTCTCTTGTTTTTCTCGAAATAACCAATAAATGTGATTTGAGTCAGGGTGTTCTTTGCCAAGACGAGCATTTGGTTATATTGGATAGGTTTATCATTGAGGCAATTCACGCTTCAGCTAGCTAGCATCAAGTAGAATAAAGCTTGTATCATGTGGCAATGATTGTTTCTCTGCAGTCAACCCGGGACCGGACGTTGGACCAGCAGTGTACTGTGAGCCGCCCAGGACTGGCCATGATTGCAGGAGCCCTGGCAGTGGAGTTGATGGTTTCTGTTTTGCAGCATCCAGAAGGGTGAGTGTGATGTTTGGAGAAGGCTGTTTAAACAAAGGAATCTTTCATAAGCAGTTGTCCCACAGTGCCTCTCTTGGCCTCTTTTGAGCCTGACTCTTATGAAAATCGTATTGCTTTTTTTATGCTAAAGAAACCCCACTCAATTAGATGGGAGTTATTGCTTAAATGGGACTAAGTTTCTGTTTGAGGTGATGAAAAACTTTTGGAAATTGTGCTGATAGTTGCACAACATGGTAAATATAATTAAAGTCTTTGAATTCTAAACATAAAAATATTGAATTGGCAAATGCCTTCACATACACACACACATCACCACCATTGTATATATGTCAGCATTTTAAATCAGCGGTTCTCAACCTGTGGGTCTCAACCCCTTGGGGGTCAAACAACTCTTTCACAGGGGTCGCCTAAGACCATCGGAATACACATATTTTTGATGGTCTTAGGAACTGAGATACTGCTCCTCTATCCGTCTCCAGGCGGGTCCGCCCACATGCAGATACGCCCACGTATGAATACCCAGTATAAAGACTGTTACACATGCTACACCATGTTTCGAGATAAAACTTCATTTATTTGTAATTAGAAATAAATATTTCACAATTTATAATTACATATTGTTTTGTGATGAATCAGTATGCTTTCATTATGTTCAATGTGTAACAATGAAAATACATCCTGCATATCAGATATTTACATTATGATTCATAACAGTAGCAAACCTACAGTGATGAAGTAGCAATGAAAATAAATTTATGGTTGGGGGTCACCCCCACACAAGGACCTGTATGAAAGGGTCGTGGCGTGAGGAAGGTTGGGGACCACTGCTCTAGATGATTCCTCCCTCTTGGGTCACCTCACCCTCCAGTTTTCCACATCACTGTTCAGCTTTTGACCCTCTTAGCCATTCATTTTGACGGTCGACAGTCATGTCATGGAAAAGTCATCCTTGTAAATGCATTTTTTATCTTTATGGGCTTCTCTCCTCTTACAGTGGTGTCTTGTGGGGTGGTTTTTCAACTTGACCCTTGATCTTTTACTATCCTGTAACACACTAAATATGTCATATTCTAGAAGCCAGACATAAAAATGATCACCAGTGTGGTCTGGATAGCCTGTCTTCCCTAAGCAAGGAGAAAGTCTTATTTTATGACTTGTAAACTGTAGAATTGCATCCTCTTGAGTTCTATAGAAGTGGAGTGAAGTCTTTAGCGTTAAAGAAGGCAGGACAATGAAAACACAGAGAGGAAAAGGAACAGTTTAAGGTTCTCTCAGTATTTAGCCCAAACCGTGCTGTGGAATATCAGGAAGTCATGGCCGATTAAAGCCTAGCAGGTCTAAACATCCCAGTATGTGACAAATGGCAGTCCCTGGATGACTCAAAAGGTTAGGTACTCGGCTGCTAACCAAAATCTGGCAGTTGGGCCCCACCGGGAATTGCCTGGTGAGCTACTTCCCCCAGAATGATCATTAGAAGCCCCATGGAGCCCAGTTGTACTCTGACACACATGGGCTCACCAAGGGTTGGTTTCCACTCAGTGGCCATTGATTTGGTTTCTTTCTATGGCACATACGAGGTGTTACCCCCCAAACCCGAATTCCCCTGGGCGGAGCAGAGCTTTTGTAGTACGCATTCTTCCCCTTAGGCGACCATCCAGCAACTCACTCTAAGGGCACCCAGTGGCATCTTTTGTCATAAAAAGTTTCGCTTGAACCTTGTGTTTTGTGATGGCTGATTTAAGAGAACATTGTGCGGCTGTGAAATTTTGTTTCCTGCTTGGGAAAAATGCTGCAGAAAGTGCTGTGATGTTGAACACAGCTTACAAGGACAGCACTATGGGAAAAACTCAAGCGTACGAGTGGGTTTCTCATTTCAAAAGAGGTGAAAAGTTGATTGATTACAAACCTCAGCCAAGGTGCAATATAGCACCAACAGAACACACACTACTCCTCTAGTTCTTGAATGCTTACACCACCACCACCCCCACTACCATGACCTCAGTTCTACCTTACAAATCCTGCTAGATCCTTGGCATAGGTAAGAGCTCTCCACACATGGAATAATCCAGGGCAGATAAACCCCTCAGGAACAGTAGTGGGAGTAGGGACACTATGAGGGTAAGGGGTGGGTGGGGGAAGGGAGCAAGGAGGAACCGATCACAATGATGGTACATTACTCCCACCCCCAGAGGGAAGAATAACAGAAATGTGGGTGAAAGGAGACAGTGGACAGTGTAAGACATGAAAATAACAATAATATGTAATTGATCAAGGATTCATGAGGGTGGGAGGGTGGGGGAGAGAGAAGAAAAAGGAGGAACCGATATCAAGGGCTCAAGTAGAAAGAAAATGTTTTGAAAATGATGATGGAAACATATGTACAACGTATGTGCTTGATACAATTGATTTATGGATTGTTATAAGATCTGTAAGAACCCCCAATAAAATGGCAGGTAGATAGATAAATAATTAAAACAAAATAAAATGTTATCACCAGTAAAAAAAAGAAAGAAAAAAACTGTCGACTTGTAGTGCATTTGGAGTTCATTCCTCCAGGTCAGCCTGTTAATCAAGCTTTCTGTTGAGAGCTTCTGAAAAGACTACATAACAGTGTGCAACCAAAAAGCCCTGATTTGTGCCAGATGGGGCACTGGTTATGCCACCACGACAGTGTACCTGCTCATGCAGCCATCTCAGGGCACCAGTTTTAGGCAAAAAACAGCATGCCTCTCTTGTCTTATGCACCTTACTCACCTGACCTTGCTCCGTACAACTTCTTTTTGCTTCCTCAAATG
Source organism: Echinops telfairi (assembly GCF_000313985.2). Lineage (NCBI taxonomy): Eukaryota > Metazoa > Chordata > Mammalia > Afrosoricida > Tenrecidae > Echinops > Echinops telfairi. The sequence goes on from NW_022103928.1 coordinate 25,609,147, forward strand.
AAGAAGGACATGAAAGGACAGTGATTTGATGACATAGGAGGGGTAAAGAAAAAAACAAGGGAGGCGCTGTGACCCATCCTAACAGACGAGTTTGAAAAATGATTCCAAGAATGGATTAACAGATTTGACAAATGTATTAAGTATAAGGGAGAATGCTTTGAAGATGATAAGGATGTTTTGTAAAAAAAATTAAATGCATAGCTTTTGGAGGGGGGCGCACAGTAATTCCCTTTTGTGTGGGGTATGCCCTCTTATTCTATGATTTCTTCTTTTTTTCAAGTACTTAGACAGTGTTCACCTGGTGCTAAATACTATTCTAAGCACTTTGCAAATATGAAATCATTTAATTGGCAAAGCAAACCTATTAACAAAGAGTGTATTAGTTTCTGTTTTTAATGGGGAAATTGAGAGAGAAAAAGGATAAGTAAGCTGATATAATTCACACAGCTAGTAAGTAGTGGAGCAGCTGGGCTTCCATTTGGCCAGCTTGGCTCCAGAGTGTAATTACCAGGCTATGTCGTCTGTAAAAGAGGCAGTATTCTTTCCCAGCTCTCAGAGGGGCTACTTGCAAATTCACATGAACATTCCATTTGTTGTGTTATCCAGAGCCTTTCTACCCAGTTGAAAAGCCGCCCTCGGTGTATGTTGGCAGCATTTGACATTGATATCCACACTCTGGAGTCGAATGGAAATCAGTAGCTTTCTTTGCCCTCCCTTTAGCTCGCTGCCATTTAAGTTTACTGATGCTGCCCGACAGGAAGCGTCTGGGATGACATTTGGAGAGCTGAATCTATGATTTCTCAACACCAAGCCCTCATTTTGCCACATATGTCTTGGTCATGGGTTAAAACTAGAGTGTCATACTAGTTTGAACCAGTTCATTCATGGCTGACTTTGTAAAATCAAAAGAGGCATTGATTTTCAAAATTGCGGTGACAACCAGAGTGATAACCAGAACAGACTGGGCGGCAGGTCAAAGCTCTGGAGGGGAGACCTGGACGACCCGATGCAGGAGACTGCATGACTCCAGGGCCGTGCAGAGGGACGCTCTCAGAACGACGCAGTTGGCCACCCTCTTTGGCGAGAGCACTGTTGTTCCTGACTCTGCTGAGCAAGGGACTTGGGTGCTATGCAACACACATGCTGCCCGTGTGTTCTGAGAGGGAGGTTAAGTTTTTAGCAGGGCATCACTCCCCTCTTCCTTTTTCCTGTTCTCATTCACCCACACTTTAAACCATTCCGGTTCCTCTTTGTCAGCCATCCCTGAGCCTGGAAGAACCAGTCTGAAGCCTGGTTAAAAGCAGGCTCTGAGTGGCATCTCCTCGGTAACGAGTGAATAGACTTCACACCGTTCAGGAAGGATGAGCTAGTTCTCCCACTAAGGTCATCCCTAATTTTTCTTTCTCTTTCCTCCATTTTGGTGGCATTCATTCACGCAGGAAGTTAAGGTTAGAATGTCTTCCAAACGTGCTAGAGTGTTTTACAAGAGTACCTTAGAGAAAGGGGGTTACTATTTATTAACTTATCGTGTGCCAAGTGGCCATTTATGCAATGTATTCATGATCTATTCCTCACAACCTAGGCCTGTAGTCACAAACTCTGGTCTTTCTGACTCCAAAGCTGTGCTTTAAAAAATGATTTTTCCAGCCTCCTCTTCCCACTTAGCACACAAATAGCACCCCCCCTCCAACCTTGCTCCAGGGGCACTTTGGTTATCTTTGTAAATCTCACAAGGACCTCCTTCAGGAGCATCCTCACATGTGCTAAGCATGATCTTTTATTAAATGAGCAACTCTACTTGTTTCCTTTCCTCAGAGGCTATGCCGTTGCCAGCAGCAGTGATGACCGCATGAACGAGCCTCCAACCTCCCTCGGGCTTGTGCCTCACCAGGTCAGTGGCTTAGAAATGAAATCACAATTCTAGACTGATCCCACTCGTGCAGCGGGAAGAATTTGGGGCCACTCGTGCCATCCCATCAGTCCAGCCCACTTCATACCCACCTTACCTATCCTCCAACTTCCCTGGATTTCTAGGAGGAGAGACTACTTGGAAGAGCCCTCATTCTGAGAGATGGTCTGAGAAGAAACTGTGAACAAACAGCGTTATCTAGATTCACTGATGTGTGTCACAAATCGACACTGTTGTTAGCTGCCAAGGAACTGCCCCCGTCTTATGGCACACTCATGTCCAGTGGGGTCGTACCATTGCTATTTATAGGGTTTTCATTGGCTGGTTCCCCGAAGTCGATCATCAGGCTTCTATCCTTAGCCCACCAATATGCAAGCTTCCACTGACAGCAGGTGTTGATGGCTGGGCATAGAATGTGGTATCTTGACTGGGAATTGAACCTGGGTAGGCTTGCGATGGGTCAGAATGGGCTCAATGGCAGTGGGTTTATGAGTTTCCCAGGTGGAAGGCCAGAGCGATACCACTGAGCCACCACTGCCCTCAGCGGCCACACCACGAAGTGAAGAAGAAAGATCTGACTTTGACGTCAGCAGACAATGTTTTAATCTAGTGGGTTTCAACTGGGGCTTGGGGGACGGGGGGTGGGGGGGGTGGCTCCTGAGAACCGAGTGAAATGATCCAGGGGGCGCTGCAACAGCAGATGTCTACACTTTACCCTGGATTGTGGGCTATAGTACCAAAGGTTTTCATCCCCAGCAAGGCGTTGCGTGGTATTTTTTTCCTAAAACAGAAAAGTAGGCCAAATATATTCGGAAACCTAAACTTTAAGCCCCAGTCCTGCAGATGGTATAGGGAAAGGACTCTCCAACCCTTTCTCATGGAGTTTCTGTATGAGTGAAGACGGAAAACCAGCGTGAGCTGCCGTCCAGCTGCTTTTGAGCCAGGAGGACCACCCCGTGGGCGCAGAGTAGAAAGTACTCTTCGTAGCCTTTTCAGGGCTGACCTTCTGGTTAGTGATCACGGACTTAACCATTTGTATCAGCCAGGGACTCTAGGGTTAGTAAAAGCAAGTGCTTTATTGACAGGAGTGTGCCTGTGGTGGGACTTTGCCACACTATGCAAACATATCTCTCTCTCTCTCTCTCACACACACACACACACACACACACAGGTGGCATTGGTGTGGCATGAATGTGTTAATCTTATCTAGAGAAACATTTCACATAGGCCCCAGCGACACCCTAGTGACCACGGATCCTCAGGAAGGTGGTCTCCGGAGCTGGCCACGGCTATGTATGCTCTCCCATCAATCGCTGCTCTCCGCTTGTTCACGTGAACCCTTCCTTACTGCCCCTGAGATGTCCCTTCATCTCCATTACAAATTTGAGCTTGAGAAGGGCCTTGATTAAATGTTCAGCCGTGCCCTGTAGTGGTGCCCTTCTCCACTTCTTTTCTGTTGAAAGTCCCGCAGCTGTAGTTCTCTCTGTGCCAGAGGGCAGAACTGTCCCTTTATAGAAGGTGTCCAGTGTCAAAATGCATGTGCCCCTGTTTTTCCAGTACTATGGCAACTAATCCCTCCGTGTTCTTTATCCCCATTGAGCCTCCCAATTGTTTGTCATTCGACTCTCTAGGCCTTTCTCCTCGTTTTTCAAATGTCTGAAGGATTATTTTGGTTTGGGGCCCTCTCTTCATCTGGCTGAAGAATAATCAGAGAATAATGCAGCCATATATGGGAAAAGCCCCGGTGTGTGTGTGTGTGTGTGTGTGTGTGTGTGTGTGTGTGCGCTTGCTTACATTATTTCAAAGTTCAAGCCTTTATTTTTAGCTACGCTCTGAAAAAGAAAGTGTGCAAAGAGTTTTCAAAACTAATCAGGGTTGTGTGGCCCCATTTGTCAGCTTTCAACCTTTTTAGGTTCGAGGTTTTTCGTGTGTGTGCAGCAGTGAAATGAGTGCGTTTATACAACTGTTTTGATCAGAGGCAGGTCTTAGGTTCCACAACAACACTGGGCTGTGTTGCCCTGCCCCGCTGCAGACTCAGCACTTCCCTCCTCCTCTTCCTGGCTCTCAGAGACAAAGGATTTCCTGTTGGAGAGGAACTCAGACAATTCCTTTGTGTACCTTGTGTATGGAGAATGGCCAGTGAAGTTCTCCAGGCTCATTTGTCTCCATCCCCCAAAGGAGAGTGTTTATTCATTGGCCCTTGTGGAGTGAGATGTCTTAGAAAAGCGATAGTCCTTGGACTGAGAGCTGCAGAGCCTTGGCGGAGGACTCCTTGTGTAACATGGGGAAAGTTGCCTCACTCAGCCTGTGCTCTCTGGGCCAGTTGCTCTCTGCTCAGCCCTGGGAGGCCTGAGGATTACGGCACTGATCTCTCTTTTGGACCCTAGGCAGAAGTTGGCCCATCCACAGTTTGGCCAAGTGCAGAAAAAGGCTTGATTAAGTACTGAAATTCAGCCTGGGGCAAGAGGGTTGTGTGCATGCCAAATAAACCTCTTACTGAATTTGAAAACCATGAAAAACCATTTAAGGTGAGAAAATAAGCTTACTGGCTTAAAAAACAAAACAAAAACTTTAGCCCGTTTATACATGAAATAGATTCTGTAAGCAGGCAGCAGTGAGTACAAACTACGTCCCGATGGCTCAGTGTTTACATACTCAGCTGCTAACTAAAAGGTCAGCAGTTCTAACCCACAAGCTGCTCATGGGAGAAAAACTGAGCAGTTTGTTTCTATATAGATGATAGGCTTGGAAACATTACAGGCGCAGTTCTGATCTATGCTATAGGGTCCCTGTGGGGTTAAGGGTAAGAGGGAACCCCACAAAACATCACAGGTTTGGTAGGCGCAATTGTACAGCGATAATAAGTAGAGATTATAGTAAAGTCATAGAGAGCATGAGAGTTAAAGGATAGAGTCAAGTAATGGAGTCAGACGCAATTCATGGTAGCA
>NW_022103928.1:25614463-25623879 GCF_000313985.2 Echinops telfairi
TGGGCACTGCTTCGAGGGAACAATAACAGAAAGGAATGGGCTTTATTTAGGGTGAGTCAGACTAATAGTCTAGCCACTATAGATGGCTGATGTCAAGGAGAATAACCTCTGACTTACTTTCGCTGCCTAAAGAACAGTCACTCTTAAGTAGCTAAGTTTGGTACATATTTTGGGGAGACAACTTAAGAGAAATCCTTCTGTTCCCCACAGGTCCCCATGATTTAGAATCGATTCTACAACAAAAATCCAGTTCTGTTACTTTCTGTCTGTAAAGAGAGTGATTTAAAAAATATCATTTTATCAATGTATAAAGCCCATATAGATAACCACACAAACCATAAAGTAGATAACGTGATGAATTACCACTCAGTGGGTACAGACCAAATAACAACATTATCAGGCAACCCTGAAGCCCCTTTCTTGCCTCTCCCACTTATTACTGGCCCGTCACATGTGAATACTGGGACTCGATTCATGTTCAATGTACTATCTGTGAATCACATAGAATATAACGCTCTTTGAGGCCTGGCTTCTTTGAGAGAAAGCACTTTTTCTTTGTAGATCTGAACGTTCTCTTTTCCTGGGGGCTGAGTTCTGTGAGGCCTGGCCTTTCCTCTGGTCCTTTGGTGGACGCAGAGCACCGGAAGCTACTTGCAGGCTGGGAGAGGGCTCGAATGTGACCGGCAGTAGTGGCCTTTGACCTGATGGACGTCCTTCAGAGAAGGGTAAAGGCAAAGTGACCACACAAGAGTTCTCTGAACGCACAGGTTTTTGATATTGCTGTTCAGCAGTTCATTTTTGTTTGGTTTGGGGGTTTTTTGTTTGTTTTTGTCACTCTGGGACGACTGTGCTCTTGGTTACAAAGTGCTGGTGAATAAAAATCCTGGATGTGTACGGCCTTTCTAGGAGCTTGGACTTGTCAACCACATGTTGTTGTTTTTTCTGGTCCTTGGGTTCTTTCTGTTAGTTTCCTTTAGAAAAGTAAAAGAGTTAAGTTTTAAATACTTTTTTTAAGTAATGTGGTAAAACTTAGGAGTCTTTTTTAAACGAAAATATCAAAATGTGAAGCTGTTGCCTCTCGACATAGTCTCCTCTAGGTCTAAACCCTTCTGAAGTTGATGTTTCCATCTCTCTAGCTTTCCCTGAAGACTTCTGCAGTCCTCAGTTTATACATCAAAACAGCAGTTGAGGGATTCAAGCCATGCTCCTATTAAATATTCTTTTTTGAGTTTGAGGAACAAAAAGAAATCTTAAGGGATAAGACCAGGGCTGTAGGGTGGATGGAATAAGGTTTCCCAATGAAGTTCTCATAGAACCAGTCTTGACATCCTCAAAGAATGAGCAGGTACATTGTTGAAGTGGGAAAAAATGCCTTAGTGTAAATTTTTCTAGCCCTTTCCTCACCTACGCAGTTTTGCATTTTCTTAAAACTTTTCTTAAAACTTCTTCCTAATAAGCCCTTTGTATCATCTTATGTATTTAAAGAAACTCTATCAAGATGACCCCTTTGGGATCCCAAAAAGCAGTCGCCGTAGCCTTCTGAATTGACCTCATTGCCATGAATGTAACTGGCTCAGCAGATCCCTTCAGATGGGACCTTTTGCTTTGAGGCACCCTAATAACACTAAACTCCAAGGCCAAACTCACGGGGTTGAGTCCGTTCTGAGTCACAGAACAGGGAAGAACCGCTCCTGCAGGTTTCTAAGACTAACACTAAATCTTTAAGTAGAAAGCCTTTCTCTTTCTCCTGAGTTGCTGGTGGTTTCAAACTACTGTCCTGTGGTTAGCAGCCCTATGCTTAACCCACTGTGTCACCAGGGCTCCTAATAGACTAAGGTAAGAGTATTACTGAGAGGATCTCTTTTCAGTCATTGGTCACAGAGATGTAATTAAACAGATTGTTGGGATCAAACTTGTGCTGTGTGTGAACTGGAAACCCAGTAGCCCTACTTCCCGGCTGACTTCATAACACAAAGCCAGAGGTACAGAGGCAGGTCTCTGGGAGGGGCTTGGCCTGGGAACCTCTGAGTGAAGCCGAGGCCCAGACAGAGCTGGCTTCTACACCACGCCCTGTCTGCACCACAGTGCCCTACCACCTCAGTCCTTGAGTTTTTAATAAAGCTCTTTTATTGTGATCAGAAATACTTCTCTCAGTGTGCACCTAGGGGTATGGATGGACTGTCTGCTGAGTACAGAGTTTAAGAAAACAAGCAATAACAACATATTTCCTGAGAGGTAGGTCAGGGTGAAAAAAAATCCTTCCCCCTCCATCTTATCTCTCTCAGGCTGATGGCTCTGGGGTTGGCAGGGAAAAACAGGCAGCCCCACCGTTTACTGTTTCATCCTATCAGCTGTTGGGATTGTTGGGGTCTGCGATCAATTCTTCTCCCTTCCTTCCCTCCATTGGTCTAGTCACCCATCCCTTAAGCAGATAATTCCAAGCAGTGACCCTGGGTCAGGCATTTTTTTTTTAACTTGTGGTTTTGTTTTCCATTCAATAATTCTTACAAATTTTGTTTCATGTCATAGATTGCAGTCTGCATGGTCCAACATCCAAGTCCATTCCTACCATCTGAGCTGTACCCTGGGCACATGCTGCCCTTGTGATCATGCATCGTTGGCTGCTCTCAAGAGTGCATACCTCCCTAGTGTTACTGTTCACTTTATAGGGCTGTCACTTGGCTGAAAGTTGAATCACAGGGGTGAGATCAGTTCCAGGTTTGAAAGGTGTTTAAGGCCATAGTCTTGGAAGTTCAGCCAGTCTCTTTAAGACCAGTAAGCCTAGTCTTTTTAAAACTATTTTTCCGTTTTGTTTTATATTTTTTCTATCACTGTGTCCAGGACCTTCTATTATGACCCCATTCAGAGAAGTTGGTAGTGGTACCACATAGTTCTTGCCTCAGGAAGCTGGGGTTCGTGTGGTCCATTGGTCTTCTGGATTGATGGTTGCCTTGCATCCTTGATTGTCTTCACTCTTCTTTGCTCCAGACAGGGAGAAATCAATAGTTGCACCTTAAATGGCTATGTACAAGCTTCTAAGGCCACATTCACTATTACAAAATAGGATATAAAACACTATCTTTATGAACTATGTTGTGCCCATTGACTGATGAATCTAAACCTAGTGGCTCGCTCCTTCAATGTGTTTGGTTATGGCTAAGAAGATTTCATAACTTTACCATCACCTACTGTATTCACAGATTGACAAAGAAGCTTCAAAAAGCTCATGGAAACTTTCTGTTATCCTTTAATCCCATTTTCCCACCAACTTTCTGAAGCACCCATGTATTCGCAGCTCATATGAATACATACGGAGACATATCCTACCACACTTATGTTAATGAGTGAGTCTAGTCCCCTTTACCATCTCACCCCTGTTCAGCGAGTGTCTATATGTATATGCATTCGTAGGTTATTGTTGTTATTGCTGTTGCAGAATTATATATGAAATAATATTTACTGTTTTGTACTTTAACGCTTGTCTTCCCTTCTGGGCCAGGCACTAGTACTGAGGCTCAGAGGTTCAGCAGCCAGCAGTCACCTGGGATTTAGTGCCCAGTTACTTTTGGGAGCTGTCTAAGGTAGTAGATATCCCTCAAGCCATGTAGATGTGTTGGGATCTTGTTCTAATGGAGAGGGACCTGAACAGAAGGTGGGGGGGCGACTGTGTACAATACTGGCAATAGTTGAATCTCTTAGGTCAGGCCCTAGAAGACAACAGATTTTCTTTTTCTTGGTCCACAAACGACAAGATAAATTCTTTGTGGGAATAGAAAGCCCTGGCTTTTCTCCCTGGGAGTGCCTCGTGGTTTTGAACTGCTGACCTTGCTGTTAGGAGCCCAGTGCGTAACCACTACACCAGCAGGATGCCTTGGGACAATCTATAGATAGGGTCAAAGTTCCAAAGCACTCCAGGGAGCCTCTTTCGGCCCTAGAGGACTTGGGCAGCACTTGAGTAATTGAAGACTATTACCTGTGCGCCACCAGTTTCCCTCACCTGATGAGGTGGCCCTGTGTGGAAGGCCCCATATGGAAGGCAGCCTGAGTGTTTGTGAACCGTGCAACTCTAATTGGAGCCCAGCTTGACTTCTGGTCTTGATACTCTTCCGTTCATTCCTCACTTCATTTTGCAAAAGGGTTTGAGGCAGTTCTTCCCTTGGCAAGAGCTTGGGCAACTGCCTCATTGAACCTTGTATTCCATAACTGAAAAATAAGGATATAGCAATATAATACAGAAGATTATATTGCTAGGATTCACATATGGATTGGTTTGTGTTTACTAAGCCTTCACACAATTCTGGGCACTTAAGAAACACTTGTAAATGCTGGTTTTATCTTTCCCTTCCCATTAAAACAGGGGCTTAGCAACTCTTTTAAAAAGAAAACTACAAAGAATCTCCCAGAACCCTGGCTGCAGGGAGTCAATAGGGGAGAGGAGGAAGGCTCAGCTCTATTCTAGGTGTCTTTCTTTTCTTTTTTAATCATTTATTGGGGGCTCGTATAGCTCTTATCACAATCGATACATCCATCCATTGTGTCAAGCACATTTGTACATTTATTGCTATCATCATTTTCAAAACATTTTCTTTCTACTTGAGTCCTTCGTATCAGCTCATTTTTTCCTTCCCTCCACCACCCCCGTTCCCTCATGAGCCCTTGATAATTAATAATTTTTTTGGACCAATGTCTCCCTTCACCCACTTTCCTGTTGTTTGTCCCCCTGGGAGGGGGTTATAGGTAGATCATTGTGATCGGTTCCCCCTTTCTCCCACTACCTTCCCCTTACACTGGTATCGCTACTCTCAGTATTAGTCCTGGAGGTTTATCTGTCCTGGATTCCCTGTGTTTCTAGCTCTTATCTGTACCTATGTATATGGTCTGGTCTAGCCAGATTTGTAAGGTAAAATTGGGGTCATGATGGTGGGGGTGGGGGGCGAAGCATTAAAGAACTAGAGGAAAGGTGTATGTTTCATCAGTGCTGTACTGCACCTTGACTGGATCCTCTCTTCCTTGTGACCCTTCTGTGAGGGGATGTCCAATTGTCTACAGATGGGCTTTGGGTCTCCACTTCCCATCATTCACATTGTTTTTGTGTTTTTTTTGGTTCTGGGTCTTTGATGCCTGATACCTGATCCCATTGACACTTCATGATCACACAGGCTGGTGTGCTTCTTCCTTGTGGGCTTTGTTGTTTCTCAACTAGATGGCCACTTGTTTATCTTCAAGCCTTTAAGACCACAGACATTATATTTTTTGACAGCCGGGCACCATTGGCTTTCTTCACCACATTTGCTTATGCACCCACTTTGTCTTCAGCGATTGTCTTGGGAAGGTGAGCATCACATAATGCCAAGTTATTAGAACAAAGTGTTCTTGTTTTGAGGGAGTACTTGAGTAGAGGCCCAATGTGTATCTGCTACCTTAATACTTAACATAAATATATGTACATAGATCTTATTTCCCTAGATTATATATAAATATATTGACATATGTACATGCCTGCATTTAGACCTCTATAAATGTCCTTTGCCCCCTAGTTCCTTCCTCTATTTCCTTTTACTTTCTTCACGTCCCACTATCATGTTCAGCCTTCGTTCAGATTTCAGTAATTCCTCTTGGTTACATTGCCCTTGATCAAGCCCTGCCAGCATTCTATGCCCTCTTTACCATCAATTTCCGATCACTTGTTGTTCCCTTGTCCCTGGGTTTGTTAACACTCACTTCCTTTCTCCTGCCTCCCCCTCTCCTGTGTCCCCCCAGAACCGTCAGTCCCATTGTTTTCTCTTCAGGATTGTTTATCCCACCTATCTTATCTAGATAGACATGCAGAAACAATAATAAGCATGAAAACAAGACAGAGCAAAACACAATTACAAAAGATAACAACAAAACAACAAAACCAATGACAAAAAAAAAGAGAAAAGCCTATAAATAGTTCCAGGTTTGTTTGTTGACCTTTAGGAGTGTTTTCTGGTGGAGTCTGATGGGGTGCCACACCCTGGCCCCAAAGTCTGTTTTTGGTATTCCCCAGGGACTTCATTGCTTTGCTCTCCTTGCTGCTTTGTTGCATGTCACCCTTAGCATTTCGCCCTGGCGTGGTGGGGTCAGATGGGGCACAATTCCTGCACTGTGCCTCCAGTGTTGTCCCCTGTAGCGCTATGGGTCAATGAGCGATGTGTCTCGTGGTGCGGCCGGCCATATGGTCCTCTCTGTGCATTGGCTGCTCTAAGCAGGAATACCGACTTCGGGGCTTGGTGGGTCAGGATGTGTTCCATTCTCTCTCTCCTCTCTTCGTTTGCTCCGGTGTGCTCTGATCATATGTGCCCCTCTCCCTGAGCTATAGCTTCAGTGCTGTCCTCTGAAGTGCATTCTTTGGTAGGTGAGGGGTATCCACATAGTTGGGATTGGGGCCAGCCCCACAGACCTCTCTATTGGTTCCCTGCTTGATGCAAGTATGTTGCATTCACGTGTTGGTGCGTCAGGTTGAAATCTGGCCCCTTTCTCCCTCTCCTATGGAGATATAAACAACACCCAACCCCTTGGGTGGGTTAGTGTCCTATTCCCCCACTACCCATGTCTTTTTCGTTCTCTCTTTCCCCCACCTTTTTAGTCGGCTGCCATATGTATCCCTGGTTTGGGTCTGGCCCCTGCCATAGTTCCTGGACTTCACCCCAGGAATGTATGTATACAATAGCTTTTCCCCTAGACCCCTTTTCTGCAGTGTCTTTCTAAGGCCAACACTGGCTCATTTCCAGTGAAGTTCTCTGCCCTTTGGTGATTCCAGTCTGGAGTGAGACGTGGGTCTAAGGTGATGGTAGAAACAAAGACCACTGTGGTGTGAGGGAGTTTTGTCACCATCCCAAGTGGAACTGGAGTTTGGAATTAGTTTTGTTTACGCAGACTGTGCTTTGCAGATGTTGCCAGGACTGAGCTGTCTCAGGCCAGCCCTTAACTGCTGGGTGCTGAACCTTAGCTTACCCTCCAGGTGAGGGTGGGTTTAGAGCCTAAGCGGTTTTTACCCAGCTTTCTTGTAAACAAGGAGGCAGTTTGACCTCACCAGTGCCCTGAGGGAGAAGGCTGTGGCTGGCTGCTTTCATGAAGCTAGCCACCTTTGGAGACCCACGGGGGCACTTCCACTCCGTCCTACAGGGTTACTATGAGTTGGAACCGACTTAGTGGCAGTGGGTTTGGGTTAGTAGTTTCCCTCCAAATGAGCGCCTCCACATGTAATCTTCCCTTCCTGAAAGCTTGTCCTCCTGGTATCTAGATAGCTGCTCACTCACCTCCTCGAGTAGTTACTGAAATGTAAGATAGCCTGCTTTAGAGAATATGAGAGTGGTTTTTAAATTAAAGCTCACCAACAAAAATGAGCCCCCGTCCATACCTATTGAATCACACAGTTATGGATACTGTGCTGTAAGAAGCTGTCTTTTAAAACAACATTCCATCATTTTTTAATCATAACATTAATTGCAACACTTAAATCATCATGTAAACAGTAACTTTTACTCCTGATGTTACTGCAGGCACTGGAGGCTCACTTTCTGTCAAATTCGCAAGAAAGTATTCAGAAGAAAGATAGGAAAAAGTTTGAACAGAGCCAGTGAATTTATTTAAGATTACATGCAGAGGTACCAGTTGGAAGAAAACCACTAGACCAAACCCACTGCCATTACATCTCTTTAAACACATGATAACCATATAGGACAGCGTACACAGTTGTGCAGCCAGGCATCCCAGCCCCTCCGAGTACCAAGGTGTGTGCTGTGGCAGGGAATTACTGAAGGTGGCTCTTCTAGCCAAAATCTCTAACTCCCACCAAATAAGCTTTTCCTGCGTGGGTCTGGTAAGAAGGTGGGGGAAGATACTGATAGGATTCATCTGTGAGTAATTAAGACTAGGATTCTCTGGAATGCCATCCTGCTGTGTATAAAATGAATCTGCTGAGAAGCGGGCGGAGGGATCTCATTACCAGCAAGAGCCAAGAGTGGGCCTGAGATCCCTGTGCAGTGAACCTTCTGGATCCAGAAGACAGCTGTACCATCGGAGGAGCAGCAGCAGATCCAGAAGCCAGCCCACAAAGCAAGTAAAGTTGAGGGGTTCTGTGCAAGAGGCTGGCTTGTGGAGTCGGGTGCCTCTGGGCATTGAATTGGGGGAGTTGAGTCTGCTGACTCACGGAGCTTGAGCTGAATGCCTTCAGGTTGAGGCCTGCAGTGGAATGCTTTGCCCCTTTGGACGTTAATTAGCAGGCCCCAAAAAACTTTGTAATGTGCCCTCCTAAACTACTGTATCCTGAGTATCTCTCAGTGGCATTATAACTTATTAACTTCCTTAAAAAACTAATTTATCATGTATTTTATCTGTGAGTTCTGTGTAACCATTGCAATGGATATTAAAACCTAAAGAGATAAATAGAGAATACTAATTAAAGACAACCTAGTATGTGCTTTTAGGAAGAGGGGGATTTGGATATGAAACTGTTTCCAAAAGGAATAGGATTGAGTCACAGAATTCAGCATAAGCAAGATCAGAGTGTCTGTGGGAGGAAAGTTGTTAATTCTTCATAGTTTATTGTGTTTTAAACGAATGTTGTTTACACAACAAATTAGGTTTCCATTGAATGATTTTTATACAAATTGTTCTGCTTCATTGGTTAATTTTTCACAATCTGTTAACGTTCTTATAATGTCCACCTGTTTATCCTGTTTCCATCTAGTTTCTCTGCCCCTTACCCTCGTATGCTTTAGGATAAATGTTGATCATTAGGTCTCATATGTTATTTAAGGGAACATGGTACTCATGGGTGATATTGTATAAGCCAATCTATTATTTGGATAAAAGGTGACTATCAGGAGTAGCTTCATTTTCAGGTTCAAAAGGTATCATAGGGCAGTCATCTCGGGGCGCCTCTATTCTTTATTGGTCTATTAAGTCTGGTTTTTTTAATAATATGCATTTTGTTCTACACCACCGCCCTCCTATCTGACCCCCGCTTATTCTATCCAAAACCTCCCATTGTGTCCTTGGTTAGAATGGTTAGCAGTGAAAACTGGGCACCATCTAGATTTTCTGGTCTCATGCTAAAAAATGCCCTGGCTTATGTGAGTAATTAGTCCAATGGATAAGTTTCTTCTTTGAGTCTTTGGTTTTCTTCATTCTGTTTTGATCCAGATGAGTAGAGATCAATAATAAAATCTTAAGTGGCTGCTTAAAAACTTAAAAACCCCAAATGCTAATTATTAAACTGGGCTAGAATATTATTTTTATGAACTATGCTATGTCAATTGACTGTGTTGTCCCATGAGAGTAGGGCCTAAGCCTTCAATTCCAGTAATCCAATTCCATGAGTTATTTGGTTATATCATGGAATTACCATAACTATGCCCCCTATATGCTTTATTTTACAAATGGGTACC
>NW_022103928.1:25624640-25626006 GCF_000313985.2 Echinops telfairi
GAGCCAGTCAGGGTGCGATGTAGCAACGATGAAACCTACGACTTTCCTCTAGTTCCTGAATGCTTCCTCCTCCCCCACTATCATGATCCAAATTCTACCTTACAAGTCTGGCTAGACCAGAGGATGTACACTAGTACAGATAAGAACTGGAAATGCAGGAAATCCAGGGAGGATGATCCCTTCAGGACCAGTGGTGTGAGTGGCGATACTGAGAGTGTAGAGGGAGGTTGGGTTGGAAACAAGGATCTACATGTGACCTCCTCCCTGGGGGACAGACAACAGAAAAGTGGGTAAAGGGAGACGGACGGGGCAAGATATGACAAAATAATAATTTATAAATTATCAAGGGTTCATTGGGGAGTGGGGAGGGAGGGGGAAAATGAGGAGTTGATGCCAGGGGCTTAGGTAGAGCGCAAACGTTTTGAGAATGATGAGGGTAATTAATGTACAAATGTGCTTTACACAATTGATGTGTGCATGGATTGTGATAAGAGTTGTATGTGCCCCTAATAAAACAATTAAAAAAAAGGTAGCGTAACAGTGTGTAACCAAAAAAAAAAAAAAAAAAAAGGCTTGACAAAAAGTGTGTGGCAGTCAGGGGACTGGTTTTGTCACCATGGCAGTGCACCTGCTCAGGAAGCCATCTCTGTGTGCCTGTTTTTGGCAAAACCCAGTATACCTCTCTTGCCCCACACACCTGACTTCCCTGACTTCATTTCGTGTGACTTCTTTTTGCTTCCACGAATGAAGAGGGACATGAAAGGATAGCAATTAGATGATGTAGAAGAGGCGAAGAACAAAACAAGGGTGGTGCTGTCAGCCATCCATCCAGAGTTTGAAAAATGTTTCCAAGAATGGAATCGCAGATTTGAAAAATGTCTTAAGTGTAATGGAGAGTACTTTGAAGGTGATAGGTTGTTGTTTAAAAAAAAAAAAAATTAAATACATAGCTTTGGGGAAAAGAATTCCGTTGGGGGGGGGGATCCCTTGTATGTATAAATATAACTTGTATGAGGAGATCTTGTAGAATTGGGATCATGATAGAATTTTGTGGGAAATTTTAATCTTTTTTTGTTGAAATTTTTATCTTTTTACTCTATTTTCTACACATTTTTGGAAGCCACGTCATATATACAGTGCATACAAATATGCATATGCCTACAAAGATACCGGAGCATACATAACCATATATTTCCATGTGCCTTCTTATATGCATACATATCTACCTATGTAGATATTACTGATATTGCAAAATTGCATGCTTTAGCACCAATGAAGGTGTCCCTTATTCTAGGATACATTATAGTGTCTTCATTTACCACTGTACATAGCTCACCCATATTATTGCCGTTTTCTTTTTTTTTTT
>NW_022103928.1:25626560-25632115 GCF_000313985.2 Echinops telfairi
TAGAGGGAAATTGAATGTTTCATCATTGCTACACTGCAACCTGACTGGCTTGTCTCCTCCCCGCTGCCCTTCTGCAAGGGGATGTCCAATTGCCCACAGATGGGCCCTGGGTCCCCACTCTGCACTCCCCGTCATTCACAGTGATGTGATTTTTTTTTGTTTTGATGCCTGATACCTGATCTCTTTGACGCCTCGTTATCTCAGGCTTGTGTGCTTCTTCCATGTGGGCTTTGTTGTTTCTTGGTTAGATGGCTGCTTGTTTATCTTCAAGCCTATAGGACCCCAGACTCTATATCTTTTGATAGACGGGCACCATCAGCTTTCTTCACCACATTTGCTTATTTTTGCCTTTTTCATCACCCCAAATAGCAAGTGTGTACTATTTAGATAATTCCTTTTCCCATCTCTAATAACCGTCAAAGAATGTTGCTTTTTGTGGACTTTCGATCTGTCCTTTTGTGATTGACTTATTTCATCAACGTAATGTCCTCCAGATGAATTCATGTTATAGAATGTTTCATGGACTCTTCATTATTCATTATTCTGCATGTTGTTAGGTTCCATCCAGTTGGTTCTCACTCATAGTGACACTATACACACTGCCTGGTGCTCTACCATCCTCAGAGTTGTTCGTATTTTGAGCCCAATGTTGCAGCCACTGTATCAGTCCAACTTGTTGAAGCCTTTCTTCTTTTTCACTACCCCTCCACTTCATCAAGCATGATGTGCTCCAGGGACTGGTTTCTCTTGCTAACATGTCCAAAGTACATGAGATGAAGTCTTGCCATCTTTGTCTCTAAGGAACACTGGCTGCACTTCTTCCAAGACAAATTTACTTGTTCTTTTGGCAGACCATGGTACTTTCAAGATTCTAAACCAATAATTCAAATGCATGGATTTTTCTTTAGCCTTCCTTATTTAATATCCAACTTTCACATGTATACGAAGCAATTGAAAATACCATGGCTTGGTTCAGACACAACTTCATTCTCAAAGTAACATCCTTGCTTTTCAACACTTTAAAGAGACCTTCTGCAGCAGATTTACCCAATGCATTGCATCATTTGGTTCCTTGGCTGCTGCTTCTATGAGCATTGATTGTGGATTTAAGCAAGACAATATCCTTGGGAACTCAACCTTTTCTCCATTTATCGTGATGTTATCTATTGGTCTTCTTTGCATTGAGTCGTAATCCATACCGAAGGCTGCAGTCCTTGATACTCAACAGCAAGTGCTTCAAACCCTCCTCACTTTCAGCAAGCAAGGTTGTGTCATACATATATCACAGGTTGTTAATAAGCCTTCTTCTAATTCTGATGCCATGTTCTTTTTCATATAATCCAAATTCTCAACTTGAAATATAGTGAGAGGACACTGTCTTGACACACACCTTTCCTGATTTTAAAGCATGCAGTATTCCCTCGTTCTGTTTGCACAACTGCCTCCTGATCCATGTACATGCAGGGGCTGCATGAGCAAAATGCAGTATTCTGGAATGCCTTTTCTTTCCCAAGCCATCCATAGTTTGTTATCCACACAGTCAAATGCCTTGGCATAGTCAGTAAAACACAGGTAAACTTTTATTTTTTTGTGTTCTTTGCTTTGAGCCAAGATCCATCCAACATCAGCAATGATATATATCCCTTATTCCATGTCCTTTTCTGAATCCAGCCTGAACCACTGTCAGTGCATAGAGGCAATCTCTGTTGAATAATCTTCAGCAAAATTTTACTTGGCATGTGTTAGCAATAAAATTGCTCTATAATTTGTGCAGTCTGTTGGATCTTCTTTTTGGGGGGATGGGTACAAATACGAATCCCTTCCAGTCAGTTAGCCAAGTAGCTGTCTTCCAAATTCCCTGGCAGAGTGAATGAGTGATTCCAGTGTTTTATCAACTTTTTGAAACATTTCAGTTGGTGTTCTATGAACTCGTAGATTCTTGTTTTTGGCTAACGCTCCCAGCAGCACAGTTTGTACTTCTTCCTTCAGTACCAATAGTTCTTGATCATATGCTTCCTCTTAAAATGGTTGACTGTCAACTAGTTCTTTTTGGTATAGTGACTGTGTATTCTATCCATCTTTTGATTCTTCCTGCATCAGTCAAATTCTGTCCATTGAATCTCTCAGTATTGAAACTCAAGGTTTGACATTTTTCTTGAGTTCTTTCAGTTTAAGACATGCTGTGCATGTTCTTTTTGGTTTTCTAGCTCAAGGTCTTTGCACGTCATTATAATATTTTACTTTGTCTTCTTGAGCTGCCCTTTGAACTTGTCTGTTAAGCTCTCTTTGACTTTATTATTTCAATTTGCTTTAGCTACTCTATGACTAAGAGCAAGTTTCAGAGTTGCTTCTGATATCTGCTTTGATCTTTTCTTTCTTTCCTGTCTTTTCATTGACCTTTTGCCATCTTCATGTATGCCGTTCTGATGCCATCCCAGAGCTCACCAGGTCTCTGTCAGTATTCAGTGCATCAAATCTACTCTTGAGATGTTCTAGAATTTCACATGAGACATACTCAAGGCTGTATTTGGGTTTTCATGGACTTGTTTGTTTTTTTCAGCTTCGGTCTGAACTTACATGGGAACAATGGATGATTTCCGTAATTGACTCCTGGTCTGGTTTTAGCTGCTGACATTGAGCTTCTCCATTGCCTCTTTCTACAGATGTAGTCAATTTTATTTCTGTGTATTTCATCTGGGAAGTCCATGTGTATAGTTTCTTTTGTGTTGTAGAAAAGTATTTGTTATGAAGAAGTTACTGGTATTGCAAAATTCTGTCATGTGATCTGCAGCTTCATTTTTATTACCAAGATCATATTTTCCAACTACTTTTCCTTCCTGTTTGTTTCCAACTTCTGCATACCAATTGTGAATAATTACCAATGCATCTTGATTTCATGGTTGCTCAATATCTGATTTAAAACTTTGGTAGAATTCTTTAGTTTCTGCATCATGGTGCTTCAGTTACTGGTGCATAAACTCAATCTTGTATTGACTCAGGTTAATATTTATCCACATACAAGAAAACTATCACAGGTAGTATTATACTTGAAGCTAGATCTAGAAATGCCCTTTTGACAATGAATATTATGCCATTCATCTTGATTGTGTTATTCCCAGCATAAATCATGTTGACTACCTTATTCAAAATGGTCAATACCAGTTCGTGTCTGCATTCCATTTCATTACTGATAAATTTCAACTTAAAGATTCATATCCCCTATATTCCAAGTTCTGATTATTAATTGATGTACACATCTGTTTATTCTTTTGAGTTGTGCCCCATGAGCAGATGAAAGTCCATAAGGCATTGCTTCCACAGGCTTTACTCCGTCCATGTCGTTAAAGTCGACTCTACTGTGAGAAGGCAGCTCTTTGTCATTTGTATTTGGAGTGCCGTCCAACCGGAGGGGCCCATCTTCTTCTGGTACGATCTCTGAGAATACTCTGCTTATTTTCATGAGGCTTCAGGATCTGGCAATATTCTGATGTTATCCATTTCCGTGGCTAATTCCTCAGAAGTGAACAAGCCTCTTCCTTCGCTGTAGTCTGCTCTTATTCTGGAACCTGTGCTGAGACCTGTTCACTCTGCATAACCCTGCTGGTAATTGAAATACCAGTGGCATAGCCTCCAGTATCACAGCAGCACAAAAGTCGCCACGGTCTGACAGCTGGCAGACCAGTGGTGGTTATTCTGCATAGTTGCTTAGTAGTATGCTGTAGGTGTATGTACCATAATCTGCCCACTTATCCACTGATGGACACTGAGCTTGGTCTCCATCTTTTTGCTTTTGTGAATAAGGCTACAGTGAACATATGCTATCTCTATTTGTGTCACTGCTGTTATAGCTCTAGGATGTATACCCAAGAGCAGAATTGTTATACCGCAAGGTTTCTATTTCTAGGTTTCTGCCATGCTGTCTTTCATAGTGGTTGTGCTAGTTTGCAATCCCACAAACATGGAATAAAAGTTCCAATCTCCTCACAACATCACCAGCATTGATGGTTTTCTAGCGCGTCTCTCTTTTAAAAAAAATCAGAATCATTTTTGTTGGGGGTGATATGGCGTATCAATGTCATTTTGATTTGTGTCTCTGATGGCTAATGGCTGTAGGCATCTTTTCATGTGTGTGTTAGCCTCCCAAATTCCCTCTTTGGTGAAGTATCTGTTCATGTCCTTTGCCCACTCTTTGGAATGAATTATTTCTTTGTTGTTGAGTTGTTTACCAAGGGCTCAAATAGAAAGTAAATGTTTAGAAAATAATTGTGGCAATACATGTACAAATAAGCTTGATACAAGTGATGTATGAAGTGTTATGAGAGCTGTAAGAGCCCCCAATAAAATTATCTTTAAAAGTATTGATATTTTCATAATGTTGAGTCTTCCATGAGCATGGAATTTTTTTTTATTAATATAGGTCTTTTTTGTTTCTTGTAATAGCTCTTTGTGGTTTTCATTATATAAGTATTTTACATCCCTGGTTAGGTTTATTCTAGGTATTTTATTATTTGGGGAGCAATTGTATTATTGACTTCCTCTATGAAATTGTTATTGTAGAGCAGTGTATCGTAGAGTGGGTGATGCTGCCCCTGGGGGGGTGCTGGAGTGATTCCAGGATGGGAGCACTACAAAAACAGATACCAAAAACCAAAACTCGATTGCCTTTGAGTTAATTCCCACTCGTAGCAGCCTATAGGACAGGATAGAACTGCCCCCGTGGGGTTTCAAGACTGTAACTCTTTATGGGAGTAGAAAGCCTCATCTTTCTCCCATGAAGCAGGTGGTTTGGAACTGCTGACCTTTCAGTTAGCAGCCCAACACATAACCACTTTGTCACTAGGGCTCTTGCGAAAGCAAAACCTGCACCTTATCCTGGTTTAGGGCCTATAGCCCAAAAATGTTTACTTGCCAGGGCATCGCTGGCAATTTATTTCCTGAGAAGGGGGAAATAACCCAAATAAGTTTGAGGACCTATGATTTAGAGGAAGCCAACTCATTTTTTGTGTTGATCTTGCACCTTATCTCTTAACCGCCATGTTGATGAATCCTTCTATTAGCTGCAGTAGCTTTCTTGTAAATCTCTGGGATTTTTCTATGTCTAGGATCGTGTCATCTGTGAATAATAATTTTACTTCTTCCTTTCCAATGTGGATACCTTTATTCCTGTTTCTTCCCTTCTTGCTCTGGTTAGGGCACACAGTACAGCATTGAATAAACAGAATGATAGTAGGCATCCTTGTTTCATTCCTGTTCTCAAGGGGAAGGCTCTCAGCCTTTCTCCAGTGGGATGTTTGTGTGTGTGTGTGTGTGTGTGTGTGTGTGTGTATGTGTGTGTGTGAGTGACAGAGAGACTGTTAGCTCTATCGATTGATCTATCTATGGGGAGGCCTCCCCAAAAGCTGGAATTACGCAGGGTGGAGTGGAGTTTTCATAGTACATATTTTTCCCGTTAGGTGAGCATCGAGCTACTAGCTCTGATTTAGTGAACCCAGTGGTATCACCTGGGAAGGTTCTCTGGTCACAGTGAATATTTTTGTAAAAGCAGTTCCTCTTGA
>NW_022103928.1:25632215-25650620 GCF_000313985.2 Echinops telfairi
GTGACAGAGAGACTGTTATCTCTATCGATTGATCTATCTATGGGGAGGCCTCCCCAAAAGCTGGAATTACGCAGGGTGGAGTGGAGTTTTCATAGTACACATTTTTCCCGTTAGGTGAGCATCGAGCTACTATCTCTGATTTAGTGAACCCAGTGGTATCACCTGAGAAGGTTCTCTGGTCACAGTGAATATTTTTGTAAAAGCAGTTCCTCTTGAACCTTGTGTGTGTGTGTGTGTGTGTGTGATGGCCGATTTAAGAGAACAGTGCGCAGCTGTGAAATTTTGTTTCCTGCTCAGGAAAAATGCCACAGAAACTGTTGTGATGTTGAACACAGCTTACAAAGACAGCACTGTGAGAAAAACTTGTGTATGAGTGGTTTTCTCATTTCCAAAAAGGTGAAATGTCGATTGATGACAAACTTCGTTCTGGACGTCTGTCAGCTTCCCGAGCGGACAAAAATATCGGCTCATAGTGCATTCAGAGTTCATTCCACAGGATCAGACTTTTAATCAAGCTTTCTATTGAGAGTTTCTGAAAAGATAGCGTAATGGTGTGTGACAAAAAAAGGCCTTATTTGTAGCACACACAGGACTGGTTTTACCACCACAACAACGCACCTGCTCACGCAGCATCTCAGTCAGGGCACCAGCTTTGGACAAACCCCAGCATGCCTCTCTTGCTCCACGCACCTTACTCACCTGACTTCCCTCCATGTGAACTTCTTTTTGTTTCTGTGACTGAAGAGGGAAATGAAGGGACAGTGATTTGATGATGTCGAAGAGATAGAGGAGCTGATACTAAGGGCTCAGATGGGAAGTAAATGTTTAGAAAATAATGATGGCAACATATGTACAAATATGCTGGATACAGTTGGTGTATGTAAGAACTGTAAGAACCCCTAATAAAATCTTTTTTAATTCACACAAAGTTTAATCAATGGGGTTAATGAAAATATAAAAAATTTGAGTTAGTATATGGCAGCATCAATTTTTGTTGTGAATAATACAGTATTTGGTGTTTCCATTGTTAACAAGCTATGCTGCAGAAAGAGCAATCTCATTAAATCTTAGTCCATCAGAGTCACGTTCCCTGAACTTCTTGCAAACCTGTATGGCGCCCTCTGGTAGAGTTTCATCACTAGTTTTCCATCCATCGAATTCATAGAGGTGCCCATCTACCTGACCTAATGTAGAACTATACTTGGTGCCTCAGACTGACCTTCATGTGCACTGGTCTCGTGAGTGACACGAATGGTGTCATAGTTCTCCAGGTGTCTGGCTCTCTCTTCAGGGGACATTGAGGCTGACTCCTCCAGGGATTTCTCCAAGGTTGGTCCAGACTTGAAGTGTCTCTTGTCCTGGTTGTTAGAGATGGCGTGGATCAGTCCGATGGTCCCGCAGGCATTGCTGATTGTTTGCTTCATGAAATGCACTGAGGATGTAACATCCTGTCCCTGAGATACGATTTTCTCCTCCTCTTCCGTTGTGAACATTTCATGCTTTGCTGTGATCTGGAAGAGTGGTAAGACTGCACACACTGGTCTCAGGACCATGCTGAGGAGCCCAGGGTCCGTTCTATAGATGTCAGCAAACTGCCAGTTAGGTTGTAGACCTAATTGCTTGAGAAACTGGTTAGTGACCTCAGGATTGGCCTCCAGTAGCAGCCAGCGCTCACCCTCCATGGCTGCTCTGCCCAGCGCCCTCTCCAGCTCTGACCGCCGCTCGGCCACTATCTAAAATGATGTTTTAATGATGAAAAGAGGTGAAGAAAAAAAAATGGGGGTGGTGCTGTCAGCCATCTAAACAGATGAGGTTGAAAAATGTTTCCAAGAATGGAATAGATTTTACAGATTTATTAAGTGTAATAGTACTTTGAAGGTGATAAGGTTATTTTGTAAAAAAAAATTAAATACATAGCTTTGGAAAAAAAATTCCATTTTTGGGGGTAGTCATGTATCCTATATATATATCTTATGTATAGGATATGTATCTTATGTATAGGATAGATAGCTGATTTATA
The DNA here is from genome assembly GCF_000313985.2 of Echinops telfairi. Classification (NCBI taxonomy): domain Eukaryota; kingdom Metazoa; phylum Chordata; class Mammalia; order Afrosoricida; family Tenrecidae; genus Echinops; species Echinops telfairi. The sequence continues at coordinate 25,634,236 of NW_022103928.1, forward strand.
GGATATCTCAGCCAACATTTCTACATAATTAAGGAATACACACATGTATACATAGGATATAGATATATAGAGAGTGCCTTTTATATATTCAGAGAAGACTTGACACCAATTCTTTTCAAACTCTTCCAAAACATAGAATGAGAAGGAATGTCTCTTTGCTCGTTCTTCAAAGCCAGTATCACCATGTTATCAAAGTCAGGTAGGGGCATCGTAAAATTAGAACAATCACAGATCAATATAGAGGCAAAAGCTCTCAATAAAATGTTGACAAATAGAACCCAACAGCATATAAAAATAATAATTCATCATGATTAGATGGGAGGATGCATGTGTGGTTCTACATTAGAAAAATCAGTCACACCGTCTGTCAGTTTTTGTACTGTGGTAACTCACATGTTGCTCTGCTGCTGCTGGGAGCTATAGCACCGATATTTTAAGTACTAGCATTACCAACCATGGACAGGTTTCAGCAGTTTCCTTACTAAAAGACAAGAGGAAGAAAGGCCTGATCATCTACTTCTGAAAATAAGCCAATGAAAACCTTATGGATCATAACAGGGTACTGACCAGTTCACCTGCTTGTGCCACATCATCAGGAGAAATCATTCACAGGTACTGGCGTGGTGTTTGGTGGACCTGAGGGCCTGTGAGAGCAGCAATGGGCTTGAGCCTGCTGGTGATTGTGAGCATGACACGGGATCAGGCAATGTTTTTGTTCTGTCATGCCTAAGGTCACCATGAATTGAATTAAACTCAACAGCAGCTAAGAGCAGCAACATGAGCCAAATTGTGCCCTAAATACTTGTTTATAAAGTGGCACCACATTCCTGTGATGTATGGAAATGGAATATGATCACACCTTCAAAGATTCACAATGAAAATAAACTAATAAACTAATTTTTTTCTACTAAATTTCTCTTAATCTAGGATTACTGTACATGGAAGTCTCATAATATATTGATAAGGGCCTCTACAAAATTGCTGTAGGCATTTCCTTTAAGATTAGATTTTCCAGTGATTAGTGTACAAAATTATTTTGATTGATAGTTGCAGTGTGGGGGCAAAGATGGAGCTGTTCAAGCTCAGAAGAACTTAGTAGATTTTGGTTGTTTTCGGTTTTTGGTACTGTTGGTAGAGTACGTAAGACCAAGAAGGTGGATGGGTGGTTCTTTTGCTTTATCTAAGTGAGGCTATTTAAATTTTGATGAGATCAAATATTTAAAGACGTCAAATATCGTTATGCTGTAACATAACAGTAGCAAGATTTGGAGTCTACTTTTGAATCTGAATTGAGAAAATCAAATCCAAGGAGTCTTCAACAAGTTCCTGGAAAAATGCATATTGTGAAAAACCTATGCATGGATTTCATTTTTGTTTTCTTTTTGAACTATAAAATAAATTTGGACTAATTTTTATAACATGTCTGAGCAGGATGTACGATGAGACCAGGGTAAAACATCAGTGTGAAAAGAGCCCTATCAGCAATATGAACTCTGCTAAAATTGAAGCAAGAGCAAGTATCACACTTATGGTGAAACTTGGGTAGAAGAAGAGTGACATCATTGATGCTGTATGAAAAGTTCAAGATAATGCCTCGGAGAAAGAGCAGTTAACAAACGTATACATTGTTTTAAGAAAGGACAGATGAAGTTGACATGAAGTCAGTGGCGGACCATCCACATCGATGTGTAAGGAAGCAGAGTCGTTGGTGCCCTAAGTGAAGAGAACCAACAGTTATAACAGAAACGATAGCCAACACCATAGACACCTCCATTGCTTCCACTTAGACAATTCTGACTGAAAAATTAAAGTTGAGCAAATTTTCTGCTTCATGGGGTTTTCAAGGCATTTTGCTTATTGACTTTTGGACAAAGGAAGATAATATCTGCCAACTATGAGAGTGTTTTAAGAAAGTTTGCCAAAGTTTTAGCAGAACAATGCCCAGGAAAACTTTAGTAGAGCCCTTCACTACCCGGGCAATGCTCCTGCTCATTCCTTTGATCAAACCAGGGCAGTTTTTTGAGTCTTTGAATGTTGACGGGAAATCCTTAGGCAACCACTTTATAGTTTTGATGTGACTTCTTCTAACTTCTTGATTGTAATATTAAAAAACACTTAAAGGGCACCCATTTTTCATCAGTTAGTATTGTGCAAAAGACTGCACGGCATGGCTAAATTCCCAGGATCCTCATTTCTTTAAGGATGGACTGATAACACTTATAAAAATGTGATGAAGTTTATGCTGAGAAATTGTGTTTATATTTTTTATTTTGTCTTTTAAATCCATTTTTCCACAGAACTTTCTGAATTTCCCTCAAATTATGAGGTCATTGTGCTGTCTGGATCATTACAAATGCCAAGCTCTGTAGAGACTTTGGTGGCTTTATCAGTCTTACTTTCAGCGATGATATTTATATTATCATAATATTTCAGTGATTAAGATTTCCATTTCGTAGGTAGTGTCATTGTACGAGTATAATTCTCAGTATAATTACTGAAATCATAACTTGTCAGGCCCGGTTACAGCTGGTGTTCTGTAACTATGTCAGTTGTAGGCCAGAAGTTTATGCTCAAGGGGGTGCTGTTCACCTATTAATTTAGTGAAGTTTTTGTCATCGTTATCTGTTCCAAATCAGGTGGATAATTGGGACCATCCCTGCTTTGTGTTGGCCCCGATTGGCCCTCACCCAATATCTCATCATACATGAGTAGTTATCCCATATTCACTGTAGCTTATATGCTAGAACTCAGCCTTAGTATTTTGTTTTAGGACATCTTTTAGAATACCACTTTGGGGTTCCTTCATATTTTGGAGTTAATTTTTTTAGACCTCAAATATTTGAAAGGGTTGTAGGTCCTGGTTCCTTATGGAATCAAGAACCCCGTGTAGAGCTTCCCAAAACTTGCAGTTATGAGGGTGAGTCAAACAGTATTGCTACAAAAGCACAGACATTTTTACTAAATAAAAACATCAAAATGTGAAGCTTTATTTTCTACATATCTTGTATGCTATACCCTTTGAAAGGCAGTGTCTCCATCTCTCTTAACTACCTCAACATGGCATTTTGACATCCTAGACGAACTCAACTTTTATTCCTTGAAAATGTTCTTGGAGTTTTGAAAGTCTAAAGGGCAGTAGGGTGGATGGGGTAAAGTTTCCCAGTGAAATTCTTGCAGGACAGCGCTTGCTACCCTTAGGAATGAGCAGGGGCGCTGTCAGGATGGGAAGGCATTCTTAGGTGCAACATTCTTGGCCTTTTTCTCACTAATGCAGTTTTTCATTTTCTTAAAAGTTCTTTATAATAAACACCTATGATCATTCTGTGTCTTTCAAGAAAATCTATCAAGAATGCCTCCTTTGAAATCCTGAGAGGTAGTTGCTTTAGCTTCTGAGCTGACGTCTCAGCCTTTAATTGAACTGGCCCATCAGACTCCTCCGAAGTCATTGTTTTGATTGGACCTAATGCAAGTGTATTGCTGAGGAAATGTGTCTGCAGAGACAAGCACAGTTTGTATGAATAAAGCATGAACATATGAACTAGAACCTTAGTAGTAATAATTTTTGACCTACCCGCACACCAGAAAATACTCATGTTGTGTGTCATTTTTGCAAGGATTTGTTTCTGGACCACCCTATTATAACTCCTTCCAACAGATGTACAAATGTGCTTGGCACAATGGATACATGTGTGGATTGTGATAAGAGTTGTACGAGCCCCCAATAAAATGATTCAAAAAAAGAAACTAGAAATGCAATTTATAGGTATGCCCATTGCATGCTTGATTTGAATTTTGTTTTGTATGTTTTTTAGATTCGGGGATTCCTGTCACGGTTTGATAATGTCCTTCCTGTCAGCCTGGCATTTGACAAATGTACCGCTTGTTCTTCCAAAGTAAGTCATTTTGCATGTGAAGCACTTGGTTTGAAAGTGAGCCCCTGAGCCTTTGACCACTGCCTTATCAGCCAGAGGCATTGAGAGGACAAGAGCTTTGTTGGGGGAGGGCTGGGGGTGGAAGCACCAGAAAGGATATTGTTGTTTTCATTTATCTGTATTCATTCTCAACAGAGAAACCAGATCTGAGAAAATGTGGCTTGTACAGTTGTACAAAGAGAGAGAGAGGGAGAGAGAGAGAGGTTCCCCCTCCCACTCTTTAAAGTGTCTCTCAGACGATGGGGGATAGCAGATACCAGCCCCTCTTGTCTTGTGTCTTTTGGAGAGCTACATAATGACCCCAAAAAAAGTAAACCGAGATCAGGAGGCTGGTTGGAACTGTCATAGAAGGCCTCTTCAGCTTTGATCTCTCCAGGGGCTCTAAAAATAGAGTTGGTGTGCTGTCCATTGTAATGGGAACCGGCTGATGTATTTCAAGACTTCGGTGCAGGCATTTTTTAATGGACGTTGAGGTCCTGTCTTTGTTATTTTACATGTATACTGTGTATTGTTGCAGATTTCTTTTGGGGTGGCTCTCTAAGCATCCTGACACCAGTGTGATTTTCAACCTGAACTTTTAAAAGTCGGGATTCTCAATAAGTAAAGATTTTCACGTGGAAGCACTATTCACAATTACATTGGCAACGTGAATCTCAAAGTGTGGCCTTTCTGTTATCTTTGGGGAATTCGCTGCCGTGGGTGTCCCTACCTCAGGCAGTGTGGATGAGATTGAACTCAGGAAATTCTCTCCCCTCCGAGCTGACTTTGAAAAGTTTACATGGGTTGTCTCTTATGAGAAGCACCGTCCCAACCAGTTTCTCCACGAAGTTACTAAAGGTTGACAAATAATAAAGATCACTTTGGTTAGCCTTAAGTGCCCCCAAATTAAATTGTTCTTCCTGTGACATGAAGTCCCTGCTACAACTGTCCTGTACGTGCTGCTGTTGAGATTTGAAGCTGCCCGTGTGGCGGTATCATCCAGGAGCTCACGCTCCTGTCGTTTCTGTAAGGTGTGTTACAGCTAGAGCCTCAAGGCAAAGCCTTCAGGATAGCCACGTGCATATCTGTCTTCAGAAATAGAAGTTGCTGAATGATATGCTCTAGTGGAGCGCTTTTTCTCCCTTATTTCTTTGAATGGCTGAGCGAATTGGTTTCAAAATAACTTGGCAGTATTCATTTTCATATTGAAATCGTTTGGTACAGGTGCCAGAGTTTTTCTATGGCTTTATGTAGGTCTCCCTAGTCAATGAAATCAAGATAATTAGGTCCTCGAAGTGAAATGCGAACACGCTCCTCCTGGCTTTTTCTGTTAATTAAATTGGCACTTGAGATACTGTTTATAAAAGAATTCACAAGCACACTAGGTTAGCCAGGCCCCTTTTATTTACAAGAGAATAGCTTTGCATTTTCCTTTCATAGCATTAAATTAAATATAGGTATCATTTTTGTTAACAAAATTATTTCCTCTCCGTGGTCCCTCTCAAAGTCCTGTTTTACATACACGTGCTAGAGGGTTTAATGCAGGCTAACTTGCATTTTAACAGCTGTGCTGTTCCCATAGCGACCACTTTTCATGCGGTCTGGGGATTAAATTTCTTTTGTGCTGAAAAGGTTGCTTCATTGGTGCATGTATTTCCTTACAGTAGAAACACAGCATTTGCTCACTTGGCTAACTTCTTTATCAGCTTAGGAGAATGTCATTCTCTATTATCTGCAACCCTAACACTAGTACTTTGAAATGACAAATCCAATTACGCTTTCTTCACTGTATGTGAATTTTTCTTCATGCATACTTAGTACAATATTTTTATACTGAGTCATACCACAGTTGTCATTGTTTCAAAAAGATTCTTTGGGGCTAAAAATGACTTTTGAAAAATTCTCCTTTGACATTCATGAAGTAATTTTTTCCTTTGCAGCTTTCAGTATTTTTGCTGGTTTTTTTTTTTTAACTCCTAGGACCAAGGCCATACTTGTGTCTTGTTTTAACCACAAATTTAGTCAGAAAGATTAAGAAGTAGTATAAGCTCTGCTGAGTAATAATATGCTCATTCACTGCCTTACTTACATAGTAAGTCTAGACCTTTTATGGTGCCTGGTGCTTCTGTGGCAAGGAGGGCCACATCTTTACACAACAGTCATCTTGTCTCTGTTTTCTCTTGCCTTGACGTATAGCCGATGAAGGGTCCACCCTACAAGAAAGATACTGAGGAACTCAGAGGGGACACGCAGGGAGTTGCTTTTATTCCAGTTTCTGCTTATTGTCTTGCAAACTTTTCTAACATGACCAAATCCACCACTGGACTTTAAAAAGCATTATCGGTTTCTGGGCTGTGTTCTGCTTCTCAAAGGGAATTTGGTAGAAAGGAGGGTGTTGTAAGGAGTCCCTAGGGGCACAACCAGCAGTGCCCTTGGCCACGAACGGAAGACTGGTGACGTGAACCCCCAGAGGGGCCTCAGAAGAAAGGCTTGCCATGTCCTCCTGAACTTTCTCCGCCTGGAAAACAGCCTTGTGAACCTTCTGCTCTGCACACTTGAAGACTGGGATTTGAGAAGTGACTTAACTTTTTATTTGATATAATTTCAAACGTACAGAAACATTACAAGAATAATACTAGAAACTCCTGTGTGCTTTATACCCAGATTCTCCAATTGCTTTTATTTTACCCTTTTGTGTGTGCACATTCTCTCCTCTACTTAATTTCAATCTGTGTATATGTGTGTGTGTGTGTGCCAAAAACCAAACTCCCTGCCATCTAGTCAGTGCTGACTCATAGCAACCCCCTGTGGGTTTCCAAGATTTTATCCATTTACAGCAGTGCTTCTCAACCCTCCTAATGCTGGGACCCTTTAATATGGTGGTGATCCCCTAACCATAAAATTATTTTCGTTGCTACCTCATCACTGTAATTTTGCCACTGTGTGAACTGGGCGACCCCTGTGAAAGGACCGTTTGACACCCCCCCCCCAAAGGGCTCGGGACCCACAGGTTGAGAACCTCTGGTTTGCAGGACTAGAAAGCCCAGTCTTTCTCCCTCAGTGCTGCTGATGGTTTCAAACTGCCAGCCGTGCAGTTCTCAGTCCAAATCTTAACCACTACACCACCAGGGCGTGCGCGTGTGTGTGTGTGTGTGTGTGTGTGTGCACATGCACCAGCATTGATTCAAAGGCAGTGAGTTATGCACGCGCATGCACATGCACGCATATACATATTTTTGTTCTTAACCATTTGAGAGAATAAGTTGGAAATAGCATGTTCCTTCACCTTAACTAATTCAGTGCATATTTCTTTAAGAACAAGAACATTCTCTTACCTAAATACAATGTGCTTATCAAATCCAGACAATTAAATGTTGGTACAATCTAATTCACAGCCCGTATTTCAAATGTTCTTATTTGTACCGATAATGGTTCTTTATAGTCTCAACCCTACCGACCCCAGACCAGGATTCAATTAGGAGCAAGCATTGCACTTAGATGTTGTATTTCTTTGGCTTCCTTCATGCTGGAAAAGTTCCTTAGCCTGCCTTTGTCTTTCTTAACCTCAACATCTTGAAGTGTAGAGGCCAGTTATATCGTAGAAGTTCCCGCCATTTGGATTTGGCTAACGTTTCCTCATAATTAGATTCAGGTTATAAATTTCTGGCAGGAATACCAAAGGGATGTTGTGTTCTCATACCAGGAGTACATCATATATTTTATCCCCTTTGGTGCTATGTTAAGTTTCCCGTTCCATATTTGCAACTACTTTCTCAAGAGTGAGAAATCTGGGTAGAATTATCCTTTCTCTATTCACTACCTTGCGCATAGTATGGTGTTAAGCTCAGTATTTGTGCATAGTTCTTTTTTGCCAGCTAAAGTTTGATAACAGTGATTCCACTACATTATATTTGTATGCACAAAGGTTAGAGAACAATTCTATTCATTTTGACAGCCATCTAGGAGTCCCTAGGTGGTGCAACTGTTTCACAGGCTTGTCAGATAACAGAAACGTTAACAGCACTCAGAGGTGCCTCAGAAGAAAGACTACCAGTCAGCTTCCGAGAAAACAAAGCAAAAACAGCCATCAAAAGCCTGTGAAACATGCAGGGGGTCTCCAGGAATCAGCATAGACTTGGTAGAACCTCTACTTCAGTACCATATAGAACCTTTTCATCACGCCAAGAAGATCTTGGGCCTGGAGGTGGAAGGAAGGTGTTTATTGAATATTGTGAGTAGTCTCTCTATAAGGAGTATAGCTAGGCACCTTCTGGTGTTTGTGGGACCCAGAAATCAAACAGCTGCCAAGCTAGGAGCAAGGCTGTGCCCAAGGAAACTGTGTGTGGAATGTGCTTGCTTTTGTTGCCCAATTCTGTCACCCACAACCTTTGTGATATTTCGAAAGTAGACTGTTGGAAGAAGCAGGCCCCAAACTTGGTGTGTGTGCCATCTGGGCCCTGCCCACTGCACAGATGTAGCAAGATGTGCACGGAAACATGATCTTGGGATTTTAATTAGTGATTAGCAGGCCTTTAATAATGGACTCATTCTGGTGTTTTTGTGAGCTGGGACCTTCTGTGGCAGTCTTGGTGGGTTCTGATTAAGCTTCTTCACGTGACTTGTGTGCATCAGTGCCTGCATGTTTTGTGGCGCCCAGGAGAGACTGGTGTAGGAATGAGTAGTAGGTGCCTGCTGGTATCATCCTACAGTAAATAGGTCTGTCTTTCTGCCTTTGTCACAGGTACCTGGTGCACAGATCTATTCTTCTGATATAACCCTACCTTTTCTCATCTGCTGTCCCTTCAGGAGTATGATGGACCCAAATCAAACCCAGCTATTTAAATTTCCCCTCAGAAAAATCTCTGGCCCGAAGCAACAAACTGGTAGCCGAAGAGCTTGGCAGGTGGAGAAGCAGATCCTAGATGTGGAAGGAAAGGCTACAGTTTTGCTGTGTGGCAATTAGCAGGCATTCATTTATCCAGCTGACATTTGCTTCTCTGTAGCATGCCAGAGATACAAGGCAGGTGATTAAAATAACCAAAGGGCTCTACAGAAGTCCTTCCATTGTGATGTGCTCCACCCTGACCCTGCTAAAGTATCCTAAGGCTGGTGGCTTTTGTCAAGTTGGGCGCCAAGCAGGCAAAACCACGCAGAGCATAACTTCTGAAGTAGTGTTAAAGATGACTAGAAATTTCTAGAAAGACAGAGGCAAAGAAGAGGGGAGAGAGAGGAAAAAGGCATTCCACACAGTGATTGGCCGGTATAATAACCAGAAGCAAGAAAAGTCAGCACCCTTATGAAGTAATCCAGTTGTGCCGGAGCCTTATACACCACTTGACAAATTGCCCCTTTGGTGGGTGCCATTTCAGCTTCCAACTGCTCCTTGACTTGGAATGGGGTGTACTTTGTGTTGAATTCCATGGTGCTAGATGGATGTTTACAATTCCATGTGAGATTCTTTCTCACCTCACATGGGGGTTTCTTAATGCAGCAACCTGGCTGCTACAGTGAGGTAGCATAGAGGAGGGCAGGAAGATGGGATTTTCAGGGTTCCGACCCTCCGTCCTTTACTGACTGGCCAAAGTCCTGAGCAAGGTGCATCCCCCATCCCGCTGACTGCCTCTGCAGCTGCTTCTGTTCAATGAGTCAGTTGGATGAGATGAGCCCTGGCTCTTTTGGCACTCTAAGTTAATAGCTTTAATGGTTTAATATTCTGTGACTTAATTTTATTTTGTCATATATTCCACACATATTTGAATTGTAGAGAAATCAGAAAATATATTGAAGTAGAATAGAAGATAAAATTCCACCCACTGAGCTCACTGTCAGCCATTGATCTATACTCTTCTTTTTGACTTTGTTTTTATCCATGTAGATATAGGTGTACGTGGATGAAGTTTCTTTCCAACATTCCTACTGTAAGTTTAAAATTAGCTTGTGACAGAGGAATTTGTGGTGCTACATCAAGGGTACGTCCCGCTCATCGGATTTGATGGGGTTTTAAATCTCAGTCTTTTATAGGGACTGGCCGAAGTCCAATCGGAAGAGCTCCCCAAAGGTTGTGCCAGAAATTTTTGCATACAGCTTCTCTGTGGCCACTATTACTCAATTCTGCGCTCCTGCCAGGTTTTCCTTCCCTTCTCCCAAAGGGACATAAATCTGTGATTTGGAAAATGATGAGTAACCCGCAGGTTCTCTTCCCAGTGAGGCCTCATGTCTCCATTTCAGTGTGTGATGTGTTCCAAATGTACGGGTGGGTGGTATGACCTGTATCCCACCTCTTGGCCTTAGCAACTGGTATTGCCCTAATCTCCAGAATAGCTTGGTTCCCAAAAGGAGATGGCCTATACTGCCGAGCCAGCGTGGAGTATTGACTTGTAAGCCCTAACCTCAACTCTTGGCTCTTCACCTCCTTGAAAAACTTTGGGCATTTCTCCCTTTGCTTCAATTTCCTCATCCATAGAGTGGGGAAAATATTTTCTGTTTCCCAGGGAAATTGCAATGGCTGACATGTCTCCAGTTCTGTGTGACCAAGTATCAAGGCCTTTGTTTACTCTTGAGACTGGTGTTGACATCAAAAAAAAAAAAGAAAAAAAAGACCCTTGTGATCACATCAGGTCTTTTGGGGTGTGTGGCTCCCTTTCTGGGCTCGATGTTTGTTCACAAGCAGAGACAAGGCCTAATTGAAGATCCAGCCTACCTCAGCTTGAAAAGGCTGCCGAACCTTCCATCAGGTTTCATGACCAAACCCAGCCCACTGCTGTGGGGTCAATTCCAGCTCATGGCATAGTAACCTTAAATGGCAGACTAAGACGGCCCTGAAGGGTTTCATTACTCAAGCAGACTACTGCATCTTTCTCCCAGAGCAGCTGGTGGACTCCAACCATTGCCCTCATGTTTAGCAGCTGAGCACTTTAACCACTGTACCACCAGGGCTCCCTTGTCTCATGCCCATGACTGCCCCAAACCTCTCCTCATTCCAGAGAACTCAGCCCTGCTCGTTACTTCTGACCTCTGGTCTTCTAAGATCATCTAATCAATACTTAAAGCTGGTGCTTCCTAACCTGTGTTTGCAAGGACACACCTAGCCTGCATGAACACAATTTCGTACAAGATCCCCTTTGCATCCAAGGCCAGCAAGTTTAGGGCTTTGTTCTGTTTAGACAGGTCCACTGGCCCAGACACAGTTGCAGTTTATTGGAGAACTAGTTTCCTTTTCATTTGGAGTTGATGGCATTCATTGTTAGCCTTTCCCCAAACCCATCCCATGACACAGTGGTTCCTAAATATTTTGAGTCATAGACCTTGTTCAGGCTCTGGTGGAAATCGTAAACCCTGCTCCTCTGAGAAATGCAAAGGCACAGTTTTGCAGGCAGTTTCACCATGAAATCCTCAGAGCATGCTGGTAAAAATCCTAGGAAAGCACCCTTGCGCTCCTATTTTTACTTTGTGTACAGTCTCAGCTCTCCTAGGGGAGAAGCTGGGAGATGATGGGGTTTCCCTCAGCTTTAGCGCTACCGCGGTCTTTCTGGTGCCTATCAGAAGTCACCATCTCCCCTTGAGGACTGGAAAGGGGAAAGTGGCCTGCCACGAGGTTTAGTTTGTCTGTTTGTTTTTAAATTGGAGATCCTATAGTCTCTTGGCCAGGGATTTCATACATACATCATATCATTCCATAGTTCACTTATGTCAAGTAGAATTGTATAATTGCTACCACAATCCGTTTCCATTCTTTTTCTACATGAACTCCTTCACATCATCTCCCTTTTACCCGACCACCACCACTGTATCCCCTACCCCCACCCCAGGCATTTCACTCTTTAGGTCCACTGCATCCAACTGGGGAGTACAGGAGGTAGTTAAGGAGGGTAGGTCTCCCTCCACCAGTAGAGGACACTGATTGGGGTCTTGATGGGCAGAGAGTCCTAACTATCATCTGTTCTTTCCTTGTTATTTATGTAATGCATGCATTCTCTCCATACCTTTGGACCATAGAGAGAGTGGAACATGGTATTAACTGCTGGACTCTTGAAATAAGGGAGCCATCAGCATGAACTAGTAAATTTTTTATGGATGTACATGCTTATACATGAATAGGTTGCATACCATGTTGTTGATAGCTACTATCAAGTTGGCCCCCAGTTCATGGCAATGCCACGCACAAGGGAATGAAATGCCCAGTCCTGTGCTTCCCCCATGACCTTTTATGGATTGGACCCATAGGGCTTACCTTGACTGATTTTTCAGAAGTAAATCATCAGACCTTTCTTCCTAACCTGCCTTTGTCTGGAAACTCTACTGAAACCCTTTCAGCATCATAACACACAAGCTTCTGCTGACTGGTATGTGGTGGCTGTGTACATTGAAATACATTGACCCAAAATCAAATCCAAATCTGACTGGGGGGCAAGAATTCTAGTACTTCCCTGCAACCGCCCATTCATCCTTCTACAGTCTTTAAAATACTCCTATCTTTGCATGAGCTCACTTGAGTGACTTGTTATTTAGCTCTGCAAACATGCGAGCTCCTGTTCCATGATGTATTTTTAGATAATGTGAATAAGATGGCATCTGAACATCCTAGCGAAATATTTTTGAACAGAGTGGTATAGTTACACTAGATATAATTCGGTATATGAAGGTGGTTGAAATGCCCCTCACATAGAAGGCATTACCAGTTCCTAGCAAATGGTCACCATGGATTAGGTATGTTGTGGATGGTAAGAAAAAGTAATGGATGGTTTGGTGGGTTAATAAGGAGCAACACAGCAGGAAATTCGAAAGAAGTCTCCTGCCCACAGGGAGCTCACTGTCTGGCCGGCATCTCAGATACATTAGCAGAAAGCCCTCTGTCTACCAGTACAGAGGTTTGATTTATCTTCAAAGGACAAGTGGTAGCTGTTCTCGAATGTTACAATGCTGAATATTTACTCAGCTGCACTTCTTTCCAGCCTGGCCTATCTCCTTGGTTTTGGCTGATGTTTTCAGTGATTTCTTATTGCGCTGGAAGATAATTTCCAGAGTATCTTAAAACAAGAAGCCCTGGGAGTTCATCAAAGTGAGTTACATTTTATAAAGGACACATTCTGGCCGGGAACTCTGTGAAAGTTTTTGCTTACTTTCCTGCCTGGTTTGTTTTGCTTTGTTTTAAAGATTTTATTGTATTTCTAAAGGACCTCTCAATATTCTGTGTCAAAAAAGATTGTGACAGCACCCTATTCCCAAAGTTATCATCCTTACAACCTGTTTATATACTGTTTTATGTGCTGATAGTGATCAACTATGGTATCTGGCCTCTCCTAGTTTAAGTGAAATTTTCATCATAAACATTTTGTTAGAAAAATTCATTGTAACAAAGAAAAGTCCTATTTTTCTTTTCTAGAACATGTAATTGCTGTTCAAAGCACATGACCATAAAGGTATAGACATTTTGGATTTATGGCCATCGGGCTAAAATTGCAGAATGTTTCCTATATTGTCTTTAAATTGCAGCAACTGTGCCAACTCTGAGCAGTTAATGGGAAAATAGACTAAAGCAAGTGTTGTCAATTCGCCCCTCCAGCCAGTCGATGCCGACTCATAGCTGCCCCATAGGACAGGGCTGAACTTACCCTTGGAGTTTCTGAGAGTAGACAGCCCCATCTTTCTCCAAAGGGAGCCGCTGGTGATTTAGAACTGCTGACCTTGCAGCTCGCAGCCTAGAGCGTAACCACTACACTGCCAGGGATCCTCCTCGGTCAGTTAGAGAACCATTTTGATAATAAGGTCATGACCATTCAGCCTTGTCTTGAGAAATGGCAGTCATTAGAGTAACTGCCTGGTCTCCCCACAGGTCTACTTTGAAGATTCTGTTAAATAGTAACATTTTTACTCAGAACTTCCTGGTGTCATAATTCTAGACAGTGTGCCTTTTCAAATGCCTCTGGATTTGCTGAAGCATTCAGATATTTTTAAGACCTTTCTTGGGATGGAAATTCATAGAGAAGTATGTTTTTGTGTTATTTAAATGTGGGAGAGGGGACTTGAGTTTCTCCCACTTCCCAATGGTTCTTCACGTTTTCCTTTCATGCCATGAAAGACCCTGAAGGAAGAGGGTGGCAAAAGAGAGGTTGAGGCAAGTGTCAGGTACGTACTGTTGTGTTAAAACCGCACATTTCTGAGTATAACATGAATACGACACCACTCTTTCTTAAGAAGTTCGTGAATTTCCTGAGTTAAACTATAATTGTTGATATACCCATATCCAGATTTTCCTTGGTGATTCTATTGGACCTGACTGAGTTCAACTATAATGTAAATGGTTTAAAAAACAACAACTAATGAGTGCAAACGACGACAGCATAGTAACATACACAAATAAGTAAACCAAAACAAAATATGTCCACATCTCTCTTGGCTCTACCAGATGAGTAATAAGAACGTCACTCTGACATCTGCGGCTGTTGCCTAACCTCTCACTACTTCCTGTGAGGGGAATATTCCAATAAGCACTGGACGCAAACCTGGAAAAACGAGCCCTGCAATCATCCTACTGCACCCTCTGCCCAAGGACTGCAAGTCCCAAGGAATGGACCCATTCAACATCGTCCCCCAGGGGGCACTGTGTACTTGGTCCAGTTCTGCTGCAACATTTACAAATTCTTGGAAAATTGCTTCAGCTCTCAGTTTTTTCCCTCATAATGGCCTTGGCAGTGGGAAATTCTTGACCTTTGAGGGTAGGTTTGATTTTTCGGAAACAGCCAAAAGTAATTAGAAACTGTGTTATGAATCAAGGGATGAACAATTTGCAGAATGGAACATATATATAATAAGAAAACACTACCAGGGCATACAATGACATGTGCGTCTAAACAATGACTCCTCAATTGACCTTGCCAGTCTGTTTGCTGGGAAGAGGCCTTGATAAGATTGGTACGCTAGAAATGAGCATTAGCTTGGGAGACTTCTGACAGGTTATGCAGCATCCTGAACTTCAGTTTCCTTAGGTGTAAAATGTTGGTCCATGCCAAAGTGGGAGTTTGCCAACAAAAGACAAGCCACATGCTTTGGAGAAACCAGAACAAGGTGGACTTCCCTGTGTGTCTAGTGCAGGGACAAAGTCATCTCAGATAAGGGTGGAGAAAGAAATACAGTGCCCAGCTTCCTTATCAGAGAATGTTCTGGGCCGCAGGCCTCTGCTGAGGTAGCCTGGATGGGAGGGAGAGGTGGAGGTAGCTCATCCTTCCAGTGAGTTAAAGTACATTTTCTTGGCCATGGAGACGAGATGAGCGCTAGTGTACCAAGCATCAAGGAGCTGGCGCTCAGTGAGTGTTCTTGATTGCTCCTTTGTCCAGCAGAGAGCAGGTGCCTCTCCCATTTCCTTTTATAAATGTTCTCACTTTATAATCTGCAGCCCTAAAACACTTTCTGAACTTAGAAGTTGACAAAAAGGAAAGGAAAAAGGAGGAGCAGTTCTTTTTAAAAGGGCATGGTTTCAAAAGGTGGAACTAATATTAATGTTCAGATTATTAGGTTCCTTGTCTTTTTTCTTTCTTTTCCCCCCTTTGCTTTTCAAGTAGTCTCTTGATCCAGAAGTTTAATATCAACCCAGATGAAGCTGGGACCGAATGTCCCCAGGTGTGTGTGTTTGAATCGTTGTATTTCCTAGAGGCTACCTGCACCCCAGGTATCTGCAGACAGTGGCAGGACAACACTTCCGGGGAGCTGTGAAACTTTGGGAAAGGCTTCTTGACTGTGTTCCCTATGGGTTCAAGCTTTTGGGTGCCGGACCCTGGGATACCCAGGGTTGCAGTCCATGTGACCTGGCCCCAGCTGCTCCACTGCTTAGCCTTTCTGCAACCTGCCCCACGTTACTTTCTCTTGCCACAATTATAAATAGGCTGGAGGCCAGGGTGTGTGACCAGCCAGGAAGATCAGCTGCTTGGTTTCATGGTTTCAAGTGCTGCAACGTTTCTCTGCTCCTTGGCATCACCTTATAGGTGTTCTGGATAAGCACCTTCAGGCTCTCTTTGGAAGGATGGATTTCCTTTTAAAAGGGAATCCTGAGACTCAGAAGAATATATTGCCTATGGTAGCATTTCAGACTGTAGAACTGGTATCCTTAGCATGGTCAGGGGCTGGAGTCCTCCAGCACGGACATGGGAGGGGGAGTTTAAAAGGTTTTTATTATTATTGTATAATATGTTTCTTATTTGCATTTGTGTTTTGTTCTTTTGGGGTTTTATTTTAAATCATTTTTATTAGGGGCTCATACAACTCATCACAATCCATACATACATCAATTGTGTAAAGCATACTTGTACATTCATTGCCTTCATCATTTTCAAAATATTTGCTCTCCACTTAAGCACCTGGCATCAGCTCCTCATTTTTTCTCCTCCCTCCCCGCTCCCTCCTCTCTCATGAACCCTTGATAATTTAGAAATTATTATTTTGTCATATCTTACACTGTCTGACGTCTACCTTCACCCACTT
>NW_022103928.1:25650720-25652435 GCF_000313985.2 Echinops telfairi
GTTTATAACAAACATAAGTCACTTTCCCATTTTGGTTAATTTTCAGCTTGAGTTAAAAAAATTGCAGGATAGGAACATGCAGCTGCTAAGAAACCAAGATGGTACTGTTTTGGAAATGCAAATACTATGGTTTGCATTTACTTAAGGGAGCAGGATTGCTGCCTCCTATCTATTCCTTTGAATACAGATATTATTCAAATGACATCAATCTGAGTAGCATACACAGCCCAGGTGGTTTTGAGGGAATTCTGAGAAAAGTTAAAGAGCAAAGCAAAATAACAAACCTTAGGTATCATTGCATACTAGAGGCCAAGAAGCAAGAGTGATGGCATTTCTTGGCAGGCGCCCAGGCGCAGCAAAGCCCACGCCCAAGACTGTCTCCATAGCTTCCTGTGGTTTTTCCACTGAAGAGAAACAGCCTCTTTCTCCGAGGGTCCAGGATGGCAAGTTTGTTCATCAGCTTGATCAGGAGCATATTTCCGCCTGGCGGCTGTGCTCCAACAGCCTTCATTTGGGAATTTTGATGTACCACCATTGTTAATTGAAATTAGTGAGCTGGTTTCACTAATTTCAATTTGCAACAATTGTGTACAATTGACTTTTGGTAAAATTCAGTAGCTTCCGATGATTATGAGATATCATGCTCTGCTATCATGAAATCAAGTCTCAGCTCAAATGCTAGCACACATGAACATTTATTAATCAAAATTAGCCCTAGTAAGAATCAGCCATTAGACCCGTCGGTCTTTTCAATGTATTCCTCACATAAGCATTTAGTAGAGACAGACACAGAAACATTCTTGCTTCAGGACATTGTCTGATCTTTTAGTTAGATCAAGTGGTGGAATCTGCTGTTAAGTGTCCAAGCCCAGAAGCATATCCATAGGCCCATATCCATAGGCATATCCAGGTGCCCCTGCAAAGAGATTCGTGTTGCCCGATTCTTCAAACCCACATGTTTATGCAAGGTGGGGGTCCTGGGGTAGTGCAAATGCTTAATGAGCTCGTCTGCCAACTAAAACCTTATCGAGGTTTTAGTTCTTCCTTGAGAGAAAAGTTCTACCAGTTTACATCCCCAAAAGTCAGCCACAGCAAACTCTATGGTACTCTTTACACATCTAAGGTCTGCATGAAGTGGCATCAACTCACTGCTAACTAATAAGGGTTACACGTGCAGCTGGAGGGCCTGGTACACTATTTCTTGCCAATCCAATGCCATTATTTTCCTCCATAGAATTACTTCTAACACCCTTTATACTCAATAGGAGACTTATCTGACATCCATTCAGATAACTGTCTTGACAGATTTCTAAGGATCTGATTCTGGATTAATGGACCTCTCTTTAGTCCTTCAAATTTCAGCCTAGCCCATGGTTGGCCTATTCTGTAAGGCTTCCATGCTGCAGATCTTTATGGGAGCAGTTTCCTCTTTCTCTACAGACCAGCTGGTGGATTTGAACCACCGACATTGCAGTTAGCAGTTCAGCACTACCAGGGTTCCTTACATTCCTGATTGAAAAAACAAGTCAGTGATGGCTCAGAGAGATTCTGTTGGACAGGGTTGTAATCTTTATGGGAGTAGAAAGCCAGCCCCATCTTTCTCCCATGAAGTGACTGGGGGTTTCAAACTGTTGACATTTTGGGCATTTGACTCAATTCTAGAATTCAAAACACAGAACAAAATGAACAGGTCTATAGAAATATAGAACTTGAAA
>NW_022103928.1:25653468-25655404 GCF_000313985.2 Echinops telfairi
AAATTTTGTTTCATGCTCAGGAAAAATGCAGAAACCATGGTGATGTTGAATACAGCTTGCAGGGAAAACTCGTGTTTGAATGGTTTTCTCATTTCAATAAAGGTGAAATGTTGAATGATGACTTTCCTCATTTTGGATGGCCATCAACCTCCTGAAGGATGAAAATGTCGACATGTAATGCATTTGGAGTTCATGCCACCAGGTCAGACTGTTCATCAGGCTTTCTATTTAGAGGTTCTGGAAAGATAGCCTAACAGTCTGCAACCAAAAAAGGCCTGAGTGGTGACACATGGGGGACCGGTTTTGCCACCACAATGCACTTACTCACACTACCATCTCAATGCGCCAGTTTTGGCAAAAAACAGCATGCCTCTCTTGCCCCATGCACCTGACTCACCTGAGCTCACTCTGTGCGACTTTGTTTCTTCGATTGAAGGATGGACATGAAATGACAGTGATTTAATGACATAGAAGAGGCAAAGCAAAAAATGGGGGAGGCGCTGTCAGCCATCCAAACAGATGAGTTTGAAAACTGTTTCCAAGAACAGAATCACAGATTTGACAAGTGTATTAAGTGTGATGAAGAGTACTTTGAAGGTGATAGGTGGTTTCTTAAAAAATTAAAAATTAGAAAAAACATAGCTTTGGGGGTGGGGTGTACATACCAGTTTTGGCGGTGGGAACCCTGCATATGTTGGAAGAAACCATAATGTGAAGCACAGAGTGACAAAAAGATGAACATGTGATAGAGAAAATCGGACAGGAGGATACAGTGAGAAGGCATAGCTATCGTATAATTGGAGTACAAGGGAACAAAAGAGAATACTGCTATAGCAATGTTGGAAGACATTAAAGCTGGACATTTGCCAAACAAGACATCAAGCTTCAGGTTCAAGAAGCACAACAAATCCAAATCAGTATATGTAGGACTTCAAAAACTGTATGGAAAAATAGCATTAAAAGATAGTGAAAAATCTCTCTGAACTTTTGGAAGCCCCTTTGCATATAAAAGTCTACACCTATACCCAACATAATGAAACTGAAGGAAACAGAATGCAACGATAAATCTTAAAAGCTGTGAGAGGGGAAAAAAGACATTAACTTCAGAAGTGATAGCCAGACTGACACTTGGCATCTTAACAGCACATTGTAAGCCAGAGACTGTGAAAGAAAGAAAGCTAATCTAGGATTTCAAATCCAGCAAAATATACCATTCAGGAATGCAAGGAAAGGCAACAGTGAAGCTGAAAAGTATTTTCAAGTAAAAGTAGAACACGCCACCATCAGGACCAGGTTTAAGGCAGCGCATGCAATGAATGGGGCTATGACAGATTTGAATTTAGGGTAGTTCTCTCTGATGGGCTGCTGTGGCCCAGCTCGGAATATTGGCTCTCAGACATAGGGTTCTAAAGTTGTCAGATCTTCTGACTGTGCGTAAGAGGAGCTAGAAATCATCGTTTTAATGGAAAAGCAAGTGTTGGTTGAAACGTAGGTTTCCCTCCCTACCCAAAATACTCCATAAATAAACCAACCTGTGTCTGGGCTATTTCTAGCTCAGGGGCTGTCAGTGACCTCAAGGGACATGTAAATTAATAATAGAGTAATAACATAAAAAACCGATCAGGTGACTGAATTTTCTCAGTGGAGCTTGCTTGGCAAATATGTGCCTATATATTGCTTAAGTCTCAATTTCAAAATTAAGAGAGATTTTTAGGACCAAAATTCACATAGTATAAAAGTCACTCAGGATAATAATTTTCTTAATGAAAGTTGGCACCAGGTACAGGGGAATTAAAAACTGTTTTTACCCTAATAACTTTATTGATGAGATGGAGTAGAATTATTAGATAAGCCAGAATATTGTTTTAGGAGGAACAGATCCAATTTAAAGGGAACAGTGTACATGCCATTCATGACTTGATTCTTTAAAAAAAAA
>NW_022103928.1:25656074-25657986 GCF_000313985.2 Echinops telfairi
TGATTCATGACTTGATTCTTAAGATGATGTACTCCTGTTTAGATAGCAATGGTTTTCAGTACGGTCCAAGGACACATAGCACTACTCTCATCTGGTAACTTGTTAGAAGTACTCATTCACAGACCCCATCCCAGACCTGCTACCAGCAGCAACTGCAATCAGGTCAGCGCTGACTCATGGCCACCCCATGGGTGTCAGAGTAGATTTGAGTTCCGGCAGGTTTTCACTCCAGGGCTTGCTTTCAACCTACCTCTGGGTGGACTCAAACCTCCAACCTTGCAGTTAACAGCAAAGCACAGTATCAATTTGTACCACCCATAGACTCCACCCAAACCCCACGAAGGGGAAACTCCGGGACAGGGCACAGCAATTTGTGTTTTAACATGGCTTTTGGCAATTCTGGTGTTCTGGAAACTCTGAGAACCACTACTCTTGCTTCATGTCTTCCTTGCCACTCACAGCCTCACTAGAGAGGGTGATGGTTCATGTTCTGTATTTCATTTATATATTTTGGGTATTTGTACAGAGTCTGTTGTAAGCAGAATATGATCAGCACCTTCTGTAGTCCTCTGAGTAGTCAGTTACTTTCTTACCCAGTACTTACCCACTTAATATGGAGTTTTTCAAATAAGACTTCTCTGTGTTTAAAATAGTGAAGCTAACTTACCATAATTTGTCTCAATTTGAAGGAGGAGGGAGGGGGCTGTTGACAGAAAGGTCAGCGATTCAAACTCACCACCCACTCCATAGGAGGAAGATGAGGCACAGTAAAACATTTCACTTATACATATTTTTGTACTATGGCCATATATTTCTTAGCTGTCTTCTTTTTAGCTCTCTTATTCAATAGCTTGATTGAGGTTTAATTCACTACTGTAAAATTCTATTTGGATGGATGACATTATATGCATAGTTTGGCAAATAATATCCTGTTGTGCAGCCATCGAGCTTAGTTCATCAGGAAGAGGGGTTTTTGTGAGTGGGGGCGGAAAGCCTCATTGGACTATTTAACCCTATAATGCCTGAATTTTTAATTTCAGGAAAAAATTTTTGTAATTCTTTGCTTTCATAGTTATCAATATATTAATATATACATTTAATTAAATGTACGAAAATGTCGTGCTTGGCATTATAGGGTTAAAGAGATGAGAAAAATAAGTAGAGAAATGCATGTTTTCCCCTGAGTTTTTGCTGTTATGAACATTAGGGAGGAGAAAGAAAAAGAGATGGGTGAATAAGAGATTATGTGTATGTGTTTAAGTTGGTAGGCATTTCAGTTTGTGTTCACATAAGAATATTAAGGATTAAGATTTTCCCTGACTTTTATTTTGCTAATGAAGGATGAAAGGAGGCCTTTAAAAAATAATGATATAAACTTTGTGCAGATTTTTAAACTTTATGTAGATACATAAACTTTATGTCGATTTTAACCCACCCCTGGTGAGTTACATTTAATTAGGGGAGAAAAAAGTTTCCTTTTTGCATTTGTAGAGGTCTAAATATAGGGATGTACATATGTAAATATATTTATATATGAGGATGAGGAAATAGATCTATGTGCATATATTTATAGGTTTAGTATTAAGGTAAAGGTAGCGGATGGACATTGGGCCTCCACTCAAGTACTCCCTCAAAGCAAGAACACTTTGTTCTATTAAACTGGCATTCCATGGTGCTCACCTTCCCAACACGATTGCTGAAGACAAAGCAGATGCACAGAAGCAAATGTGGTGAAGAAAGCTGATGGTTCCTGGCTATGAAAAGATATAGCATCTGGGGTCTTAAAGGCTTAAAGATAAACAAGTGGCCATCTGACTCAGATTACCTCCTGGTATTGCTACTTTCATTATTGGCCTTGAGGTGATTTATCTGTCCTGGATTCTCTGTGTTTCGAGCTCTTACCTGTGCCAGT
>NW_022103928.1:25658694-25664453 GCF_000313985.2 Echinops telfairi
CCTCCCACCTTCATGACCCATTGAAAAATTATAAATTATTAATTCATGTTTTACACTGACCATGGTCTCCCTTCCCCGAGGTTTCTTCACACAACCCCCTCTCCCCCACCTTGTATCGCTATTCCCATTTCTGTTTCTGAGGAGTTTATCTGACCTGGATTCCATGTGTCCTGAGCTGTTGTCTGTACCTGTGTACATGCTCCACCTAGCCCCCAGTGGAAGGCAAGATCGGGGTCATGATAGTGGTAGGTGAGGACCCTCAAGGAACCAGAGGAATGTGCATTTCAGTGGTGCTATACTTCACTCTTGTTGGCTCATCCCTTCCTTGTGACCCTTCTGTGAGGGGATAATCCATTGTTTACAGATGGATTTTGGGTCTCTACTCTGTCCCCCCTTTGTTCTCAACAGTTTTTGGTTTTTTTAATTTCGTTGTTTGTTTGGGGTCTTCTGATGCCTGTTACCTGATCCTATTGACACCTCATGATCGCACAGGCTGGTGTGCTTCTTCCATGTGGGCTTGTTGCTTCTCTGCTAGATGGCCGCTTGTTTAACTTTTTCCCCTACATTTTAGAACTTACTGAAAACGCCAGTGAAAAAACTCAAAAGAATAAAATCTAAACCAACAAAATACTAGTGCATAAGCAAACCTGAGTCCAAATATGACCATCCCAAATGCAGTTCTGGATGCATTGGGTATTTGTTTCTCACCTGTACCAAAGGTGTACCCTCGGCAGACACATACTCGGTTCCTGCCACGCCTGGAACCTAGAACAGGCTCTCTGTACATATTTGAATGGGTGTATTGATGTCTTTGGATGTAGTTATTCTTGGAGTAGCTTCTTTGTATTGTTCCAATTCACCTCCCTTTAAAAGAAGCCTTCCTCAAATTTCTGACCTAAAAAGATTAATTTGAGCACCCATTTGTAAATCTGTTGGTCGGACAATGTCTGGGTCTTTAACCAACTCAGTTTTTCAAAAACATTATTTAAGAATACCTTATTATACTTCTGTGATAGATGTTACAAAAGAGCAATTTTATAGATTCAGAGAAAGTCATCAACAGCCGCTTAGCTTATTTCATCTTTTCTTGAGTGGGGCAGGAAGCTATTGACAGAAAGGGTAGCGATTCACTGAAGAAATCTGCTCTCATAGGGTCACAACCTTGCAAACCCTCTGGTTTTGCAGTTCAACTCTGTCCCACAGCATCTCCGTGGTCAGAATAGACTTGATGGCAGTCCGTTTGTTTTCAGTATAAGGTTGTGTAGCTATCCAGAGTATTTGTACTACCCAGCAATCACTGGGATTGCATGTTGGTTTTCAAGGCTTCTAAGGGGCCAAGGCAGGGAATGAGAACCAGACAAGTTAAAATGCCACAAAGCCTGCTGTTTTCAGAGATTTGACTTTTGTTTTGAATAAACTCTCCCCAGATTTTGGTAGAATCTACTTTGCTCTCATAGAGGAGAGGATTTGCAGAGGTCCATCCTCCACCATTTTTACTGGCATCGCTCATTCCTGTACTTACCAAGCTCTATCTGGTGATAAAGGCAGTCCTGGTGGTTTAGTAGTTATGCATTGGGCTGCGATCCAAAGAGTCAGCAGTTTGAAACCACCAACCGCTCCGAGGGAGACAGACAGGGCTTTCTCTACTCCCATAAGCAGTTACAGTCTCGGAAACTCATGGGGGCAGTTCTGTCCTGTCCTATAGGGTTGCTGTGAATCAGTATCAACCTGATGGCAGAGTTTTTTTTATTTTTAAAAATCTGGTGGTGTCATAAATGCATAAGCATGCCGAAGTCCTCTGTGTAAGCCAATTTTCAGTGATTGGAATCAGGAAATCTTCTGTTTCAGGATGTCGGAAGGCATGCCTGAAGCTGTAGCCGCACCTGCAACTGAGAGGGTTAAACAGGCTCAGCGATGGGGAGGGCTGCCCACTGTTGCAGTCCCACTTCCCCTACCTGTCAATGCCAACTCCTGAGTTTCTATCCTGCTACTCGTTTGACCTCAGTAGACTCCTCATGGGTGATGATACCAAGACATCATGCTTTGTTTTTGTGTAGTTGGATCATACATCCGATTAAAATACAAAAGTGTTGGGACTTTTATTCTAGAATAAAGTGCCTCAATTTCACGCTATCAGATGTTTTGATGCACAATCTTCCACATCGTCTCAGTGACCCCTGTGCCACTTTGTATTTCGATGCTTAAGAATAATTGTACTCTTCAGTGACTTCAGGCCAAAAACAAAAGACTTATCTGGTCCATATTTTGAGCATGCCAGTAATTCTCCTTAATAATGCTATAGTTGTTGACATATTATTCCATGTTTTGAACTCATATCTGTGCTTTTTTGAAAAGCCTATTCTTATGAGTTCGGATTGCATCCTATCGAACAAATAAACGGCATCAGCTGTCATTACGATGAGTAAGTAGCATGTTCTCATATGAAGCCACTTTCTCACCCATTATCTGATTTCTCCCACTTACATCCATAGAAACAGAAGCAAGGTCCTCAGACATCTGGTTGATACTTGAAAATGCCATCAACTCTTGATCAGCAGGGAGGGAGAAAGCAAGCCCACCATGCCACGGGGAGGGTGGTTAGAAGAGGAAACGATCAGAGGGAGTGGAGTTAGCAAGGCTTCTTGCCAGAGTTGATACTTGCTGAGTTTTGATGAAACAAAGGTTCCACGTTGACGAGAAAGAAGGAAATGGTTCTAAGTGGGGCAGCAGCAGCAAGAGAGGAGAGAGAGCGAATGAGAGAAGAACGGGCATTTTCCAGGGTGAGGCCCACGGGCAGAGCTTGAGGCAGTGAAGATAGGACAGTGGTGCTTTAAAGGCTGCTGAAACTGGATTTTTTTTTTTCCATTCCGTGATTCTTTTTTATTTTCTGAGGGAAATCCCAGGATGTCAAGAGACAAATTGGCCAAGGGATTTCTTGTTCTTATAAGCATTGCTTCCAGCTTATTGTACAAAATTGGAATTCTGGAATAGTTCCCTCAGCAACTGTAGTGAAAAACAGAGGATTTGGCCTTTGACTCAGAACAAAGCCCCGGCAGACGTGACTGGGTGACTGTCCGTAAGAAGGTAGTGTTCAGAACCTTTTGTGGATTCTCATAAGACAAAAGTGAAGGACCTTGGTGATTACCAGCCATATTTTCTTATTGCCAGATTTGAGACACTTGGCAAGGGTCTCCTCATCTTTGGAGAAAGATGTATCGATGTGTATTTTTAAATCATCAAGAGTAAGGAAACATGGTTTCTTAAGCAAAAGAGATTTGAAACAAGAGGTTTGTAGAAATTGCTCATTTCCTTCCCTATTTAAAAATAGATACGTTGTTTGTTGATAGGTGCCCAATCCCTGATATTTGCAAATTACTCCTGCTGCTTGTGAGGGAAAATCAATTGCGATGTGCTGTCTGGAGATCTTAGATCCCGTGAAAAACATCGCCAGAAAGCCGCCCATAGTTGGAAGGTGATGGACGAAAGTCATTGCCTCCCTGGAGTGTAGGGTTTGGTCAAAGAAACAGGAAAGAGCCAGCAAGGATTCCCAATAAGACAACCTTTGTGGTTTGTAAGAAGGGTTCTTCTATTTTTATTCAGATAGATGGGTCCGTGAGTGTTGTGAGTAAAGAAAGCCCAGCTTTAGGAGACAGGTGTGGACAATCGTGTGCGTCAGGGGAGCATCTACCTTTTTGCTGAAAGAGGCATTGGTGTTTCTCTATTATGCAAGCTCTCCCAGTGCCTGGAGAATATTTATAACCTTCCGAGATTTAGTATGTGTATACTTCTCGGGAACATGTATATATAATTCACTTAAGAGGCACGGCATGTTTTATGTAGACTGGCAGCTTGTTGCAGTGCTAATATTCATTGTGATAATATGTTTAATTTATTTTTCGAATAGTTTTAAACACATTTTCCCATTAAGAAGGTTAAGCTGTTGTGTGTGTGGAGTGGGGTGGGGTGGGGGAATTCCTGTACCTTTTATATGCTGCATTTACTTAGATTTACACAGATTAACTCCCCAGCATTTAAAGAGAACACTGGAAAACTGAGAGATTAAATATGCCCCTAGAGGATTCCGTTTTTCCACATATTTTTTCACCCAGTGCTATTAATAATGCTTCAGCAGTCAACTTTCTGTAATCCTGATGGGGTGGGGCTACCCTCCTTTGGTCCCGGCTGCTAGTTTTTCCACTGCCAGCCTGGCCTCGCTGTGAGGTCCTCTGTGGAAACAGAGGCTTCAACCTTTGAAGCTTAATGAAGGTGGGAACAAAGTCTCACCTCTGGCATTATTCCAATTGTTTTTACCCCAAAGTTTTTGCCCATTTTTCAAAATGATCTCTCCTTTCATCTTACTGGAAACCTAACAGCTTAATGGTTCACTTCCCCTGGGGAATTAATATAACCCAAACTCATTGCATGAAGTTGATCTGACTGTTAGGGACCCTCTCTGGGTTAAAATTAATGAACTTGTTAACACTGGGTTGATTCTGACTCATAACAGCCTTATATTCCTCTTTCTCCCTCTGAGCAAGCTGCTGGGTTTAAACCACTGACATGCAGTTAGCAGCCCAATGCTGAACTCGCAGTGCCACCAGGTCTCTTATATGGCTTAAAAAACACTCACTGCCATTGAGTTGATTCTGATTCATAGTGACTATGAAGGACAGGTGGAACTGGCTTGTGGGTTTCCAAGACAGTAATTTCTTTTGAAAACAGTTTTATTGACATGTAATTCACCTATCATACAATTCAACAAATTTTTTTCCAATTCAACCATTTAAATATATTAAAAGAGTTGTGCACTCCTCAGTTTTAGGTCATTCTCTTCCTCCTTGTACTCTTTGTTATTAGCACCCCACATCCCTCCAACCTCCCCTGCCATAACCCCAAGAAACAGATCCAGGTACTGTCTCTAAATTTAAGACTGTAACTCTTTGCAGGAGTAGAAAGTCTCCTCTTCCCTTGCAGATCAGCTCTGGGGTTTGACCTACTGACCTTGTGTTTAGCAGTGTAACTCATACCCCATTCTACCACCAGGGCTCCTTCCGTATGGGCTAACCAAAAAAAAAAACCAAACAACCCCAGACTCACTGCCATCATAAAGGCCCTATAGGCCAGGGTAGAACTGCCCCCATGGGTTTCCAAGACTACTATTTTATGGGAAAGGAAGCCTCGTTTTTCTCCCTGGTGGTTTCAAACTACAGATCTTGAGGTTAACAGCCCAGTACACAACCACTGACAGGCTTTGGTAGAGCCCAGGTTTACAAAATAGTTTTGCTGAGGGCAGACCTTGTTCAGGAGAGCAGGGCACTCTGGGCATATTTCAAAATAGTTCCTTTTCTCCTTCCTCTGCCAGAAGCAGGAGTAGAGTTTTCTCCAGTCTTCGTTGTGAGAACCTGGTGGGGCTCCTGGAAGTAAAGTTTGTGAGTGTGTGCCCCTGCACTCTCCCACCCTCACCCGCACCCCCAGCTGGGTCCCCTGGAGTTTGGGCTTTCAACATAGTCCACACTAGCAATCCATCAGTGCTCCCACCAGGACTCACTCTCCTTCTGGGGCTCCCTCCTGAACTTCTGCTCCACACAGGCTGAGGGTTCTGTGTAGACCACCTTGCGAGTTTCAGGGCAGCAGTTTGCTCAGTTCTTTGAGGGATTGGAGAAGTGATATCTGTTTTCAATTGGTTCAGCATTTTTCTCGATGTCCCAAACTAAAGTTCAATATTAATTAAATAAGTAACTCATGCATATGGCTTTAAA
>NW_022103928.1:25666882-25667907 GCF_000313985.2 Echinops telfairi
AATCAAAAAAATTAACTCATACCATGGAGTTGATGCCGACTCCTAGCAACTCTATAGGACAGGGACAAGAACTGCCCCAGTGAGTTTCCAAGACTGTAAATCTTTACGGGAATAGAAAGCCTCATCTTTTTCCTGTGGGCACTTAGTGATTTTGAACTGTTGACTTTGTGGTGAGCAGTCCAATGTGTAACTACTACCCTCCCAGGGCTCCAGCCAAGAAAACCCTTTGGAGCAGGTCTATCAGCCAGCATCCCAGAGAACTCCCTTATGCTCTCTTCCCATTACAAATCTTTCATAAAGTGACCATAGATTTATTTTTTCTTTAAAAATGATATAAATTGAGCTGAACAGCATTTTCTGGTTCTATTCCTCGTTCATTTAACATTGCATTGGTGAGAATCATCTATATCATTGCACGTACTAGTAGTTTGCTCATTCTCATTACTGTACTGTATTCCACTGTGTGACTCTACTCCTATTTGTCCATCTAGTCTATTGTCCATGGTCACTGACTGGTTTCTAATGTGAGGCTATTATGTATAGTGCTGTTGTGACCATTATTTATGTCTTCTGATACACTTGTGTATACATTGTGGTGAATGTATACCTAGGAGTGGATTGCTGGATACAGGTTATAGCAGTGCCCCACTTCTGAAGTAATTGTCCCCTCTTTCATTGCCATGCAAGAAGTGTTTGCCAGCACTTGGTATTTTCTGTCTTTTCCATATTAGTTCTGGTGAGTGTGAAATAATATTACCTTGAATTTTATTTCTTTGCATTTGACCACTTAGAATATTGAGCACCTTTACATATATCTAAGGAATCCTGGTAGCATCGTGGTTATGGGTTGGGCCGCGATCCACAAGGTTAGCAGTTCAAAGCCACCAGCTGCTCCATGGGAGAAAGACTGACCTTTCCATCCCCGTAAAGAGTTACAGTCTTGGAAACCAATAGGCGCAGTTCTGCCCTGCTTACAGGCTCATTGTCAGCATTGACTCCGTGCCAGCAAGTCTGCATTTTGGTTT
>NW_022103928.1:25670709-25685611 GCF_000313985.2 Echinops telfairi
CTTTGTTGCTTCTGAGCTAGATGGCCGGTTGATTACTTTCAAACCTTGAAGACCCTAGACGCCATACCTGATGGAATGTATCATTTAAAATTAACTTTTAAAAAATGCATTTGGCTAGCTGATAGACTGCACACCCCCATCCTTGGGGCTTCCCCTTTCCCTTTATCCCTTTTCATTCCTTTTTCCTGACTACTCTTCCACGTACTTTCAGCCCCCCCCTCCCCAGGTGAGCTTTAGAGTGGGTAACAATACACAACTCTTTTCGAACTTTTAATGGATTTGGTGTTTTAGCATTTTTTATTGTGATCTGAGTGAAAGTTTACAGACAAATTGGATGTCCATTCCTTGACACAATTTGTCACGTGATTTTGCTCTTTACCATGTAGCAGCACTCTGCTCACTGCCTTCCTTTTTTTGCTTGTTTTTACTGTCCTTCTCTCCTGCCCCTCCCTGCCTTCCAAACCTTATCCCCGGTACATGCTGCCCTTTTGAATTCTCATGGGCGATTGTTGGAAGGAGCGATTCTTCATCTTACTGGCCTGACTGCGGTGTGGCTAGAAGGTGAGCCTTGGGGGGTGAGCTCCGTTCCAGTCTGAAAGGCTGTCTGGAAGGCCTATTGTCTTGGGGTTGGCTCCAGTCCCCACTAGACTAATCAACTTAGTTGTTTTGCATTATTTTGAATTTTGTTCCACATTTTTTCTCCACTCTCCCCAGCACACCCCTCTGCTGCGATCTCTTAGAGCAGTCAGCAGTCTACATCTAGTTCTTTGGTTCTCAGGGAGGTAGACTCATTGTTTTCCAACATATTGATTTCCTTACTCTTACTCGTTCCAGACAGGGAGAACCCAACAGTCACTCAAACACTTTTAGGACCTCAGTTGCTGCACCCCCAAAGTCAGAATTAGAAGTTATCTTTGTGGACCATGTAATGCCAGTTGACCTTATTTGGGCCTAGGGACTTATTCCTTCAAGGTGCTTGGTTATGACAAAAATAGAACTGTTTTTAATGAATTTGTATGAAACTTTCTATACTTGGGGGAAAATGGTACTTTGATTAGAAGACAAATAGTCATTTTTCCTAAAAAAAAAAGAAGAATGATAAATCCTAAACTCTCCGAGTTTTTTGCCTATGAAATTGTATTATCCTCCATGGATTTAATGCCAGTTTTAGCTTTATCTTACTACCGTCGTGTTTTTTTACTTACGCTTGTTAGCAGAAAAAATATTGAAATATGCATTTAGAATCCATATCCTTTCTTAAGAAACTATAAATCCTTTACAGGTCCTTGACCAGTACGAGCGAGAAGGATTCAATTTCCTAGCGAAGGTGTTCAATTCTTCACATTCCTTCTTAGAAGACTTGACTGGTCTCACGTTGCTGCATCAGGAGACCCAAGCTGCCGAGGTAAGCCCGAGAACGCAATCAGCTCTTTGTGTTGGGGACAGAGTGCCCGTGTCAGTTGTCTGGGAAAGGCAAGCCACGATGGATCGTGCTGCTTTTGTCCTTAGAAAAAGATGACTAAATAAGTCTGCTAGGAATCCGAGAAGAAGGAACTTTCTGAATTGTTGGCTGTGGATGCATATGAGTCGCTGTTCAGTAGGTACTGAATGTACTGGAACTGCTGATGAAAGGACAGGTTGTTGATTTTCCAAGGGCCTCCCGGACACCGCATGCCTATGATCACTGGAGGGGGTGGGAGCTCATATTCTTATATCAAAATGCAAGTCTGTCAAAACACTGGACTCTGCTCATGGTCTTCACAAAGACCATACCTGGCCCCGATTTCAGATTTTAACCTCCTAGCCACGACAAGACTTTCCCATTCACGACCTGAGGGAGTTATTACGCCATTCGACCCTGAGGGAAGTATGGATTGGTCACAGGAAGCCTGGCCACTGTTGGTTACTTTCTTTACATTTTTATTACTTAGAATATTTTTCAGACCATGATTATCTGGTTAACTGAACATGTTTGTTTTTGTTTTGGACTGTTCACCATCTCCCCTCCCCCCAATTGCTCACTGTGCTTAGAAAAGGGAACACTGTATAAGGTGGTGGAGCTAGTCCGATCTCTTGGCAAAACAGGTCATTCCTACAGATGGGTAGATGTTACCAGCTCACCGTTTTCCCTTGGCTGCTCAGATGACGAAGCTGTTGGGGGAAATGTTGCTGGTCCTCGTGCTTTCCCCGGCGACATCAGGAAAGCCTCGTTGATTGCCTACGTCCTGAGAAACGGGACAGTTCGATGTAGCTCCTGGCCCTGTTCATTGATAAGGCTCCCGCTGGACACTGGGAGAGGCTCCAAGCGGTCAGTGAGTAGATGGCCAACCCACTGCTGAGCAAGCTGGGGGAGAAGGGGCCATCTACCCTTTAGAAATAACAGAGTAGATTGGGGCTGATGTTCGGATACACTAGGAAAGCAGGACATTCTCTAGGGCTGGGCATAGAATTGAAACTTAGTCTATTATTTGCTTTGGTATCTTGTAGATTTTCCAGTAGATGCCGTCTTTCAGGGAGGATCAATAGTTAGAACCTCCAGCTCCCGTATTCAGGTTCAGAGGGTAAATGGCATCTCGACAGGGCTTCAAGGACTTGGCGGTCTCCCTGGGCTTCTGATTGGGTTTCCAGGCAGGATGGAAGCATGGTGCTGACCATGGTAGCCATGTTGTCTTTTGAACGGTATCACACAGTTTGATGGTGAGGGAGAAATAACCATGCAATCACTAGACTATTTGGCTGTGGGGATTTTTTCCACCCAGCTAGAAATAGTTCACATATTTCTACTAAGTCAGCTAGAAGAATCACATGTCAAAATTGACCCCATATTTCACTCTTTAAAAGAGCGCATATGCCAGGATAATGGGCAGATTCCTTCGTATAACCTGGTATGTTTTGCATTTTAGTTGGATTAATGGCCTTTTTAGGAAGAGAAGAGGAAATAGTTATGACAAAACAGATGGTGGAGGGGACAGGGTATGGCTCCATTGACAAATTAAAGTTTTCTTTTGGAGATTTTTCTTCCATTAAATTACATTTATAGCTTTGGAATCATAAACCACACATTAAATTTTAGATTAGAGGTGGTAAGCTGATTAGCCTGTGAGCCAGATATGGCTTACAGGTGTGTTTTGTTTGGCCTGCTCTATGTATGAAACTTTGTATTCAGCCAACATGTAAAAAAATAACTAGTTTTATGTGAAATTCTGAATTTCCCTATTTCTAGAGCTTCTTTGAAAAGTCAGATATGGCAACCCTGGGAAAGCATTTGTGAATACCAATGGTTATTTGAGGCTAAGAATGAAAGTTTACAGATAAATTATGCACTTGAAGATGCTCTTCAGTTGATGGCTCTTACACGTATTTGACTTTCCAACCCAGGGCTTAGGCAGGATGATTATTTTTCTTAAATATCACTAACTAGGACTCCATTTTAAGAAAAGGGTCCAACTAAAATGCTTACCAGAGGACCTCATAGCAACAAAAATTATTGTGTTACCTACATCATTTTACATTACTGTGGAAAAGTGTATATGTTTAAGTAAAATAAATATATTCAAAAAGTACATGTATTTATGTAAAGGTAGTGTTTTGATTTATGTGATTTTTTTTCTGTAATAAAAATTCTAATTTCTTCATTCCTAAAAAGGCACCAACTTATTTATTTTATCATTATAATGGTGGCCTTGTGGTTATTGCATTAGACTGGGATCCACAAGGCCCACAGTTCAAAACCACAAGCTGCTCCTGGGGAGAAAGGAGAGGCTTTCTACTCCCATAAATCCCAGAAACTCACAGGAGCGGTTCCACCCTGCCCCATATGGTCACTTAGGCGGTGTCAACTTGGTGGAAGTGAATTTTAGAATCAGGATATGCCATCAGTTCTCAACTTGGGCTACTTCTATAACTTGTTTATAAATATGCATTTGCCAAAAAAGTCTTTTAAAAATTATTGGACATTTTTTGAGAATGTATTTGCAAAGATTGAGGAAAAGGAGGCAATTAGGTGGCTAGAAAGTTCTAGTCTGAATAAAAATATCAGAGGGCAACAGTTTTCTAGTTTGCTACTCAGTATGAGCAGTCAGTTGATTAGCTAGAACTAGAGTTACCTGAATTCAAGATAAGTAAAATAACAATTTAAAAATACTATGGGAGTTATAATTCACATAAAATTCACTTATTTACAGTATAAAAGTAAGTGATTTTTATATTCACATAGTTGTGCCATCATTATCATCACTATCTAAGTTTATTACATTTCCTCATGCCCGTTAGCAGTCCCTGCAATAAACAGCATGGAGGTAGATGTACCTGTCCTCCTCTGGCTTCTCTATTGCCACGAGCCAGGGCTCAGAAAAGCCTCCATGATCCATCCTTCTATACCTGTTCTGACACCAACTGCTCCTTCCACTCCGTTCTACATCTGTGCTGAGTTCAAGAATTCATTGCAATGGCCACACAGAATGCACAGATAATACTCACCATTAAGGGAGTTTTGGGGGGGAAGTTAATAGATCAGCACACCTCAGTATCAGCAAACAGTGAGGATACAGTCAATGGTCTCCTCACCCAGCAATCAGGTGCCCCTCCAGTTCTCAGCCTCTCAGTCATGTGGTCCTTTGGCTCCATGGATCAGGAAGGTAGCCTGCCCATCACTCTGTCCCATAGTTCCATAGTCTTGGGCCAGAAGCAGAGAAGGTACCATAGTCTCCGCTCCTCTGGTCTTGTTGGCCTCCACCCTTCAGCCACAGATCTTGAATGTGCTTTTCCAAGATCCATGGGGTTTCGCCCTGTGCTGCTTCAAAGTTGGCTCGTCCTTATAGCCAGGGGGAGTGGTAATGCAAATTAACCTATCTCTTCTATTAGTGATACACATGCTCTGTTTTTATAGTCCCACCCAATTATTTGGTGGGAGTTAGAGACTTGGGTAGCAGAACCATATTAAGAAATATCACTCCACCACAGGACAAACCTATCTGCCTTGTCAGTAGTACAGTGAGAGTGCTCCTTAGAGGCAAGGATGAGGAGACTTGGCTTTCCATACTTTGGACATGTTGTCAGGAGGGTCCAGGCCCTGAAGAAGGGCATCGTGGTTGGGGAGAGGGGCAGTGAAGGAGAGGAAGGCCCTCAAGTGGATGAAATGCTGCCATGGCTACAGCACAGGGCTCAGCATAGGGACAAGTGTGAGGCTGGCATAGGACAGGGCAGTATTTCGTTCTGATGTGTATAAGGTCGCTATAAGTTGGAACCCACGCGATGGCCCCTAACAGCAACAATCACTGTCCATTCTTCCCGTCTCTGGACCCTGTCATTGACTCTACTCTCTGTGTCTACTCTGGACTCGTGCCTGGCTTCCTTTACTTATTATGCTGTTTTCAAGGGCCGTCCATATTGTAGCAAGGCAATTCTTCTTTATTTAAAGAAAATGAAAGCTTATGGGGTTTTCCAGTAACTTTTTATTGTGAATTGTTAGATGGAGGTTTACGGAGCAAATCATTAGTCTATATCTAACAATTCATGTACATTTTGTTTCAGCTCATCCGTTGCAATCTCCTGAATGTACCCTCGTTTTTTCTACTTTCTCCCAGTGTTTCCTGCTTCTATTCCTCCTTCTTTCTTAACCCTCTGAACTTTGACCTTGGGTCGGTGCTTTGACCTTTTGATCTCAGATCTGTTCCAGACCTGAAGAGTAACTAAGAATGAAACTGCTGATCCTGAGTCATCCTTACAATTTTTCCTATACTTGAGCCCATTTTTTCAGTCACTGCGCCAATCCATGTCATTAAGGACCTTCCTCGTTTTTGCTGCCCCTCCACTTTACCAAGCATGCTGTCTTCTCCAAGGGCTGGTCTCTCCTGACAACATGTCCAAAGTATGTAAGACAAAGCCTTGTCATCGTTGCCTCTAAGGGGCACTCTGGCCACGCTTCTTCCAAGACAGATCAGTTTGTCCATTAGCAGTCCATGGTACTTTCAGGATTCTTCTCCAGCACCACAATTCAAATCATAGATCTTTCTTTGGTTTTCCTTATTCAATGTCAAACTTTCACAAAAATATGGGGCATTGGAAAATACACTGACTTGGGTCAGGTGCACCTTAGTCCTCAAAGTAACATCCTTGCTTTTCAATACTCTTAAGGAGGTCTTGTACAGCAGATTTACATAATTCAGTGCATCATTTGATCTCTTGACTGCTGCTTCTCTGAGCATTGATTGTGAATCTAAGCAAGACATGATCCTTGTCAATTTCAAGCTTTTCTCCATTTATCATGATGTTACCTATTGGTCTTCTTTACATTGAATTGTAATCCATACTGAAGGATGCAATCA
Organism: Echinops telfairi; assembly: GCF_000313985.2. Taxonomy (NCBI): domain Eukaryota; kingdom Metazoa; phylum Chordata; class Mammalia; order Afrosoricida; family Tenrecidae; genus Echinops; species Echinops telfairi. Next base: position 25,677,036 of record NW_022103928.1, read on the forward strand.
GCCCTCTATAGGACCTTCCAGTGTGATCCCTTTCAACACAGTTGATAGTGGTAGCCAGGCACCATCTACTTCTTCTGATCTCAGGGTCATGGAGATTGATGTTCGAATGTTCCATTAGTCCATTGAATTAATTGAGAAAACAAAAGCTTTGGTGGTATTAAATTTTCCCATATTCTTTGGTACTTGTGGTCTGTCTTCCCCAAGAGATCCCTTTTGTGAGGAAGAAATGCAGAGACCAAGGGGCAAGGTATTGTGCCCCAAGCTTGTGTTAGGTAGTAGCACTACTTAAATAAGGTTGTAAGTCAGTCAAAATACCTGAATGACATTGGAAGTGGAGCATGGAGAAAAAGAACAGAGCATTCGATTTTATTTAGCCAGACAACAGAGATTATCCAAATCTATTTAGTGTAATGAGGAGATACAATATAGACAATATAGAAAGATTGCAAAAAAAAGAGACTGTTTCCAGGAGTAATTTTTACCACAAGCTGTAGATTACTATATTAAAATCCCTCATTAATGTCATTTGTCTCTGGTAATGTTAAAATTCAAAAATTAGAGTCTCCAGATACAACACTAAAGGCAGGAGCAACTGAAAACAAATAGATTGGATCATCTAAGTCAGTAAATAGGACCTTACCAAAATTGAAAACTTTTGTGCAGCAAACAATCTTATCAAGAAAAGGAAAGCACAGCCTTTAGAGTGAGAAAATATATTTGGAAATCCTATCTCTTAGGAGTTTAGAGAACCTCCCACAACGCAACAACAAAAAGACATCACAGCTCAGTTTTAAAATGGGAAATGATTTGGATAGACATTTCTCCAAAAGAGACTCACAAATGGTCAATGGACACACAAAATTATGTTCAAAATCATCGGCCATGCTGTTAGTCTCCTGTGAGTAGTCTTGACTTAATGGCAATCCTTTGTTTGCAGAGTAGAGCTTGTCATGGGTTTTTAAGTCGTGACTTTTTGGTAGCTGATCTCCAGGCCTATCTTCCAAGGAATTGGGTGGGATGTGGACTGCTCTCCCTTTGGCAAGCAGTAAGCATTTAACTAAATGAAATGAAAATCACGATGAGATACTACTTTACTCCCACTAGGATGGCCATTTATCTAAATAAAGGAAAATAACAAGTGTTGATAGAATGTGGAGAAATTGGAACCCTGACACACTGCTGCTGCGAACTGTAAAATTGTACAGCCTGTAGAAAATGGATTGGCAATTTCTCAAGAAGTTAATTATAGGATTATCATATGACCCAGCATTTCCTTCGCTAGGTATATACCCAAAAGACTTAAAATTGAAATACAAAGACTCCAACAGGTACTTGTCAGCAGTGTTCTTTTGGGCATTGGTCACAGTACACAAAAGATGAAAATGACTTCAGTGTCACCCTAGGCTCAGATGAGTAAACAAAAGCGGTAGTGTAAAGAATGCATTCACCTCAAGAGTTTGATCTTTGATCCCGATGCCAGTAAGATAACGTCTACACCACTGGCATTTTCTGAGAGATTGGAGAGTCTCTGTTATCCTTGAGGCATCCAGACCACAACTACCTGAGAGGTGTGATGATGGGTGGTTTGGACAAGCCACCTATTACGCAATATTAATCTGGCCTGGAAGGGATAAGTGAGTCCTGGAGACCAAGTTCAATCAGGTGGGAAATGATTAAGCCAACCATCCCCACACAAATTCCAACGTGAACTGTAGACCCTGAACCTTGGTGACTGTCCTGATGGATGAAAGACGTTGGTGGTGAGAAAGGTGATGTGTGCCTTCTAAGTTTTACCCTGTGTGTAAAGTCTCTTGTAATGCTGGCTTTGATGTGTACCTTTTTTGATAGAATCGTAAGTATAGCACTTTCCTGAGTTCTAGAAAATTATCAGACTCAAGGGGGTAATGAGGACATTGAATCTATCCAGGAACTCAGCAGTGTGGCAGTGCTGGAGACCCAAGCTCACAACTGGTATCAAGTCCTGGGCAGAGTTGGAAATCTGGTCGACTCTGTCCTTGAGCTTTTGGGATCTGACCTAGTCTGGGTGGTTGTGGTCAGAAAAACTGCACTTGCAATTGGTAGAAGACATTCAGAGGCTACAGTCACACAAAGTATACATAGTGGAATATTATTTAGCCATAAAGAGTAACGTAGTCCTAGTGCATTCTATGAGAGCCCTGGTGGCTTAGTGGTTATGTGTTGGGCCACATTCTTCATGGGCTCGCAGTTCAAAACCACCAGCAGTTCCTTGGGAAAAAGATCGGGCTTTCTATTCCTGAAAACGGTTACAGTTTTAGAAACCAACAGAAGGTCACTATGAGCCAGCATTGACTCGAAGGCAGTGATTTTGGCTTTTTATGCCATAGATGAACCTAGAATACATCAAGCTGAGTGAAGTTAGTCACAGAAGGACAATTACTTATGCTCTCACATATGAAAAATATCTAGAATAAGGAAATCTAGAGAGACAGTAGCTTAGAGGTCAGGGGCTGGGAGAGGATGCAATGGGAGTTATTGCTTAATAGGTGCGGAGTTACTGGGGTAGTTAAAAAACTTAAGAAATGAATACTGGTGACAGCTGCAAGCATAGTGAATATAATTAATGTCACTGTATTGTACTCTTAGAAATGTTAAAAATGCCACGTTATCTATATTTTATTACAATTTTTTTTAAGGAAAAAATGCGAAAAGAGGAGCAAGACTCTTGGGTGGGAAGCCATTATATTCTCTTTCTGTAGGTCATCTAGCTTTCGATTTACAATTATATTCTCTCCATGGGGTATCAGAGAGCCCCATTCAACTTTGTACCCTCTTAAAAGTTCTGATTTTAATGAGGAATCTCGCATGAAGCTCTGACTTGCCTTTCAAGATTCTTCATGGAGAGTTTGTAAACTTGAAAATCGGTCTGGATTCCTTGTTGCTCCTATACCTTACTCTTCCAGATTGAAAACTAAGGAAATAGCTTCAAAGATTATTTTCTTAAGGACTATATTTAAAGTGCTTCACTGTCTTTGGGGCTGTTTAGAAATATCCAAATTATGGAAACGAAACTCAATTGCTGACTTTGTTGAGGAAAGGCTTTTAGTCTAAATCAAACCTGTCAATACTGTAACCATCTTTTCATGTTTGGTGTGACTGACTTTCTTCATGCTGTTTCTCATTCTGTGAGTAGGTAGGTCAGTTCACATGTTCTAAAGTAGGTCAAAAAGCACTGCTACTAAGCCATACTAACCTTGATTCAACAAAGTAATCAGATGTGAAACCCTTATTTCTTAACACATCATCCATCTATTTTATACAGTTCTGTAACAGTGTTTACCTCTTGCTAAGTCTAAACTATCTCTGGATGGAGAACTCTTCCCTCTTTGATTTACCCCTTGTCAAAATGACAGGGATAAAGGACTCAAATCACGTTCCTTTGCATTTTCAGAACAAAAAGAAATATGAAGGGCTGGATTGGGTAAGATTTCCCAACGATCCTGGACTTTTCCTTACTAGTGTAGTTTTCAAAAAAATTAAAACTTCTTCATAATAAACCCCCATTATTATCCTGTGTCCTTTAGGAAAGTCTATCAAGAAGGTCCTTTTGGGATCCCCAAAAACAGTCCCCTTAACTTTCTGGGCTGACCTCTCTGCCTTGAATTTAGTGGGCCTAGCACATTTCCTCAGAGTCCACTGTGCTGATGATGCTGTCGGGTGTTGCCCAGTCGGTTCTGACTCCTAGCCACCGCAGGTACCACCGAACACCACCTCCTGGTCCGGCACCGTCCTCACGCTTGTTCTCATGTTCAAGCCCATTGTTGCAGCCACTGTTTTACAAGGACCTGTTTGGGGAAGCACCATAGCCAGATTAAGCCATCATATCGCTAAGAGGACTTGTCTACAGCCATGCGCTGATCAGAGACATGATGAAACATATTTAGAATAAGCCCGTTCTTGTATCAACTGGAATCCTCATAGCAATGCTTTCTGTGCGACCCTTATATTCACTTAGTCCCACCCGTGGGCTCGGCATGGCGTTGTGAGAAGTGCCAAATAAGTTTCAAACTTGGTCTAACTAGAAAGAAAAGCCTAATTCATGAGAAAGTAATATAAGGACTTGGTCTAACTAGAAAGAAAAGCCTAATTCATGAGAAAGTAATATAAGTTAGATGGGCACATTCTTAACAAATTAAGATTCCCAAATCCCATAGCCCAGCTTTCCTAAAATACTTCTTGAAGATTTCCAAGCTCCACGATTCCAGAATTAAATTTAGGCTGTGTTTTACTCCTCTGCCTGAAGATGATCGGTTTTGATGTTGGGCCAGGCAGTCGTGCTTCTAGGGTTGCAGTTACAGTCGTTCCTTAATACAGTTTGCATTTTTGTTAAGTTTTTGCTAAGCAGAACTTTCTGGAGAATTGGAAACTAATGAGTGATGATTTTAAAAGCAAGTTTGGTGCCAAATGTAACATTGAATGTAACATCATAAAACCACCTAACGGAAATGAACAGGACTGAACTGATGCGATGGTTCTGAATTGAAATTCAGGTTGTGGTTCACACACGACAGAATTCAGAATTCTAGAAAATAAGATGCCCACTTCTCTTATAACGTAAACGTCATATGAAAGATATTATGGTCGTGTGATATGACTTCATTGGCATGGTAATTTACTGCTCAGCAAAGTAAACAACACAATTAACACGTGTTACTGTTGAGCATTTTGTGCTTAAGCTGTGTTTTGGCCTCTCCTCTTCACAGCTGGTTTTGATTTGGTTCCTGTGAGCTATGTTGTTGTTGTTTTGTTGTATTTAAGAGCACTCAGATATTTACGTACAGCTTCATCAAGAGCCTCCGATGACAGACAAACCTGCCTTCAGAGGCCAGAACAAGCCGTGGGAAACCCCGGGTCAGCACGGAGGCTGTTTCAGGGCGAGTGATCCTTCTCGGGACAGACCTGGCCTGCTCTGGAAGCCGGCTCTCCTCAGAGTTCTCTGCTAGGTCCCTTCCAACCTGCACTGGCCCTTCAGGGGGCCTTGCCCTGCCTTGATTGTTCCTTAGGAAGTGGCCCCTCAAGGCGCAACCTTGGCCTTCTCTCTTCCTCAAGGAGGCAGTGGGAGTGGGAGGCCGAAACTACAGGCAGAAAGCCATTTAATTCTTAGATGGGAAACGAGAGCCTGGTTTTGAAATAAGGCTTGGCAACATTCCACTTAACTTGCTTTATGAAATGTGTTCCTTTTATTTGCTGTTAGTTATCTGCATGGATTGGAGATGCTGAGCTAAAGTGGTATTCGGGGAGGATCCAAATGGCGAGTAGACAGTGGAGACTAGAGTCTCTAGCCCCCAGGAGCGGAGTTTGGGATGGTGTCATCCACTGAGAGGCCTCTAGGAGAGAAGAGGGAAATTTGACAGCAGCAAAGATTTCAGCTATAAAGGAGCTAAGATTGAGAAATAAAACCAGGGAGCCAAGTCAGCCTTAAATTTTATTTCTGCTCATGTCCTCATGAGAACAACACTTGGTGCATCCATTTTCCCCCTAAAATGAGGGGCGAGTCATCTATGAAACCCTCTCAGCTTTAATAACTCAGTGATTTTGACTCAACTGTACGAGGAATGACCAGGAAAGTTTAAAAGTGGTTTGTTTTTATCTACCAAAATCATTTAAGATACTACCATTCTCACATATTCTTTCATTCATTACATCTTTCATTGTTAGAAATATTTTTGAGGTTTATATCTACGTCAGCCTCAAAAGAACATTTTGCATACTTCATATTGATGTGAGTGTGTGTGTGTGTGTGTGTGTGTTGCAGTATATGGAGCCCAAGATTTTCGGCTTCTTCATAAACTCAAGTCTACTCTTGCCATAATTGAATGCATTCACAATATATTCCTGACCTCTTGGTAAGGGGAGCCTTGGTAGTGCTGTGATTAAGTGCTTGACTGCTGACAGAATAATCTGTGTATAATTATTGAATAGGAAACTAGTTTGCTCTGTAGACTTCACCGAAACCACGGGTTTTGTTAGATTTTGTTTTCAAGTGTTTGGCTGCCAACAGAAAGGTGACCAGTTCAAACCCACTAGCAACTCTGTGGAGTGAAGACCTGACAATGTGCTCCCATAAAGATTAAAACCCCAAACCTACTACAGATTAGTTGATTCAAATGCTTGGTGTCCCTTTAGGACACACTAGAACTGCCCCTTAGGTTTTCTGGGACTGTAAACATTTATGGGAGCAGACAACCTCCTCTCTCTCCCATAGAGCAGCTTGAGGGTTTGAACAGCTGAACTTTCAGTTAACAGCCCAGTGTGCCACTGGAGAGCCTTCCATAAGAGAATGACGTCCTTAGAAACCCCATGGGAGGGTTTTATGCTGCCCCGTGGGGTTGCTCTGAGGCAGAAGCGACTCCACAGCATTCAACAACCTCATAATACACTTTCCAGTGATGAGCTTCCAAAGCCCCTTATTTTCTTACGAAGGGGGAGGAGTTTCTTCAAGTATCAGTCATACAGTACTGTAACATTCAGTGAGTGATTGAGTAGTCTGAACCCTGGTTTGTGAAACATTCCCCATTCAAATCCTGACTCCCTTGAGGAGCTGGGGCTGCTGCATGCTGGGCAGATCATGTGCTGCTATGTGTGGGACCTTGGGCTATTTACTTAACTTCATTGACTTAATTGGTTTCATTTGTAAAATAGGATCTGATAGTTCCTACACCACATAATTACAATGAGTGTGTAACAGAGAAGCCCCTAAGAAAGGAGAAAAAAATAGGTAAATCAAAGTCCAACATTCTCCAAAATGAAGGATTTTGTGTTTCTAAAGAACTAGCAAGAAAGTGAAGATAACCTTTGGAAGGATTAAAAAAAGTTATTAATTTGGAAAGCATGAAGCTGAATATATAAAGAACTCTTACAACTTCATAATAAAACACACACAATTAAAAAAATGGACAATAAACTTGAGTAGATATTGCTCCAGAGAAGATACACAAATGGCCAGTAAAATAAGCCCATAAAAATATAGTTGACAACATTAGTCATTAAGGAAGGACAGATCAAAACTACAATTAGATACCACTCTGCACCCACTAGACGGGATCACAGATGTTCTGGAAGCTGAGGGGATATCGGAATCCTCATACGCTGACAGTGAGAATGTAAAACGGTACAGCCGCTTCATACAGAACAGCTCTGGATATAGACAAGCCCGTGGAATTGTGTACTTTTAGGGAGTTAGTAGTATGGTGTGTGAACTAAATCTCAGCAAAGCCGTTTTTAGGAAAAGGAGCGAAAGCAAGCACGGAGCCCACAAAGTGGGGACCCCAATGTTTTCCAGCCTTTCCCGTCCTCTCTGGGCATGTGGGACAGACTGGTGCCTCATTGCCCAGGGCAGTGAATGCTGTGTATGTTACATTAATAATCTCTCTCGTTTCTACTGTGCCTCTTTTTTCCAAGTAGTGATCTCTGCTTAACTCATTCAGCCCATATTTGAGTCATGGGTAGTCAGAAAATATTAGATTAAACATAGCGGGTCTTCAGCCAGCTACCTTCTGGGCGTGCTTTCAAGGAGGAAAGAGGCAAAACATTAGCTATCCTAGAGTCAGGGTTTTAGGACAAGAGAAACAAGGAAAATGCTATATTATTTAGCTTTATAAGGTTAAATTATAAGGTACTTAGAAGATTTAAGACCTGCGCCTGAATTTTTAAATTTCTATCTTCACCATTTTATTTCTTCCCCTAAAGATTTTTTTGAGCGTTTTAAACATTCAGAAAAATGGAAAGACCAATGCAATGAAATACCCCTGCCCCCTGCCATCGACTTGATTCTGACTCATCAGGACCCTCTGGGGCAGTGCTGCCCCTTAAGGAGACTCGCTCTTGGAGTAGTCATCTTTGGGCTGTTAAAGCAGCCTGGTGCTGTAGCCACAGCTCCACCAGGGTTCCCTTTAAATAAACACCCATCGAAAACCAACGAGAACTTTGGGCCACACCACATCTCTCCTCTTCCTTTTCTCCTCCTCTTACGTTCTTCCTCTCTCTCACACCCCAGCACACCCACACTTTCCCTGGCTGAGCTACTTACCTCTCAGAAACATGCATCATAGTCCTTTACCCCAAAGACTCTCTCCTGTAGTACACCTTAATCAGCATGGAACAACCAGCGATGATTCCATAGTTTCATCCAGAATCCAGTGCTTATTCGCAGGGCTTCAGAGGTACCCTCGGTGGTCTTGTTCTCAAGTTGGTAACTTTATATTTCAGTTTGGTTTACCACAGTAGCACCGAAGTGCATCAACTGGGATAGAGACTGAAGTGTATCTTTTAAACTCTTTGAGGCTCTTATATTGAGACTGAGGAGGCAGGAGGACCCTCTTAGGTAACCTGCTTCGAGGACCTGCTGCTCCAGGTGCAGTAAGTAATCTCTGGATATCACGTGGCACCCTCATCTGAGTGCCGCAGCCATGTTGGGCTCCACAGATAACCAGCAGGACAGGAACAATAGTCCGTAGCCACCACCCACCGACCCCTGGTCTGAGGCTTTTTGGGTATTGATAGTAAGATTATTGTTGGTATTTAAAACAAAAATAAAC
>NW_022103928.1:25686190-25691211 GCF_000313985.2 Echinops telfairi
ATACTGTTTACATTTAATTCATTATTGTTATATAATACCATAGGTCTCGACCATAAATGTCTGGCATTTAAACTTTATATAATCACTGCCCATTAATTTAGTTCATATTAGGTTTATATTAGTTGATTGTCAAAGAGGTGGTTTTGTTGTAGAAGACCCTATGAACTATTCTTTGAGCAGTATTTCAGACAATAGAATGATATTTCCTCAAAATAAATCAATTACAACTTCTAGTATAAAACAATTGCTACTGCTTGATTGAAGTGTGACTTTTAAAGGAGCATGACTGTCTCTCTTGGTTGGCATTCCTCAGCAGCTGAGTCAAGTGTGGCTGTGACAGTGGGTGTGTACATTCTCCTGATTGTGCACCTGTCCCTCGCCGTGCCCTCTCCCATGTCCCCACCCGGGCACAAAACCTGCCAGAAAGCTGTTGCCTCCCTTGTACGAGTTGATATGCCTACTATTCCGCGATTCCCTCGTGGCTCAGACGCGTAAGGATTTGACTGTACAATTAATGAGAAAAAGACCCCTGAAAGGTTTCAACCATGACACCCTGTGGAACATAGCTCCCCTCTGACACACCTGGACACACGGGGGAGTGGGAGTTGCCCACAACAGGTTTGGATGTTGGTGTGGATTTCATTGTCTGTTTGTTTCCTAGGGAGGCTAGGTGCCTAGCGGATGGTGTAAATGAGAATGCATGCACACCCAACCTTATTCAAGTTGAAGAATAACTTGATCCAACCGAATGGCAAGGATCAAGAACATCCTCACCCCGTCCCCTTTTCTTTTACATTTTAATGTTTTTAAATATTCTATGGCTCTGTAGGGTCTCTATGAGTCAGAATCTACTCAGTGAGAGCGCGTTTTGTTTCTTTCCTTCTGATACTTTATGCGGCGGGGAAAGGGGTCTTTCCCCTCCTGTAAAGAATGAACAGTGTCAGAAACACAGGGGCAGTTGCACCCTCTCCTATAGGATCGCTACGAGTCAGAAAGGACTCCGTGACAGGGAGTTTGGTTTTTGTCCTATATGCTCATGTAGGGAACCCTGGTAGTGCATTGAACTCAGCAGGCGCTCCCCGGGAGAAACATGAGACATTCTACTTCAGTCAATAGTCACCGTCTCGGAAACCCACAGAGGCAGCTCTGCTCTATCTTAGCAGGTCATTCTGAGTCGGAATGGGCTTGGTGGTGCTGAGTTTGGACTGGTGTTGTTTTTAATCCTCTATGCAGAAGAAAGCATAAGGATTATGTAAAATTCTAAAAGTAATTGTAAAGACCCAGGGTAATTAACTAATATGGTGTTATCCTCCACTCCCCCTCTTTACCTCCCTCCCTTACCCTAGAGGTGAGCGTACTTCAGACTCCAGACCCCTGTGAACATCATTTCCTTCTTTTGACAGTTTTTGTGTGGTGTTTGGATCTTTGAGCAGTATAATTCCATGTGCCTGACTTTGAATTGTTTATTAAGGGAAATTACACTATATAGAACCCCATGTGCTGCTGTTTGTTCAACCTTGTGGAGCTGCCCCATGTTGAACGCAGCTGAAGTGCATTCATTTTCATTATTGTGCAGCATTCCGTAGTTTGAATATACAGCAGTTTTCTGATTTTTGTATTTGTAGTGGTCCTAATTTGGGGACTATCATAAAGAATCCTGGTTGGTACATTGCTGTGTATATCTTATATTTTGTCTCTGAGAATGCCTGTGTTCTGGGTTTTGTTGGGTGTTTTTTTTTTCACTATCATTCCTCCTAAGGAGAAAAGGTAATTCAAAATTAATTAATTCACTCACTAATTTAATACAAACGAATACGGTTCTGTTGAGTAGGGTTGATCTTTGGAAGACCACAAACTATTGTAATAGTTAAGAATTTTTTCATCCCTTAAGAACTAGCTTTTGCTTCTTTGGTGGCACCATCTCTCCCATTGAGAATGTTCTGCTTTAGGTTACAGACTTTTGACCAGAATTGCTGTCGTAGAGCATGTGGATCTTCAGCCCCATGAAGTTGTGCCAAGCTGTGTGCTAAAGCAATTGTGCCAATTTACTTGGCTAGTATATGGGAGTATCTATGGCTTTATATCCTTTCCAAACACTTCTATTAATTTTTTTATCCAAGGAATGAAAACTTGGTTTAATATGCAAAAGTCAATCAATGTATACAAGGTTTTAATACACCATAAAGGACAACAGCCACATTCCTACCAAAGCTCACTGCCCTGGAGTAGATTCGAACTCATAGCTATACTAGCATCTTGTTAAAAGCAGGAAGAGCACTTGACAAAATACAATACCATTTCATAATAAAAGACACATAACAGACTAGAATTAAAAGGAAACTTCCTCAACCCAGGATGGTATCTGTGAAAGAGCAAAACTGCCAACATGCTTCCATAATGGTGTAAGACCCTGTAAGATCAGGAGACAAAGAAGTCTACGTGTGTCACTTCAATTCCACATTGTACTAGAGCAGCGGTTCTCAACCTGTGGGTCGCGACCCCTTTGGGAGTCGAATAACCCTTTCACAGGGGTTGCCTAAAACCATCGGAAAGCACATATTTCCAATGGTTGGGGATCACCACAACATGAGGAACTGTATTAAAAGGGTCGTGGCATTTGGAAGGTTGAGAACCACTGTACTAGAGGTTATTCCCAGTCTTAAGCCATCCTCACAATGATTATGATGTTTGAGTGACCCCATCAGTTTGCCTTGTTGAGAATTTTTAGTTTTCATTGACCTTCCAGTTTACTAAGCATGATGTCACCCTTCACAGACTGGTTCCTCCTGAAGCATGCCCTAGGTAAATGAGACAGAATCTTGCCATCTCCGCTTCCAAGGACCCACCCACTGCACCTCTTCCACCACAGACACATTGATTCTCCTGGCAGCCTGTGGCACACTCACACCGCAATTCAGATTTCCCTGGGGATCCCATCAATTCTTGGAGCTTTGTCTTTTGTCCATGCCTTCAGTACAGCTTGGGATCCTTCTTTTATGGGTTCTTGATCAAATGCCACCTCTTGAAATGGTTGAATGTCAACTAGTTCTCAATGGTACAGTTACACATACTCAAATGTGCAGTGAAATTGAAAGAGATTTTCCAGATGAGAGATGATCACATCTGGGATTGGTGGTACAGTGGGTAAGTGCTGGGCTGCTATTCAAAGGTTAGAGGTTCAAATCCAGCAGATACTTGGCCAGCATGGGGTCCCAGCTCCCAGCAGTACTTGGGTGCAGCCTTCAAACATAACTCCACCTCAGCTCCAGTACCGCCACGCTCCCATATTTCTAAATTTTACCTATCTTTTGAGTTTGTATCTCACTATTCTTTTATCCTGCATTTTGTTTTCTTTTTCTTTTTGATTACTGTTGTAGATCTTAAATTTCTCGGCACTGAGTTTGCAGAAAACTATGGGTTACAGTGGAATTTGTATTTTGTTTCATATCACTGATTACAATCCTCACAATCAACTTCATTAATCATACTTCCGTTGTTTCCTGTACACATTTCCCCTTTTCTTAATCCTTCTGAACGTTGTCCTTGGGTAAATGCTTCCCTTTTAATATCAAATAGTTGATTATTCTGAGGTGTGCATACCTCCCTGGTGTTATTGTTCTCTTTATAGCCCTGTCTATTGTTTGGCTGAACATTGAGCCATAGGAGTAAGTCCATTTGCAGACCTGCAGGGTGACTAAGGGACATCCTTTCAGGGGTTCCACTCGTCTCCATCCCACCAGCGAGTCTGATCTGGTTGTTGTTTTTTTTTGATTTCAAGAAAGACATGATCTTTTTTTTATGGTTTTGAGTTTTGCTTCACCCTTTTCTCCTACGCCGTCCAGGTTACTTTTTTCCTTTAACCAAAATTTAAATTTTCCCAGCTTTTTTTGTAACACTGTCAATGATTGTTGTTTCTAAAAATAGTACCAGGCATATCCTCAGAGCTTAAATTGATACCTGGTCAGCATGTCCGTTTTATAAGTAGACACCAACTTAACCTGAAAGCTTGACTTTCTGCCACAGAAAGAGAAAGAAGCCTTATCTCAAGACTGAATTAGCCACGTCCGTGCATCCCCCAATTCTGACCTTGGCTTCCTGCTTCTATGTCATACCTACAGTTGGAGGGAACCTGGCTGGCTACCCTCAGCATGCTGACCCCCTTCCTTTCATTGTGCTCAGCCCTTCTGTTCTCCCGAAGGCCAAATTCTGCCTGTTGTTCACGGTTTACTCAACTCTTTGTATAAATGTCTGTGGTTCCCACTCTCCCCCTCCCTAGCCCCAAATCATCTCTTTCCTCTTTGCCTTGTATACTTCTTCTGTGTTTCCTGGCTTTTCCCCATTTTCTTACTGCCTTCAAGTTGATTATAAATTATGGTGACCCTGTAGAACAGACTTAGGTTTCTTGAAGTTTTACTGTTTCGGAAAGCTGATAATCTCATCTTTCCCCAGGGTGGATTTGAACTTCTGACTTTGCCCTTACCTGCCAACACCAAACCCACTAGCCAGCCAGCTACTCAGTCTCCATCCCCACTGTCCCCATGCCCCAGAGTAAAAAAGCAATTTTCTGTAGTACCTAAAGTGAAATCCTTCAGGTAAAGATGAAGCGGCTCCTTTCTGGAGCTCCTGCACTACATCCGGGGCCACCCCTCCAGAGGTGAGGGTGGGGGAGTCCTCTGGTTGCTGTGGCCCCAGTGTGGTCAGGGACCTGGCGGAGTGGAGGTCAGCAGGCAGCTTCGGCTCTTGGCCCAGATGGTGCTGCCGCCTGCATCCGTGGCATCGGAAGGCTTCCTGACCGAGCTGGAGCTTGTCGGTCAACCAGATCTGTAATTAGGACCATAAACGACCAGTCTAAACCTCGCACAAATGAACCGTTTGGGGGTGTTATGGGCCCCTTTGGGTTGTTTCACTGAAGAAAAGGAGGGGGAAAGCTGGTTGCTATTGAACAAATTGCTACCAGATGTAGATCTCAGTAAACACCATGCTGTTGTTCCCTTGCCGGAAGGTGCTATGAATTTCTTGAG
>NW_022103928.1:25691955-25694055 GCF_000313985.2 Echinops telfairi
CCCTCAGAGCCATCGTGCTCAATTGCCATACCCCCAAGGGAAGGGGAAGGAGAAAGAAAGGAAGAATAGAATTGAGTGTACTTTAGTATAATGAAAACCTATTCATATACCCTGGGTAGAGTGATCCCAGCACAGTGATTTCCCTGTTCTCTTGGTTGCAATCTCTGGGAGTGCAAATAGTTAATGTGCTCAGCTGCTAACCAGAAACGTGAGAGGTTCAAGCCCCACCCTCCACCCCAGGTGCCTCAGAACCTGGAGATCTATTTCTGGAAGATCAGCTCTTGCAAACCCTATGGAGCAGGTGTACTCTGCACACAGAATTGCCATGAGCCAGAAGCTATTCAGCAACAACTAATAACAAGAGGTGCTAACTGATGCTAACAGCATCAAGTTTTTGTTTGACCCTCAATTGACAGATCTCTGCGTTGCTTGGACTTGTGTGGAGTCACCTATCCAAGGATGGCCTGTTCTGCTCTTGAGTATCTGAGACCCCTTTCTTCGATCACGCCAATGTTGATGCAGTGGCCAGCATTGGAGGGCTTGCTATATATCCCAGACTGCATCTTTGTTTAGGTTATTTCATTTAATTGTCACAATGACTTTATGTTATATATTAAGTTTTCCAAAGTCACAGAATCATGTTCTTAACCAGGCCTTTGTTATACAGTAGTTAGGCCTGCCCTTAGCTAGTTGAATTGACGTTCTAAATGCCAAGCCTTCATATGTTTGGTTCCAAATCTGTTCTCTAGATCACTGCTTTGATAGGTCATTTTGTTCCATAATTACTCCCTCTCCACGTCAGAAATTAGTGAATAAACACCCTGGGGGTCTAACTCCCAATAATTAAACTCACAAGAGATTGATGTATACATTAATAAGTTCCATTCGTCCTGTCTGCCACTATTCATATGTACAGAGGAACACAAATGATAATCAGATGCTTAAAGATCACTTTATAGAGCTATGATACCTCCTGTACCAGTAAGGGACCAGATACTTGATTTTACCAGTTTAGTTCCTGGACAGCGGTGGAGACACTAACAGATAACTTGCACATTGAGGTCTCTCTTTCAATATTCCATATGGGCTCTGCTATCACCTGTGAGCAGTCTTCTCGAGTTATGTAGGTGTTAAAAACACATCTCCTGAGGTCATCCCTTTGTCATTCCGATTGAAATTGGAAATTCTGCATCTTTCTAACTGCTTTTCAGGAACTCTTCTCAGAAGAGCAGCCTTTTAGATGGATGACTTCCAGCACATGACTGATGTACTTCAGGGCATGCCACCCTCCGAAAGGAACCTTATTTTAAAAACTGCAGGGAGTGCTCAGGCAGCCTTCTTTTGCATCCTGACCACAGTCAATATGACAAGGTGGGGGTGGGGCGGGGAGCCTATTGGGAATCCAGGGGGTGAAACTCCTTTGACCTTACAGGAAAGGAAAAGAAAATCTGGGGTGTGTGTGTGTGTGTGTGTGTGTATTTAATGAGTCTTTATCAGTCAATCTCTAAATCTTTACAAGGAGGACATCTTTTGTAAAGGACTAGTCAGGTACAGGTACCTGATCAAATAGGAGTAAACATAGAGGGTAGCACCCACTTAGTATTGTTGAAATCAAGGGCCTCGATCTTGTCACAGGTTCAAAGCCTCTGGAGCTAATATGAGTGTGGCTTCAGACCCAAGAGAAGGCATAGTAGGCTGTCCCCCAGTGTAACTGTCGACTGTGAGCAGTGAGAATCCCGGCACTAGAGGTTTTACTCAAGTCTGAGATTCCAGCCCCTAGAAAAAGAGCTGGCATACGTCAGAAGTCTCATAAATGTTCTAGAAATGAATGAGATTCCATGTAAATGAATTGTCCAAAGGCAAGTCTATAGAGACAGAATTCCAATTTGTGGTTGCCGGGAGCTGGGGGTGTTGGGGAGCAACGAAGAGTGGGTGCTCATGGGCACTGGGCACTGGACTTCTTTCTGAGGCAGTCACAATGTCCAGGAACTAGACTGGGCTGATGATTATACAATTCTGGGAATACACTCCAAACCATGGAATAGATGAATTGCATCTCCATAAAACTGTTATTAAAAAATAAACGAGAAGGTGAAACTC
>NW_022103928.1:25695141-25700486 GCF_000313985.2 Echinops telfairi
AAATCAACGCTGACTCCTGGCTAACCATGTGTGTCACAGAAGAGCTGCTCCACAGGGGCTTCAAAGGCTGCTTTTTTGGAAGTAGGTCACCAAGCCTTTCTTCCGAGGCACATCTGGGTAGATGCATCTCAGCCCTCTTGTTTAGCAGTGTTTGGACCATCCAGGCATGCCTAAAGAGAGCCACGCTCAAATTGGAAGGCACTCTGGACAGTAATGGGAGGGCGTGGTCCTTTGAGTGAGGGGGCTGCCAAGTTCTGCGACTGCCCCAGGGAGAGGCACACACTGGGGCGTGGGCCTCCTTGCCTTGTGGCCTGAACGCTGAAGTCCTTGAAGTGTGGAAAGGCCTGTCCACAAGCTTTATTAACTTTTTTTTTCCACTGAGAAACAAGCCAAGAAGTTTCAGAGTCATTCTCGGAGTAATCCAGAGTCATCTTTGCAAAGATCCTATCAGAAAACTCAGAGGAATAAAAAGATGTGTGTGCTCTAAAGAATATTTCCCAGCCCCAGCTTCGTCCCTTTGAGCCAACAATAGCAAAACCTCAGTCAGTGTGTAATGAGCAGGAGAGAGCAGCTAGAAAAGAGTGGAAACATCGGCAGAGGGAGGCTATTTAAAAGACCCTAAAGTGCTGCAGCTGTTTTGGCTGATTTTTCTCATTTTAGTGATGTTCCAAGCTCTTTGTCTTCTATGTGGGCCAAATTCATTTGGCTCTCCCATGAGTCATTCTGCCCACAAATAATCTCTCTTGGAGTAGCCCTTATGAAAATAGACAATTCACATTGCATTGTGTGAATTGGCAATTGTGTGTCCCTTCCTTGGGTGGGCTGTGCTGCGTCTGCTCTGCCTACCGTCACATGTCAGGACTTCTAAGGTCTGAGTGCCCCCTTGGTGACAAGGGACACAAGGGTGGAGCAGTGCCCAGGCAGGGACATCTAGAGTCCAAAACGAAGCAGCCCTGGAAAGCTACCGGGAGCAGGCCCTGGCCAGCAACCTTCACAAGGCTTTTGTGAGAATTGTCCAGGAAAAAGTCGACAACATCAGAGGCTGTTGTATCTTACTAAATTGAGCTTTTCTTTTGATAGTACTTGTCTTACTGTCTGACCAGTGTTTTTGCTTAAGGTCTCCCTAGGATGATGCTGAGCCCCTTTAAGGTAAGCTAGAATTGATAGCTGGTTTATTATTTTTTTCCTGCCTAGAAAAATCTCCTTTCTTGATACTACCTTGATTTTATACTGAGAGACCATCCAGGACCTCACTTTATTTTTTTTTAATCATTTTATTGGGGGCTCCTACAGCTCTTATCACAATCTATACATACATCCATTATGTGAAGCACATTTATACATATGTTGCCATCATCATTTTCAAAACTTTTTATTTTTTTAATCATTTTATTGGGGGTTCATACAACTCTTATCACAAGCCATACATCCATACATCGTGTCAAGCACATTGCTACATTTGTTGCCCTCATCCTCAAAACATTTGCTTTCTACTTAAGCCTTTGGTGTAAACTCCTCATTTTTCCCCTCCCTGTCTCCTGAACCCTTTATCATTTATAAATTATTATTATTTTTTTATGTCTTACACTGATCGGTGTCTTCCTTCACCCATTTTTCTGTTGTCCATCCCCCTGGGAGAGAGTTATATGTAGATCATTGTGATCAGTTCCCTTCTTTCTCCCTCCACCTTACCCTTACCCTCCTGGTATGGCTACTTTCATTATTGGGCCTGAGGGGTTTATCTGCCCTGGATTCCATGTTTCCAGCTCTTCTCTGTACCCATGTACATTCTCTGGTGTAGCTGGATTTGTAAGGTAGAATTGGGGTCATGATAGTGAGGGAATGGGTGGGTGGGGAAGCATTAAAGAACTAGAGGAAACTTGTATTGTATATATTCGAGTATAAGCAAACCAGAATAGCCATCAAAGCCCTTAATTTTACCACAAAAACTGCATTAAAAATGTGCTGAAAATTTTGGCTTATACTCGATTATATACGGTATGTTTCATTGGTGCTATACTGCACCCTGACTGGCTCATCTCTTCTTGTGACCCTTCTGTAAGGGGATGTCCTGTTGTCTACAGATGGGCTTTAGGTCTCCACTCTGCCCTCCACCTCATTCACTTCAATATGATTTTTTGTTCTGGGTCTTTGATGCCTGATACCTGATCCCCTGGACACCTCATGCTCACATAGGCTGGTGTGCTTCTTCCATGTGGAATTTGTTGCTTCTCAGATGGCCGCTTGTTTATCTTCAAGCCTTTAAGATCCAGACACTATATCTTTTGATAGCCAGGTACCATCAGCTTTCTTCACCATATTTGCCTATGTACCCACTATGTCTTCAGTGATAGTGTTGGGAACGTGAGCATCACATAATGTCAGGTTATTAAAACAAAATGTTCTTGCATTGAAGGAGTACTTGAGTAGTGGCCCAATGTCCATCTGCTACCTTAATACTTAACATATAAATATATGTACATAGATCTATTTCCCTATCATTACAATTAAATATATTTACTTATGTACATGCCTGTATTTAGACCTCTATCATTGTCCTTTGCCTCCTAGTTCCTTCCTCTATTTCCTTTTACTTTCCTCTTGCCCCACTATCATGCTTGGCCTTCATTCGGGTTTCAATAATTCTTCTTGGTTACATTGCCCTTGATCAAGCCCTACCAGGCATCCTATGCCCTTCTTGCCATCAATTTTAGATCATTTGTTGTTCCCTTGTCCCGGGTTTGTTAACACCCACTTCCTTTCTTCCGCCTTCCCCTCTCCTGTGTCTCCAAGAACTGTCGGTCTCGTTGTTTTCTCCTCTGGATTGTTTATCCCGCCTATCCTATCTAGATAGACATACAGAAACAATAAGAAGCACAAAAACAAGACAAAGCAAAACAAAATAGCCAACGACATAAAAAAGAAAAGCCTATAAATAGTTCCAGGTCTGTTTGTTGACCTTTAGGAATGTTTTCTGGTCAAGTCTGATGGGGTGCCACCCCCTGGCCCAAAAGTCTATTTTTGGTATTCCCCAGGGACTTCATTGCTCTGCTCCCCTTGCTGCTCTGTTGCACACCCTTAGCATTTTGCCCCAGTGTGGTGGGGTCAGATCGGGCACAATTCCTGCACTGTGCCTCCAGTGTTATTCCTCGTAGCACTATGGATCAGTGAGGGATGTTGTGCCTTGTGGTGGGGGCGGCCCTATGGTCCTCTCTGTGCACTGGCTGTTCTGGGCAGGGATATTGTCCTCAGGGCTTGGTGGACTGGGATGTGTTTCACTCTTTTTCCCCCTTTGTTTGCTCCTGTGTGCTCTGATCAGACGTGCCCCTCTCCCTGAGCTGTAGCTTCAGTGCTGTCTTCTGAAGTGCATTCTTCTTGGGGGAGATGGAGGGGGGGGTGTTCACATAGTGGGATTGGGGTCAGCCCCGCAGACCTCTCTATTGGTTCCCTGCTTCATGCCGGTATGTTGCATTCACATCTTGGTGCACCGGGTTGAAGTCTGGTCCCTTTCTCCCTCTCCTGTGGATATACAACACCCTCCCCTTGAGTGGGTTAATGCCCTGTTCCCCTGCTACCCATGTCTTTTTTTTTTCCTCCTTTTTGGTTGGCTGCCATATGTATCCCTGGATTTGGTCTGGCCTCTGCCATAATTCCTGGACCTCACCCCAGGAATGTATGTGTACAGGAGCTTTTCCCCTATGTCCCTTTTGCCTTTTAAGCTTACCTCAGTGGACACATGTTGTACTTGTCCTTTTGAGTTTGGCTTATTTGTGTAGCACAATTTCTTCCAATTCTTCCCATGTGGCGATGTGCTTCATGTGTTCCTCACTGCTTTTTAGGGATGCGTAGTACTCCATTGTATGTATGGACCACAGTTTTTTAATCCATTTATAGGACCTCACTTTCATGCATGCATTTTTTTGATGGCGTTGGCTCCACCCTTGGCTGAGGGGTGGAGCTTATAACCAAGACCCAAGACAAGCAACATATATTTCCCTGGGCGTGTTGAGTTACACTAACCACATTTCTAGTTTGCCGTAGCCACATAGGACCAGTAGCTACCATATTGGACAGCACAGGTGGAGAACATTTCTGTCATCACAGATGCTGTAGGTAGCACTGCTCCAGAGAATACAACCGTAAACAAGACTAGGCAGTGCCTTGTGGCTGTTTGTTGTGAAATGACAAGAATTAAAGGAAAACTTAACACAGAGAAGGATAGCCTAATTTCCTGAGAGGATTGATTTATAGAATGCCAGCTTTATTTCTCTGGAGTACAATTACTTGTGAGGACGGCTCAGGACCATGTGGTGTTTCGCTGTCTTTTGCATAGGGGCGCTGTGGGTCAGAACCCACTGGATGGCACCTAACATCCACATCATCAAGTATCTACACCTAAATGCTAATTAGGTAGCTCACTGAAAAAGACGCACATTATACAGTGCAAGGTACACCTAACTGTTCGTAGCATTCAGGGTAAGTTACTGGGCCTAAGCATCTATAGAATGCCTTACTGTGCTTTGGAGCTTTTCCAGAAAGTAATTGACTTGATGGCAGTGGATTTGGGTCTTCTTATTTCCAATAAATAAGATCTTGACTTGAAGTGTGGCCCCTCCCTTCCCTTGAGTAGGAAAGCCCTACATTTCTCATGAGCTTGTTCCCAGTAAGACTCCCACCTGCCACCTGAAGACCGTGAGCACAGCCCTGCCTGAAGGGCCGCGATGCGGTGGTTCCCGGATGGCAGATGAGTTCTGCACATGCGAGGGCTCGTCTTCCCTCTGCCGTGTTCCCTGTCCGCTCTTCACTCTCACTCCCTCCAGAGGCTAGGCTGACCTCGGCATATTCATTTGGAAGCATGGGTGTATTATCTCCTCTGCTTCCTCCAAGTGCAGGTTTCCCTGGTGAGGAGGAATCCGGAGTAGAGTTGCCAATGTGTCGCTCTCTGTTGGCCTGAAAACCAGGAGGACTTGAAGACTAAGTGGATTTGGCCTCGCAGGGGCTTTCTTCAGTCCCTCAGACCTAGCTCACGTGGCCACAACTATCTTTTGAGGCCTAAACTCTCTGTAGTTTTCTACTGTAGGCGCCCACCGTAACCAAGCTCATTTATTCAGTGTCCCACGTCGTTCCTGTTTCAGAGTATCTCTCTTGTGTGGCTTTTGCTGTGTCCCTCCCCCTCTCTCTCACTGCCATGGCGTCGATGCTGACTCATAGCAACCAGATAGGACAGGATAGAACTGTGCCTGTGGGTTACTGAGACTTCTGTTTCTGGGAATAGAAAGCCCCATCTTTCTCCCGAGGAGCTGTTGGTGATTTCAAAGGACTGACCTTGCAGACTGCAGTCCAAT
>NW_022103928.1:25702689-25704075 GCF_000313985.2 Echinops telfairi
GTTGCTTTTCTGCTAGGTAGCTGCTTGTTTAACTTCAAGCCTTTAAGACCCCAGAACCTATATCTTTTGATTGCTGGGCACCATCAGCTTTCTTCATCACATTTGCTGATGCACCCATTTTGTCTCCAGTGATCCTGTGGGGAGGGTGAGCATCACAGAATGCCAGGTTGTTAGAACAAAGTGTTCTTGCATTGAGGGAGGGCTTGAACAGAGGCCCAAAGTATGTCCACTAACTCAATGTGTTCCCATATAAATATATGTACATAGACCAATACCTCTATTTTTAAAAATTATTTTATTGGGGGCTCTTACAATTCTTATCACGATCCATACATACAACCATTGTGTCAAGCACATTTGCACATATGTTGCCATCATCATTTTGTAAACATTTACTTTCTATTTGAGCCCTTGGTATCAGCTCTTTTTAAAAAAAAATTTTATTGGGGCTCGTACAACTCATCACAATCCATTCATACATCCATTGTCTCAAGCACATGTGTGCATATGCTGCCATCATTGTTTTCAAAGCATTTTCTTTCTACTTGTGCCCTTGATATCAGCTCCTCATTTCTCCCCCCTCCAATAGCTCTGTTTTTATGAATTAATAAATTTATAAGTGCACACCTATGTTTATACCTGTATCCATAGCTTTGCTTCCTAGATCTTTCCTCTGTTTTCTTTTACCTTCCTCATCGTCACACTGGCCCTTCTGCTGCCTCTTGGTAACTCCTCTCAGCTAGATTGCTGTTGCTCCAACACGACCGGAATCTCTATGTCCTCCTCGTTGTTGCTTTCAATTCCCTAGTTGCTCCCCTGTCTATGGCGTTGTTTGCTCAGCACTCCTTTCCTCCCTCCTCCTCCTTCCCCCTCCTTCCAGGTCCCTTTGGAACTGTCAGTCCCCTTGCTTTCTCCTCTGGCTTGCTTCCCATGCATCTTAATTTGCAGCTGTAACAGGAGCACCGTGTAGTGATTCTGCCTGGACACCATCTTGACTCCTCCTCCAGAGGGCCCCTTTACAGGGGTCTTTGAGTTTGGGGAATAGAAATAAGTCTGTAGGGTAGGGAGGGTAAGGTTTCCCTAGGGAATTCTCATAGGCTAGCCTCTGCTATCTTTGGAGAATGGAGCAGCTCCATTGCTGTGATGGAGGACGATTTCTCAGGACTGCACGACCTTCCTGGCCTTTTCCTCACCAGCACATTTTCAATTTTCTTAAAACTTCTTCTTAATAAGCCCCCGTTACCATCCTGTGTTTTGTTTTGTTTTTTATCATTTTATTGGGAGCTCTTGCAGATATTATAACAATCTATAATTCAGTTAGATCAACCATAAGTGTCCAATTGCTGCCACCATCATTTTCAAAACATTTTCTTTCTTCTTGAACTC
>NW_022103928.1:25704844-25706586 GCF_000313985.2 Echinops telfairi
TAGAGAAGAAAAGAAGCCTTTTTCCATGTGTCCTCCAGTCACTTCCACCACCACCTCTGGGTCTGAATAAAGCTCCATCAGTGACTGAACCAGGAGCCCTGGGGTGCCAGGGTTAAGCGCTCAACTACTCGTTGAAAGATGGGTGGTTTGAACCCCCACCCCAGCCACTCATCAGGAGAAAGGGGTGGCCGTCTTGGACCCTCTGAACACTCGTGAAGTTCTCTTCCTGATCTAACCCTGGTTTATGGCCCATTTCCCTCTCTGTGCAGCTTCTGTGCTCTTTTCTAAAAGCCGAGACGTTGCTATTGATCTCGGAGGTGAACTGATCTGCCAGTGCAGGAATTGGTGCCGAAGCCCTCTGGGTCTGAGCCCTCTGCGTGAGGCGTGCTTGGAGCGGAAGGAGAGTTCTGATGCCCGAAGGTCCCCTGGCAGACAACAATGCCCTGTGTTGTCGGCTGTGCACGAAAAGCCTGCTGAGGAGTAATAACACCCCTCTACAAAGCAGGCTTTTACAAGGGCTTGACCCACTTATCGGAGATAATTAAAATGTTTAAAGACACAGTGAAAACCATTAAAAGAAAAAGACGTCTTCCTGCCTTTTCTCCCCTGATTAAGCCCGGAGAAAAGAGTTTAAACAAATGAGAAGAAAGATGCCAGGTTTATAGAGTGGAGGCCCCACAGCTGTCTGGGGTCCACCTTGCAGGCCGGTCAGCATCCAAGAACTAGAAGAGGCCTCCTGGGTGGTAACTCTTTCCTGGGGCAGGAAATCACTGGGGATGATAAGCAGCTGCTTTGAAGTGAGTGATACGGCAACTCTGCCTTTTGATTCGCTGGCAGCAGATGGCAGCTGTGAGGGGTGACAGACACAAGATAGAGAGCGGGCTTCCTAACCGAGATGGAAATTTCAAGGGTAAGAGAACTGGACTCTTCCAACCATAGCAACCTGACAGGACAGAGGATGACATAAAGTTCCGCAGGCTGTAATTGTCACAGGAGCAGATGGCCACACCGTTCTCCCACAGACCAGCTGATTGGTTCAAACCATCAACTGGTTAGTTTGCGCCCAAGCACTTAGCAGGACTCCTCGGAGTCTTTCATCCTGCTGTCAGTAAGGTCGCCAGGAGTCAGAGCCGACCCATGGCAACTCATCACACAGTAACCCTGCCAGTCCAGGAGTTAGAGATGCCAGGTCACGTGTCCTCCTCTGAAGAGTTACTCATGGTGATTCACAGGGTGATGTTGGCAATGATTTGAGGCCATTCCAGACTCAGCATGGACTAATGGACCACGTGAACATGAATCTTCATGACCCCAAGACTTAGATGGTACCTGGCTACCACAACCAACCACTCTGAAAGGGCTAACAGTAGAAGGTCCTAGATAGAATGAGAGAAACAGGTGGTGCCCGATTCACAGTCATAAAAAAGAACAGGCTTATTGGTACGAGACTGATGGAACCACCAAGGATGGCCATTAGTCATCCTTTTGACCAGAAATGAACTTGCCCCCATGGTTCAAATTTTAGCCAAACAATAGATGCATCTACCTGGGAAACAATAACACTAGGGAAGAATGCATACCTTAGTATAAGCAAACGTTTTAGGTCAACATTTATTCAAGGACAAAGTTCTAAAAGGTTGACAAAGGAGAAGGAATGGAAACCAGAAACTCAGGGAGGAAGTGGGATAGGTGATGGTGCATTGTGGGGCCTGCACTCAATGATATGAAACAGAGCACGTGTG
>NW_022103928.1:25706743-25725797 GCF_000313985.2 Echinops telfairi
AAATGTGGTTTATACAATGGAAGGATGGATGGATTGTGATGAGTTGTATGAGCCCCCAATAAAATTATTCTTTTTAAGTTAGAATTTCTAAAAAGATGGTCATAAATTGAATTAGTGTTATCTGTTGTAAAGGAAAGGAGTTAGCACAGGTTGATTTTTTTTTTTTTAACCCTGAAATTGAGTTTCACCGAGCCAAGTACTGTAAGTAACTTCGTGCCTTGATTAGCACATAGCGGGTAGCCAATAATTTTATGAGGGTTAATCAAAAAGTGTGCTACTAATGTTTTGGTTCATAGATTTACTCAGAACAGAAACTTCTGTGAGCATGTCTCTGTGGTGGATACAGACACGTTTTCTCAATAATACACTTAGTCTTGGGAGGGGGCCTTCAAAAAAGGGCCAATCAAAATCATGGCTTCTGGGGTGGGTCTGCTGGAGCAGCTCAGTGCAGGGCAGATGGGTCAGCCCAGAAGGTTACAACAACTGTCTCTTGGGGTCCCACAGGGGTCATTCTGGAACAGGATGATCACGGGGACTTATTATGAAGAAATTATAAGAAAAATGAACACTGCTTTGGTGAGAGAAAGATCTGAAGTTGGCACCAAGGATTATTTTGGGTTTTTTTAATCAATGATGCGCCTGCTTATGATTTCAGGGGCGCACGGGCTGGCCAGGAGGATTTCATTGGGAAACCTTACTCCGTCTACCCTCCCTCTACCAGGATCTTGTCCCTTCAGACTCCCTTTTGTTCCCCTAATCAAAGAACACTGACAGGGAACACGGTTTGAGGATGCCAAAGGTGTTATTTTGATGTGATGCACATAGAAGAACGCAGAATTCTTCAGGGAAAGGTCAGAGAGATGGAAACACCACCTTCAGACCTACGTGGAGGATGTGTGCAGAAATAGTAGCTTCACATTTTGATGTATGTGCGTACTAACTTTCTGTGATTTTATTATTTTATAACAATACTTTTTTATTTGCCCTTGTATACTGGGTGGATGAGTTATTTGATCCCCTACTTTTAGAATTGTCTCATGATTCTAAGTGAATGAATACACATTAAATGCCCCAAAAGTCTATAAATTTTTGCCACAGAAATATTCCCTAGAATGCTTTGATTTTTATGTAACTACCCAGTGCCTTGCTTTATAAATAGCCCTCCAATTTGCTACAGCAACGCAATGCATTTTAAGTTTCAGAATTGAATTGGTCCCTCCTGGCAAATGTCCTTTCTAGTTCAGTGGTCCAGAAAGACATCTTAGCATTTTCCAAAGAACTTGAGCCTGAAGTTGACCTGGCTGTATTTTCCACTCGGGGGTTAATATCCTTGTGACCCTAAGCTGCTACTCCACCCTCCATGCTTCTCCCTTAAGCTGGTTGCTTTACACTAGGCCTCAGTTCTCTGATATTTTCTCAAATATCTACAAAATTAGTTGAAATAAATAGCTCTTTGATTTTATGAAACCAAAGATAAGGGACAAAAAAGAGGGCTGGTTTCAACAAGGTGATCTCTCTGCCCTCTGTCTGGCTGATCATGTCTCCAACTTCAGATTCATTCTCCTACAGTGATCCTCTCCTAAGGAGAGGGATGATATATTTACCAATGATCGTTTACAGTGAAGCAACAACTTAGGAAAGCCATTTTGAATATCTCTTGGAACGTTACATGAGATTTACCCCAAATCAGAGATAATGCTGACAAAAATGAGATTCACAGACCAAATGTCCCTATATGTCATACAGAAAAATGTGTGTTCCCCCAACACATTTCTTGGCTGGCCTTTATCTCTAGGAGCACAATGGATATGTGTTTGTATATTGTGTGCACATACTCAGTCTGATCACCCTCCCTCCCACCCACTCGCCATCCCTAACCCAGAGAGTACCTTAGACTGGGTTCTCTAGAGAAGCAAAACCATCGATGTTTATATAGAGAGATAAAATTTATATCCGGAAAATGGCTTACACAGCTGACTCATAGTGACCCTATAGGACAGAGTAGAATTGCCCCTGTGGGTTTCCAAGACTCTGTACGGGAGTAGAAAGCCTCATCTTTCTCACGAAAAGTTGGCTGATGGTTTTAAACTGCTGACCTTGTGGTTAGTAGCCCAATGGTTAACCACTCTGCCACCAGGGCTCCTCACACAGTTGTAGGTGCTGGCACTTTCCTAATTGTTGAGTAAGATGTTAAGCTGGAAGCGTCTCCTGACGCATAGTGGCAGGGGTTACTCAACGCAAGATCGGTAGGTCAGATGGCAGGCTAACGACTGCAGAAGTGATTCTTAGTGGTTCGGGCAAGTAAGATGGTAGGTAGCCTGTTGACTAGGTTAGGCAGGCCTTATGCCACACTACTGACTCAAGTCCAAAGAGCTGGAGATCAAAGGCAGCAGGTGCAGGGTCCAGATTCAGCAAGAAGCAGGGTGCTCCATGGCATCTACAACCTAAGGAAACGTCCTTTCAATGAATTGGGGCAGCACTGTAATCTGCGAGCTAAGGGTGTCCCATCCCACCCTGATCTTCTTACAACTGATGGGTTGCTCATAGTTGAGCCCATTCTTTAGGGGACCACATTGTGTTAGATCACATCCTGGGAATCCCTAGGTCTTGACTGCCAAACTACTGTGGATCCTGGCCTAGCCAAGTTGACACAAAACCTTAAAAATCACAGCTCTCTATACTCAAGACAATAGAAATAATTAAATCTAAAACTTTGAAAAATGAGAATAAAAAGATAAGAGCCAATTTTTAAGATAGAGTGATTTTGTTAGGAAACTTAAAATAAGGAAAGTATCCAAAGTTGAACAGGAAATGTTACTCCATGGTTCTTGGCAGCAATTGCAAAGAGGGAAATGGATTACCTAGTCTTTGTTCAAATAACAGCTGTAGCAATTGACTCTAAGGGGAAATACAGTCGCAGTTTGTCATCCTGTCAGACCTGTTCTATTAGCCATTTATCTTGGTAATGTTGTGTGCTATAGAGTCGATTGCGACTGATAGGGACCCTGTATGACACAGTAGAACTGCCTCACAGAGTTTCCTAAGCTGCCTGTGGCCTCTTAAGGAGTGCTGGGGGTCTTTCTGTTAGCCAAGCACATAACCGTTGCACACCAGAGTTCCTTATAAAGGCAATCCAACCCCAAACCCAGACCTATTGCCTTCGAGTTGATTCTGACATGTAGCAGCTCATGGGAACAGTGATTGGGGTCAGAGACGGCATCATGGAGGCTGAGAAACCCAACATAAGATTTCATTTTGGAGCTAGCCTTTGTATTCAGAAAGAGCTTTGCCGTAATCCTGCTTGGGATTTTCACGGCATCTTTATTTCCTTCACGAGAAATCCAGAGGTTCCTTTTCTCCATCTCATTGCCTTGTGATGACAGGCGCCCAGAGCCCTCTTTACAGGTGAGGAAGCAAGTAGAGGTCGGAGATCACACAGACCATTGAACAAAGGCTTGTGAGCAAGCAAGTCACCAAAAACCCATGTTCCCTGTCATTGAGTCACTGCTGACTCATAGCCCCTGTGGGTTTCCGAGACTCTAGCCCTTCATGGGAGGAGAGAGCCCAGTCTGCCTCCTGAAGAGCAGTTGGTGGTTTCAAGCTGCCATCCATGCAGATCGCGGCCCAACATGTAACCAGTGCACCACAAGGAATCTTGCTTCCAACAAAGCCAGCCACGGGTACTCTTAAATTTAATGCTTAGAATGTGAATTCTCCTTGGGAAGATTAGCTTTACGCTATAATTTAATCACCTAGAAACAAGACGTTAAACCTAAAGGATGCTTTTGAAATCACCTTAGCCAGTGCTTTTCAATTTTAACATGTGGACTCCGAGTCCGATGGGACAACTTCAGCTCTTGAGGTCAATACCTGGAGGCCACTGCCCCCAGGAGCTCACTTTAAGAGCCGCTGCTTGTCTTTCTAGGACTCTGGGACTCCTGCACGGTTCTTCTGCCCTAAGTCTGTATCTGAGGACCTTGCCTTCACCATTGGTGAGGATTCACCCTTGGAGAGACCTGTGAATGAGGTATCTGGCCAAGTCTGTGCGTGCCAGGTGGACTTGTAATATCCAGTGTAATGAAATAGCTTCCAAGTGAACTGCCAATGCAAAAGAAAGCTATTTCCGTGAACATCACATTTAATGCAGGAAGATTTGATAGCAGCAGGTAGCTAGAAGCAGTGGCTCTCTGGAATGGGAAGAGGTAAGAGAGAGTACTCATCCCATCCACTGCTGACTGCTAATCTTCTTTGGTCTCCATGGAGTGTTACCTATCTAAAGGAGCCCCAGGAGCCCTGGTAGCATAGTGGGTTACATGTTTGGTTGCTAACCACACAGTCGGCAGTTTGAGACCACCAGCCACTCTGAGGGAGAAAGATGGAGCACTTTTTCCTTTAGGGTCACTGTGAATCAGGATCGAAGGCAGCTAGGTTGGTTTTTCTTTTGAAAGGACCCCTGGTGCTGTCGTGGGTTCCCCTTGAGCTGCTAACCACCAGCCGTTCTGCGGGAGGAAGATGAGGTGGTGTACTCCTGTGAAGTGTTAGTCTTGGAAACTCACAGCGGCTGTTCTGTTCTGCCCTATAGGGTCACTGTGAGTCACAATCTACTCCTTGGCACTGAGGAGATTTTGTCTGGGTTTAAGTATAAGGAGCCCTAGTAGTGAGTGCTGTTGGATAAGCATTGCACTGTTAAAACTGAAAGTTGGCAGTTCAAACCTACCGGCCACTCAAAGGAAGAAAAATTAGACTCTCTGCGCCCATAAATATGTGTAGCCTTGAAAACCAAAAACTCACTGCCATTGAGGCTGGTGGTTTCAAACTGCTAACCTTGCAGTTAGCAGCCCAGTGCGTAACCCACTACCTCACCAGGGTTCCGATTTTACATACTCACAAACCTGATGGTCACTGTGAGTTGGACTTTACTTCATGGCTGTGGGTTTGGTGGTGGTTTTTTGTTTTGTGTTGTTTATTTTTACTTAGATATTTTAGGTAAGGTGGATCATACAGTATTTGTCCTTTTATGTCTGGCTTATTTCAATTAATTGCTTCAAGGTTCATCCCTATAATAGCATGTATCAGAACTTATTGTCTCTTTGTGGCTGAATAATATTCCATTGCATGGATATAACATAGTTTTATTAATTCATCTGTTGATGAACCCCGGGGGTAATTCGACCTTTTGACTAGTGAATATTGGTGCGCTCGTATGTCTGAGTTCCTGATTTCAAGTCTTTTGAGTATCTATACCTAGGAGTGGAATGGCTGGGACGTTGGGAGTTCTTTGTCTAACTTTTCCTGAAGAAAGGACTTTTACTTTTTATTCCAGAATAGGTGCTATAGTCTGATCCCTATATTCAAATCCTAGCTCCACACTTACTAGTTGTGTCATCTTGGGCAAGTCACAGAATCACTCTAAGTCTCAGTTCATTTACTGTAACTGGGATATTGCTGAGATCAAATAGGATCAGATTTTTAAAACACTTAGCATAGTGCCTGGCACCTAGTAAATACTCAGTTAGTGGTACATCTACTTTATTCATCTTTATCATTATATTAGCACCTTACAGTGAAGCATGTACATATGTATACCATTGTATATTATTTTTATGCTAAACAGTATAATATGGGGCTATAATTTCTATTAAAATAGTAGAATTCTTTCTATTAACAATTAGAAGTGATTTAGATAGTAGTTAAAGAAAAATCATTTTTTAAATTTATCAAATTAGTCCCTATAAGCTAAAATGATTTTTTAATTGAAAGACCACCTCCAGAAAGTTCTAGAGCCAAGTGGAAGCTTTTTTATAAAAGAGCTTGTAGCAAACCCCCCTCCTGTAGTATGTTTAGGTTTTGTAAAAGGAAGCAGCCGGGGATTTGAAGGGGAGATCCCTGGGAAGTTTTTAGGTAGCTATGAGGAGCCTCTCAGTGTGAGAAAGAACCTATGTTGGCCTACTCATGATTTCGCTTCCTGGACCAGAATTCTGGATGCTGGTGTGTTCTTTTCATTTGTGCCTCACAGAGGGCAATAAATTTCAGTTCTAATTATAGTTAGGGCATCTGCCGTCTAGGCCGTGTTTCTGGCTCTGTTTTAGAACCTAAAGTCTGCGGCTTATTCCTAATGTGGAAAATGGAATAATCCCTGGGGCACGGGAAGAAGAGCTCCAACAGCAAGGCTGCTGTCCATGCAACACTAGACACTGCTGCAGACATCACCAGGCTTGTTAGACAAGGAAACACCATTAGAGTGGGTTAGAGGAACTTGCCAGGGCCTTGAAGGATTGATGACTTTAACATTTTTGAATGAGACATAAATATGATTTCCCCCCTCAATATTGGACCCCATGTGGGGAAGGTGAGAAAACTCGTCAGCAAACTAACCCTAGGATGGATGCTTAACTGCTAAAGATCGATTAGGTATTGTGTCCAAGGTCTGTTGCAAAGGGCGTGAATACTTGCTTGGCAGAGACACAAAACAGTCACTCATTTCTATATGTCTTGCCAAGTTAGTGACTGCCTTGTCTCCCATTGGGAGAAAAACGTAACTCCTTGGGGAGTCTTTTGGAAGGTAGCATGGTGTAATGGAAAAAGCAAAGTACTGGGGAGCTTAAGGCCTGGACTCCAGCGTTCTCACTTTGCAGCTCTGACTTTCAAGAGTTACTTACACCCTCTGAACCTCAATGTCCTTTTGTGAGATGTGGGGACAGTGATTCCCATCTCAAACTCTTGTATTAAGAATTGTTGTCAACTGCCACCGAGTTGGCCCTCAGTTTACGGCTATCTGATAAACTTCTGCTGGGTCCTGGCCTCCCCATAGCCAGTCCAGACAGAGCATTGTGACCCATAGGGCTTTCGGTGACTGATTTTCAGAAATCGATCACCAGGCCTTTCTTCCCAGTCCATCTTAGTCTGGAAGCTCCAGGGAAACATTTCCGGCACCACTGCAACATGCTGTTCCCATGGAGAAGCTTCCTTGTTGTACAGCCATGAACAGCTCCCCTCCCCTCCGTTTCCTTCTCTGCAGTGGATGTCAAAATAACAGAGCGCCACTCTTATTCTATTAACTGTATTATTTTATATATGGAACTGAATTTACCTGAGTTTATGATTAACTTAGCACTCAAGTATAAGCTCAACCGGACAAAGACCTTCTGTGTCTCACCCATGCCTCACCAATGTCCCTCTGAACCGAGAAACAAAACACAGCACGTACACAAAAAACTTTACTCTTGGGTTGATGCCAAGTCCTAGTGATGTTACAGGACAGAATGGAACTGCCCCATAGCGTTTCCAGGACTGTACTCTTATGGAAATAGTCTACCACGTCTTCCCTCAAAGCAACTGGTGGGTTCAAACCACTAACCTTACCATTTGCATCCAAGTACTTTTACCACTGTCACCAGGGACCCTTACTGTCTCTTGAGTGCACAAAACGGTGACAAGTACATTATTGTTATTTATTCATTTCACCTTCAGCTTGTTTTGTGCCATAATAATATGGAATCTAAAATAAAACATCCAAAAGCCTTACCCTGTAGTGTCAAGACTAGATTTTATGTACGGTCGCTCAGTGGGAAATTGAGCAGAGATGGTTTGTGTTTGGAAACACCTGTGTTCTTACAGTCGAGTTTCTGTTTCCTAGGGGTGCTTACTCAGCTTCGGATGGCACGATTGCCTGGTGACGTCAGATGACTGACAGGCAGGACTCTGACTCAGAAACTCCGCTAGGAAAGAGCACGACTCCCAGGCCAGTTAGCCCTTTGAAGTAAGACTGGACAGGGCTCAAAAAGGTTTTGGATTTCAATTTATCTGGGAAGGTATTTTGCAAATTATTTTTAACCATTTGGATTCGGTACAGAGTCACCCAAGGAATCTGCCATTTCTGCTTAAGTGCAGACGAGGGTAGAAGAAATCTGGACAGAGACAGCGGGCTTCCGTCCACTTCCCTAGAGGAGCTCATCTGCTTTCTCAACCTGGACCATACCTCTCCCATCTCCCACTCCTCACCCCCAGAGCATCCTCTTTGGCTTTTATTTACATGTTGTTAACAGCAGTAGAGCAGGCCCCTGGCACATGGCAAGTCCATGCACAACAGGGTCAGACCCTGGTAGGTCACCAGGTCTTTCTTCCTAACCCATTTTAGTTGAGAAGCCTGTTCAGCATCCCAGACACGCAAGCAGGTGGTGGCTACATTGGAATCGAGCCCAGGTCTCCTCCATGGAAGGTGAGAATTCTACCACTGAGTTATTCTACCAAACCAAGGCTCATTGCCATCAAGTGAATTCCCACTTCCAGCAGCTCTAGAAGATATGAGAGTAGAACTGCCCCTTTGGGTTTCTGAGACTGTAAAACTTTATGAGAGCAGCCAGCCTCATCTTTCTCTTGGGGAACAGCTGGTGGATTTGAACCACCAGTTTTGTGGTTAGCAGTCCAATGTCTACCACACTGTGTCACCAGGGCTTGTTACAAACCAGAACTTGTTCTTGTTAAATGCTGTCGAGTTGGTTCCAGCTCATAGCAACCCCGGGTACAACAGAACAAAAGACTGCCTGGTCGTGTGCCATCCTCACAATTGTTCTTATGTGTGAACCCATTGTGGCAGCCACAGTGTCAGTCCATTTGTATAGGGCCTTCCTCTTTTTCGCGGCCCCACTGTCGTTACCGAGCATGTTGTCCTCCAGGGACTGGTCTTTCCTGACCATGTGCCCAAAGTACAGGAGATGAAACTGCTCCATCCTTGCTCCGAAGGAGCATTCTGGCTATGCTTCTTCCGTGGAGGATTTGTTTGTTCTTTTGGCAGTTCATGGTACCTTCAGTGTCGTTCGCCAGCACCCTCATTGGAGCGCCTCACTTCTTCTTCAGGCTCCCTGGTCACTATTCAGCTTTCACATGCATGTGAGGCAATTGGAAATACAATGACTTTAGTCAGGCACACCTCAGTCCTCAAAGTAACATCCTTGCTTTCCAACACTTTAAAGAGGTCTTGTGCAACAGATTTACCCAATGCAATGTACCGTGTGTCTTTTGATCTGTTGACTGCTGCTTCCATGAGTGATACTTGTGGATCCAAGACAAACCCTTGACAACTGCAGTATTTTTTCCAGTACTTAGCACCTAGAAAATTACTCAGGTTACCAGGCGGAAGCAAGTTTGGGCTCTGGATTTCATTCTTCGTGTACCCTCTTTTTGTGATAAGGTGGGTGTTCATGGCGCCGAGCTGTGCCATAGGGCAAGCGGAGCCCCAGGAGAATGCTTGACACCCCTCCTCCACCACCTCATCCTCTCAAGCTCTGTGAGCCCTTGCTCTGAATTCTTATGGATCGCACTGAGCTGTGGGGTTGTAAATTTTTATAAACAACCTAGAGATTGTATATAAAATGCTGCATGTATGTGTATTGGGGCGGGGCCAGAAAACATGGTTTTACTTAACTTTCAAGAAGTAGCTTTGATCTAAAGTAGGTTAGAAACCACTACCTTCAGTGGATTTTTTTCCTGTTTTTCTTTTAGTGTTTGCAAACTCTGCACAGCTGCCCCTCTGGCAGTCAGCACTCAGTGTGGGTGGGTTGAGAATGGAAATGCTGAAGCCGTGTGCAGCTGCCCGGTCTTGTTGGGGTTTTGCGTTATGGCTCAATTAAGCCAGGCCTCTTGGTAACTATGCCCTGACTTGTCCACAGAAGATGGTTTGGCTGAAGAGGGCAGTAGGGAATACACAAACAAGACAGCTTGGGTCTGGGTTTAAGAATAAAGTAAATAACACGATATCATCAATAAACCTAACTCTTGGTCTAGTGATTTTTCTTCCCCCTCAGTCACAGGATGTACCGTAGCCAAATATTCCCAAACTAGAGAAGGTGTGATGAGGCCGTTGCTCCTGGGAGCTCAGGAAGGCCTGGGTGAGAGCCGCATGTGCATGCCCCAGAGCCGTACCATTCCTCTTCCTCCCAGCCCCTGTCCTGGCAGCTGGACCTGAGCTCTGCCGGCCTCCAGAGACAGTGGGTTTGTGTTCATCTGCAGCCTTTTACCTCCCAGGAAAGGCTCTCTCTGCCTGGTGCTCACAGCAGAATTGATGATGACTGGTAAAAGCACAACTTGGCATGAGTGTGCCTTTGTTTCTCAGAAAATTGCCTCATCTTCAGCTGGAGTTTGGCAGTTTGTATTTACTGCTTCACTTTGTGAAATTTGTCTTATTCCATCCTTCCCCCCAAAGTGAATGTCATCATTCACGTTTTACAACCGAGCAAGCTGAGACTCGGAGACGTGTAGTCAGTGGTAAAGTCTGTAAGAATGGTGTAGGGTGCCATAGGCTGCCAGGCACAAAGGAGCCACCAGAGGAAATGGAGCAGAGGGGCACTGCAAGTCGAGCTGAGCCTTGTGGGTGGGCAGGGGTAGACACTCGGGCGGCATGCCTTACCCCTTCACCACAGTACTCTTGCCCACTCTTCCTCCTTTGAGATCACATCCTCCCCTTGGCCAGAATTCTTCCCAAACCATCTGCATGGGATTTTATATTTCGTGGTTTACAAGTTAGAGTTGTAGACACTTGTCTCCTCCTCTGGCTTTTCCCCATTGAGACTCCCCACAGCCATTTCCCATTTACTCTCGCAGACCACCAGGAGTCTACACAGTCCTGCCTGTGGTCTCCGTCCCCTCCAGCCTCCACAGTGGCCGTCATGCCACCCGTTCTATAACGCCAAGCTGAGTATGTTACTCAGAGGCTCACCTAAGCTTCAGCATAAGGTCCAAGGGGTGGCCTGGGACTCATAGATGGCCCTCCAGCCGAGTTGCAGCCTAGCCTTCACACAGGCTCGTCTTCCCTCACCCCTGGACCCTTACCCTGCACACTAGCCCCTTGTACTTGTTCTCTTGCGTTGGCAGATGCCCTCGCATTCTTCAAGCCTTTACATTTTCTGAGGGTTCTGCGGGGTCCCTTCTCCTCCCATCTGGTCTCCTCCGCTGCTGGGATGTGTACACTAGTCAGAGTCACGCGCATTTTGGAGTTCCTTGAGAGTAAAGACTGTGTCTCAGTCACCTTTATACCCCAGGACCTAACGTAGTGCCTGGCACATATTAGCACAAAACCTTTTATTATTGCTATAAAATATATGACTCAGCATTTCCCCATTCTGTAGTTTACATGTACAATTCAGTGACACCAGTTGTATTAATCATGTTGTGCAACCATCAGCAGCATCTGTTGCCACGTAGTCTTTCACCATAAATAGATACTAAATGCTTCCTATACAGTTGTCCCCCTTTTTGTTCCTTCTTGCCATGGTAACCATTAGTGAACTTGTACCTCTATACATTTGCCTCTTCTAGACTTTCTTATAGGTGGGATCATACCGTCTCTGAATCTGGGGTGAGGAGGTGCAGATAAAGGATGTTGTTAGGTGACGTCGAGTTCATCCCAACTCCAGCTGCCCTGTGTACAGCAGGACGGAACACTGACCAGTGCTGGCACCATCCTCACAATGATTCCTGTGTTTGAGCCCATCGCTGCAGCCTCTGAGCCAATCCATCTTGTTCCGAATCTTCCTCTAGTTCACTGACCCTCTACTTTGCCAAACAAGGTATTCTCCAGGGACTGCTGCCCTCTGGCATGTGTTCGGAGTACAAGAAGTGAAGTCTCACCAGCCTCACTTCTGAGGAGCATTCTAGCAGTACTTCTTCCAACATGGATTTGTTCATGCCCATGGCCGTCTGGGGTATGTTTAATATTCCTTGCTTACACCATAATTCAAAGGCACCCATTGTTCTTCTGCCTTCCTTACTCATTGTCTAACTTTCACACGCATATGAGAAGGATTTGCCTTCAAAAAAGACATTTTTGCTTCCTAATTCTTTAAAGAGGTCTTAAGCAGCTTCTGGGACTGTGGATGTAAGTAAGTGAAATGAAGTTCTTGATGACCTCTATCTCTCCTCTGTTTATAATGATACATTTGTTGTCCTAGCTGTGAGGATTGTTTTATTTATGTTGCAGTGTAGCTCAGATAGAAGGCTATAGTCTTGGATATTTGTGAGAGTTAAGGTTTATTGTGCCAACCTGGCCGATGAACACATGTGGGATTAATTGAAGGGCAAAGAGATCAAAGACTTGGAGAGACTTGACTGTCTGGTCTCTGGCTCTCTGATGGTCGGACCAGTTGTGGCTGCCTTAGCTAGTTCTCTGCCACAGCTGGCAGGGCTCACTCCTGCGAGACATCCCTGAGGAGAAGCCACATGGACCTACCCCAATGCAGCCCTGGGTGCTGGAGAAGCCTTGTGGAGACCTGCCAGGGCTGAGATGCTTACATGCTCACTGATTCAGTTTTCCTCCTGCATTCGGCGTCATTGCATGTGTTTTGTGAGTTTGAGGAGGACTTTGTAGATCGATGTAGGATATAGAGGTTAATGTCGGACTTACGGGCTTGGACTGAACTGGGTTGGGATGCTTAATGTACAATTACCCTTTATATAAAGCTCTCTCATAAAATGAGGGTTTATGAATTTAGTTTCTCTAGTCTACCTAGACTAACACAATCTTCATCTGTACGTCTTTTAAATCCTCTTCACTTTGCATCAAGTTGGTTGTATCATCTGCAAATTCCAGGTTAAGAAGTCTTCTTCCATCTTCCTGAGGCCCCATTCTTCTTCGCATAGTCCAGCTTCTGGGATTACTTGTTCAGCAGCCAGACTGAATAAATATGATGAAAGGATACAACCCTAACTCACACCTTTCCTGATTTTGGAACATGCAGTATCCCCCTTATACTGTTTGGATAACTACATCTTGGTCTATGTACAGATTCTGCATGAGCACAGTTAAATGTTCTCTAGTTATCATCTTTTGAATGTTATCCATAATTTGTTATAATCTACACAGTCAAATGCCTTTATACAGTCAATGAAATGCAGGCAAACATATTTCTGGTGTTCTCTGCCTTCAGCCTAGATCCAGCTGACATCAGTGATAGCTCATGTTCAATATCATCTCCTGAATCCAGGTTGAATCTCTAGCCAGTTCCCTAGGGGTTGATGTATTGCTGCAACCATTTTTTTGAAATGTCTTCAGCCATATTTTACTTGCATGTGATATTAATGATATTGTTAGGTAATTTTTGAATTCTGATAGATCACTTTTCTTTGGATTGGGCATGAATATGAAGGATGGAGAGTCCTAATAAGGAGAAGGTCCCCAGTCTATATTAACCTGACAATGCAATTGCCTTAACACATATATTCATTCGCTGTTGATCAAATGAAGTTGCTATGTGACAGTATGACAAGATGCAGGTTGTTCCCCAGCATGTCACATGTTCCAGCTGTTGTACCCTTTGTTAGAGCAAGAGAGAGAGAGAGAGAGCTACCTCATAGAAGTACTAAAAGTAGTTGTTGTTGTTTTTAAGATAAGTCCATGAGGATAAAACGGTAAGATTATCAATTAGACTCTTTCAGTTGCCTCGACCTAAGTTATTTGAAGCATTCATTTATTCATGTAACTAGGAAAATTCATGGGAGTTCTAGCATTAGGGCACCTCTAGATCCAAGTGGTCAAAGCACATTAATACACTTTCTATCAATAAGGACCTTTCTGTCTCCTCTTTACCTGGCCTTTCTCATCATTGTATCATTCTGAGAAGGCACTCTGTCTCGTAATTGCAAGGCAGTAGCTGGCAGCTTGTACTAGTCAGGGTTGGCTAGAGAAACAAATTCATAGATGCCTATATGTATATAAGAGAGAACTTTCTATCAAAGAATAACTGTATATTGAGAAGACATCCCAGCCTAGTTCAGATCAGGTCCATAAGTCCGATGAAGTCCAATGAAGTCCAATACCACTCTATAAATTCCTCTTTAAACTCATGCGACACCTTCAATAACGCCAAATGCAGGAAGCTTTGGGGTGCAACGTCTTGTGGATCTGGAGCAGTGGAACCATCTCAATGCTGGCGTGGGTCTCCACACAGCCTCCCCAGCTCCAGGGCTGTAGCACAGCTCCGTGTGTCTTGTGAGCAGGAATGTCTGTCTCACAGGGAGTAAGTGTACCTGGCCTCCAGTGAGCGATTTATCTCCTTTGTGCCTCCAAGTGAGGTCATCAAGCTGCGACCTGATTGACAGGCTGGACTCCACCCCTTGCAAGCAAGTTGACGGCAGATTATGTAACTACCACACAGTTCTAGTGTTACATTAGCAAAGTTAGCAACTGCAATAGAAAGAGAGCTTTATTCCCAGTGGCCTTAGCCTAATGCCCAGCTTTACTGGTCTACTAATGATCCAGTCACTATGGTGAGGGACAGGAGTAGCTCTCGTTGGGCAGGTCTGGGGAATGCTCCCATCTCACGGTGTGGAAGGTGGAAGAAAGCACATTCCAAATCACGACCGCCCCATGTAGATCACAGCAGGACTAGGTCACGGGGTTTTCAGTGGCTAATTTGTCAGAAGTCGCTCACCAGGTCTTTCTTCCAAGACAGCCTTAGGTAAACCACCAACCTTGCAGTCAGCAGCCAAGCACATGAACCATTTTCAGCATCCAGGAACTCCAGTGAATGGAGCCCCACCCCACGACCATGGAGTCGCCTCGCTGAAATCACCTGGCCCGAGAGTCAGGTCAATTGGGGAAAAATTGGAACCCTGGTTTGGTTAACAAAGGGAATCCAAGGAGAACCACTACTGTTAACCTTTCCCTTCTTGCATGTGGCTAACAGGACTGTGAACCAGTCTCTTCCTGTTCACCCCCTGTTGAGAGTTTACACCCCCCACTCAAAACCAAACTCTTTGCCATGGCATCGCTGCCAGCTCCTTGCCACCCTGTGGGTCAGGGGAGAACAGCTCTGGGAGTTTCCTCTCATAAACGGTAACCCTTCACAGGAGTTGAAAGGCTAGTCTTTCTCCCAAGGAGTGGCTGGCGGTTTCAAACTGGACCTTGCGAATCTCAGCCTGATGATTAGCCACTATGCCACTTACCACCCCAGATACACTGAATCAGAATCCATAAAGGGGCGTGGATTTCAAGAAGCTCGTGGGGAAAATTTCATTACCTTTAAATTCCCTTTTCTCACAAGCTGTTGACGCCCCCTCTGCGGGCAGCTTTACAAGATCTCCGGTGGCTCTTATGTCCACATAAGAGTCTTTGTTTCCGTCTACCTGGGGCAGAAAGGTACGTTTTCAACAAGCTCTCAAGCTTGAACCAACTGTTTGAAACCCCAACTGCTAATATTTCTCTTTTTTCCTGGAACTCAATGGTTGGTTAGATCCCTAGGCAGGTGGCTTGTTTGGTTTTTTCTATTACTCTCAGAGCAGTAAAGTGATAAGTAGTTTTTGTTTGTTTTCCTCATTCAAACTCACTTTACAAGCACACCTCCTTCTTTGGAAAGCACTCCATCCTGAGTGAGCCGAGGGCGAAGGACGCCCACTCCTCACTGCAGCGGCGGCTTGTCTTCTCTCCTTGGTGCTCCCCTCCCCGATTAATCTTTGAAGGTCGCTTCTCGCGGGTTTCTTTGACGCTCTCTTCGCTATAGCCTCGTGAGTCTGTCCAACGTCCCCTGGTTTGTGTTGGACCCTTGGGATGCCAAACGGTGGGAATTGGATGCAACCGTTTCTCATGATTAATTGTGCTTCTTGATACGATCAAGGAGTACTCAAATTGTCCGTGGTTTCAGCGCTGGAATCCTGCCATGAGTTCTCTGATTGTCGTCAGATTTAAAAGCAAACACCCTTCTCAGGAGCACTCTTTCCCTTGATTTTCTCTTTGTAATTAACCAAGGATCTCTACTATCTGGGGCCAGCCCTGACTGCCACTGCCACACTTGGTAAGTGGTAATGAAGCGTGATGGCATCTTGTTGTTGTTGCTGGGTGCCATCAAGTGGCGTCAGAGTGACTCTCTGGCCAGTGAAATGAAACACATCAGGGCCTGCACCATCCTCGTGCTCTCACCGGTCATCGCAGCCCCTGTGTCAGTGCGTCCTGTCAGAGGTCCCCTCCACTCTGCCATGCACAATGTCCTTTCCCAGGAGCTGGTCACTTCTGATAACTCGTCCAGAGTACGTGAGACGAAGTCCCGCCCCCTGTGCCTCTAAGGAAGGTGCTGGCTGTAATTCTTCCAAGACATGCTGGCTCTTTGGCAGTCCGTGGTACTCTGTCGTCTTCGCCAGCACCATAAATAGAGGCATTGAGTCTTCTTCCTCTTCCCTATTCAGCATCCAACTCTCACTGCATGGGAGGCCATTGAGAACGCTATGGCTTGGACGAGGTGCACCTTAGTTCTCAAAGTAACATCCTTGCTTTTTAACACTTTAAAGAAGCCTCTTAGGCCTTATTTTATTTCTTCTAATTGATCGTCTCCCCTGTCATGATTAATATACTTAGGAAGTCCTAATGGTACATTATTTAAAATGTTGAGCTGCTAACTGACGAATTGGCTGTTCAAACCCACCAGCTGCTCAGTGGGAGGAATCAGAGTGGGGCAGTTATACCCTCTCTGAAACAGTAGCTGTGAGTCTGAATTGATTTGATGGTGGTGGGTTTGAATATTTTGCTTTGTTTCATTGACATGCATGTTTCATTGATGTACATGCCTTATTGATAACATGTTTCATTGACATACACAGAATCCAGGACAGATAAACCGCTCAGGACCAATAATGAGAGTAGAGATACCAGGAGGGTAAGGGAAGGTGGGGAGAAAGGGGGAACTGATCACAATGATCTACATATAACCCCTTCCTGTGGGACGGACAACAGAAAAGTGGGTGAAGGGAGACATTGGACAATGTAAGACATGCAAAAATAATAATAATTTATAAAATTATCAAGGGTTTGTGAGGGAGGGAGGAGAAAAAATGAGCTGATACCAAGGGCTCAAGTAGAAAGAAAATGTTTTGAGAATGATGATGGCAACAAATGTGCTTCACACAATGGATATATATATGGATTGTGATAAGAGTTGTATGAGCCCCCAATAAAATTATTTTTTTTAAATGTGCTGAAAAACTCGGCTTATACATAAGTGTGTATGGTAATTTCGGGCTTAAAGCTGGGTGAACACTTTTGAAGCAATGAGGCTAAATTGAAGATGCAGGGTTGTCTGTAAGTCCAGAGGGACCCAGCGTCGTGCATGGTGCCATTCACGCTCAGAAAAGGGTGAGTTCTGCCTCCAGATCCTCTCCTCTTCTAGCTGATGTGACCTCTAAATAGCAAATCAAGAGCTTGTTTTTAAAGTACCCCAGGCCCTAGCATCACAGTCTGTTACTTGCTGTTTTATCTCCTTGTTGCTGACTTCTGTGGAGCTGGCGCCAAGTCCTGGGGACCCCATGTGCAATGGGATTGGATCCTTGTGATCCATCGGG
Source organism: Echinops telfairi (assembly GCF_000313985.2). NCBI lineage: Eukaryota > Metazoa > Chordata > Mammalia > Afrosoricida > Tenrecidae > Echinops > Echinops telfairi. The sequence goes on from NW_022103928.1 coordinate 25,724,063, forward strand.
TTTTCCTGACAGGTGGTGTGCCTGCAGATGAAGTGCATTAGATGGAAATAGAACCTGGGTCTCCCACAAGGGAGAATTCCACCCCGAACTTCCCTTTTCCTCATTCTCTTTATGACGTGCTGTGGATTTAGTCAGCTGTGTCTCCTCAGAATTCTGTTGAACCAAGAAACAAGGAAAGCCCCATATGGTATTGTCTGATACAGTCCTAGAAGGCAAGCTCCTTCAGTTAGAAGACTCTAAGCATATCAATTATAATGAAGATGGCTCAGGACTGGGCAGCATGCTGTTCTGTTATACTTAGGGTTACCCTGAGTCAGAGTAGACTCCCCAGCAACTGACAGCAGCCAACCATGAAGCCAGGTCCTCTTGTAAGCACCACACTCACGTGGTTATACAAGACAGACTAGGCAAGGCCTCTTTTCCTGGCGCATCCGTGCCAGTTCCATGGACCAAAGGGGCGTGACATACTCAGCAGGCCATTCTCACTGTGATGAAATCAAAGCAGGGTGCTGGGAGCATGTGACTTGATGTGGGAGCTGGAGGGGGTGGGGATAGAAGTCGGGAGTTGGAGCATTTAGATTGTCAGGCCCGTGAGAGTCTTTCTGGGAAAGTGGTTTCTGAGCTGAGCGCTGACTGCAGAGAACGGAGCAGCCATCTGAGGATGGAGGGAGAGTTTTCTACACGGAGAGGGGACATCCTGTGCAAAAGCCCTGAGCAGGGAGCAGGCCTGGCTGGTTTAAAGAACGGAAAATGTAGCCAGCGCGGCTCGAAGCATAATTCATGAGTTAGGGGGAATGAGGAATGAGATTGGAGGCATGGACAGGGAGCAAGCAGCGTGGGTTCTCTTAGACTCTGCGACTGAAGCCCTGCATTTCGAACAGGAGCGTGACCTGGGGGGCTTTTCATTGTTTACAAGTCTGGCTGCTGCACGAGGACTGGATTGGGCATGAAAAGCTGAAGGATGCGTGGCTTGAGCGGCTGAACAGGGCTGTGTTGCTGCTGCTGTTAGAGACAGTATCATAAAGCCTACCAAAAACTTGGACGTGTAAACACAACAACACTAGCTTCCTCTCCCTGAACCCACTCGGGACCTACTATGTGGCTTTCTGAGCAGCCCCTCACCAAAGCCCCGAGGAACATTCATAAGCTGGGTCTCGTGAATATGGCAGAGGTGCAGAGAGACTTAGGTCACCTGCCCAGGTTCTCCCCAGCCATCAGTGAGGGAAGGGGATGGGACACCAGGTGTTGAGGGGAAGCCTCAGAAATGGCCAAGGCAGAGGACAGGACGCTGGTGTTGGCAGGGAGGTTGAGAGGAGGCGGGGGCAAGCCATAGTGGTGCCTGGCCGAGCCCCTGGATCAGGAACACACGTTCAGCCGGTGGCCTCTACCTTGTGTGGATTCAGTTGTAGGCCTTTGGGGAGCCTGAGATCAGTCAGATGCTGATATAGCTATGTACCCACAATGCAGCCCCCAGCGAGCGATTGACAGGCCAGTCCACGAAGTGATCTACCTGTAGCACCAAATCAAAAGTGTGAACTTCCTGTTGATACCTCTAACTTACAGTCACGCCACGGTGTCAGAGCGACTCTTGAATGTCTAGATCTTCTTTTAGTTCAGTTGTCAGCTAAAATGATCTTAGAAAATCAGTCCTTGCTTCTGTCCTCTATCCTAGTTAGAGAGGAGGTGCTTTCTCCCAAGCTCAGTTCGTGTGTGTGTGTGTGTGTGTGTGTGTGTG
>NW_022103928.1:25725969-25746927 GCF_000313985.2 Echinops telfairi
CCAGCCCCTGGAACCTCATTTCCCTTGGATCTTTTCAAAGCCCTGTGGCATCATCCCTACTTCTAAGGACTGGGGTGCTCTCTGTGGGACTTCTAAGGACTGGGGTGCTCTCTGTGGGCTCAGAAACCCCCGCATCACCTACCTCAGGCTGAATGAGGGCATGTTTTACTCCTCTGTCCCTCAGAGGTAAGGAATGCTATTGAGAACTCAAATCTAGAAAGGTTTTCCATTCTGTTTCGGGCTTCCTCCTCCTCCCTTGAACAGACCTAACTGTGGCGCTTTTGTATTCTCCCAGAGTCCACCAGCACACTTCAGAGAGCTTGGGGTTTCCCTCTGGTCAGGCCACTCATCAGTCCGTAGAAAATGGCTGCAGCTCTAGCAAGTGCAGCTGCTGAATTTGTTAGCCGCTAACCATGTATCAGCAGAGCAGTGGCTGCCCGTTCTGAGTTTTATGTGGGAAGAATTTTGTTTTGTGTGGGTTTTTTTTCTTCTTTTCCTTTCTCGCTCCCTCAGATGAGAACTACTGTTTGCGAGAGCTGAGATCATCGAAATCTTTTCAATTAGGACTTTGTGTGAGAATGTAATTACACCTTCCAGAGATACAGGCCTGCCCTCGCCAAGCGAGAGCCAAAGAGAAACAGGGTCCGTCAGAGGATACAAGAGAAGGGCACACAGTAGATTGTAGGTAGCACCCTCTATGTTCAAAAGATTATGCAACACCCCCCCACCCCATATACTATTACCTTTTATTTTATTCAAGGTGAATATTCTTGTCCACAATGAAGATCAGAGATTTTTTTTCTTTTTTCCCCAAAGCAAATGATTACAAACACTTACTTAATATGAGTTTTTGTTTTGTTGCTCCCTCCCCCAAGAAGAATCCGTACGTTACTTTCTTTTATGCATGCAGTAACTTTTGATCAAAACAGGGCTCCATTCCCTTGTTTAATGTTAAGCATCTGGATGAAAGGCTTCTTTTCATCTTAACTACAGATTACGGCTCTTTCCCTTTAAGCAAACCGCCATAAGACCTTGGCCCTCCTCCAGTTTTCTTCATTAAAGCTCTCTTTATTACAGTGTTTTCGGATAGCAGTCATTAAATGATTGTTGTGCACAATGGGCACTTGATTATAATCATTTAACTGGCAATCAGTTATTGCGGCAATTTGGTCACGTAATTAAAAGGGAGCGTGTTTGTACCTGCCAGCGTCTTTGAGCTGCTCAGCCCTGGATGAGGGCAAAGAGGCGGCGCATGAACACATGAACAGGAAGACTCCAGTGTGACTCGGAATGAGAGTTTTGCTAAGATTCTTCCCCTGTTTAGTTCTTGACCTCTTTTTGGACAGTGGTCATAGAGGAAGATGTGGATGGGAGGGACATTCTGCACTTTCAAGTCCTGCATTATATTCAGAGAAGAATGCAAATTTCTCCTGTGTGCTCAGAAGTGCTTAAAGGGTAGAAGCAATATTTGTAAGAGAAGCCCCTGGGTGGTGCAAATGGTTAACAGCTGCACTGCTAACCAAAAGTCAACCCAGAGGTACCTCAGAACAAAGGCCTGGCAATCCACTCCTAGAAGAGTGAGCCACTGAAAACCCCTTGGAGTGCGATTCTACTCTGACACACCAAGGGGTCACCTCCATGCAACCCGTTTCCATAATACTGCTATTAACACATGCACGGGTTGTTCTTTTCACTCTAATTTATCAATTTCACATTTTTTCTCAGCATCAAAACTGGTTTGGAATCCCTTAGCATAAAATGTATATAAAGGGTGAGTGGTATTCATTAGCACCCTCCTGGAGAGCCATGGGCACTAAAGAAGTTAGTCACAATGTAATTCCCAAGGTGAGGTAGGCTCATACTTGCACAAAGCCTTGTGAGCCTAAGTGAGAGAGACCAACCCTAAGGAACCTGAGCCCACCAGGAATTCCTTGGTTTGTGGAGCCAGAATGTATGGGACAAGCCACAGGACCCTGGCTCAGGGTTAGACTGGGATCAGAGCTTCCTCAATTCACTCTCTTCTGCCTCCCCGCCGAGCTGGCCTGCATTCTGAGGACAGGCCTCCTGCAGCAGGACACATGGCTACGAGGAGCCTGGCATTATTCATCTTCACAGTCTAGCACCCCAGGGGAAAGTGAGCTTCATCTTCTACCGTGTATAGAGCAGCCTCAGGAAAGGACTCTGTGTGGCCTTACTTGGGTCACGTGCAAACCCTCTGGACTGATTACTATTGCTAAGTAAATGGCAGAGTGTGATTGGCCACACCTGGATCAGGTGTTGCCCCTGTGGGCGGGGCAGGGAAGTGATTAACTTCCCTGGAAGTTAATGGAAACACTGACGTGGAGAAGAGGTGCATATCCCTGCTGAGAAAAGTGACATGATTATTTTAGAAAATGAATGTGAAAATCTGAAGTATTCAAGCTTAGCAAGTATTTATTCTCTGACTGTTTTCCCCAAACTTTATCTCCATCTTTCTTCTAGGGATGCCTTATCTTCCCTAGAGCCTGTTGTGAACTGCAGAGACCCTTTACGTACATGGTGCATCCACAGGCACCTGTTCTGGCAGTGGGGCGGCACTCGGCTGCGTTCTCACTGAGGGCATATTACTTGGCTCCGAGGAGCACACCATTCAGCTCTTCCTATTCAACCACGTAGCACAGGGTTGGAGAACAGAATTCTCCATTTCCCTCTTCTTTTTTGCCTCCACATATGAGTCTTTGAATGCAAAGGCAAAAAACAACCTTTCTTAAAGGAAAGCATTAATTGAAAATTTCAAAGAAAAGATGCACACATTCCATTGAACATGACCTAATCAGTCTTGTGGGAAAATTATGAATCATCCTATTTATTAAGCAAATAAGACAATTTAAATGCACAGGCTCAGACTTGAAGAAAAATAAAGTAATTTCCAAGTTCTATTTCTCTTATTGACCAATCTAAGTTTATTCTTCGTTAAGGGTATATGTGGATGTCCCCGAGTGAAGCAAAGGGTGAACCTGTTTGGCGGCTCACTGAAGAAGCGGAGGGTCAAGCACCCTCAGAAATACATTCAAGAAAGGCCTTATGATCTACTTCTAAAAAAGTTAGCCATTGGAAACCCTATAGAGCCGTTCTACTTGGAAACACATGGGTTTGCAAGTGGTGTGTGTGCGTACAGCTGAGATGCTAAAGACTTGCATGACTAATGTAGCCATACCTGACATGGGGCCAGGAGTGGGGGAATCAGCTTCTTCAGACACACACACACACACACACACACGTTTAGTTAGTGGACAGGAGACATTGCCAAAGGAGTTTCTTGGGAATCTACTGTTCTTAATGGAATGGCACGGTCCATCACTGTCTATGCCAGTAGTTTAGTTCATAAGGGCTTGATGCCAATTTTCATTTCACTATATGTAAAATAACCATTTGGGCACATAGAGGACACAACAGTGACACCATAGAGAAGACTGGTGCTTTTTTGAAAAGTGGAATGGGTTAGCTCCAGAACAAATCTCTTCTGTAGGTGAAAGGAGCTTAAATTAAATATTGCAAGAGATTACCGTCTTTGTGTATCTTGAAGGGTCAAAGGCCACGGCAATGAAGTATTTTCATTTTATAGTGTTTTTCTTGGAGCAGCTGAACACCAAATGATAGCAGTGAGCTTAAAACCCAGAGCCGTGTGCCAGCCCCAAATCCAAACACCATAAAATGACTTGCAAAGCCCAGCTATTTATCTGCCCCTCAGCTGAGCCCACAGCAGTCAGACCCGCATCACCTTCCCAGCCTCGGGGTCTCTGCATGCTGCCCCGAGGAGGCCAAGGTCTCCAGAAAGGAAAGGGAAGGCCGTTGGACAAAAAGTTGCCATGTGTGTCAACAAATCCAGACCGCCATCTCCTCCACGGAGGAGTGCAGCAGCAGAACACCAAGCATTGGCGGTGGTCCTCCATGCGGGGATGTGCCCTCAGATTAGTTGCTTTAAAGAACCCTGCCAGCAAATCGCCAACATCTACCCTTCTCCACGTCAGGGGGTTTCAAAGGCTGTTTGGGTTTTTGTTTGCTTGTTTTGTGTGTTTAAGTAACTCAACAAACCTTTTCAGGCCTCCGGGTAGACGCAAACATCCGACCTTTGAAGCAGTAGCTGAGCATGCTAACCATTTGCAACACCCAGGGACTCCTGTGTGGCTGAACCAGATGATAAAATTCTAAAGGTGCAGGAACTGTGTGTTCTGATGGGGCAGATTACACACACACCCCTTCTTCTGCAGTGTCCTGGAATCAGTAAAACACCCTGTGTGGTGCTTGCTTCTGTGAAAGCCCAGTTTAGCAAAAGGAGACTGGGAAAGCCCCCCTGCCTTCTCTCTAGATTGCAAGTGTACACAGAGACTTTTGAAAGGTTTGCTCACCAGGACTTGAAATCATGCTCCCGGGTGAATTTCCATCACAAGGTCGCTGCCAAGTTACACAAATCTGTCAAGGGAGGCTTTCCTAGGAGTCCTTGTCCGTAGGGTGACAGCCCTTCTCCGACCTGTGTGCTGGCTTGCCTGGCTAGGCTCCCCGCGCCCCCACACGCCCCCACTCTGTGTCGCCACCACCTGCTAGTGCCGCTCGAGAGAGCAGGGGGCCGTGATCATCACAGATAATTCCAGTCGATGCCAGAAGTGTAAACAAGTCATAAATTACTCATCGTTCTTTTCAGCTATGGATACTATTAGTCTTTAGCTATGGAAAAATAGACTCTCTTTAATCAGTTTTATTTATGCAATCTGATAGTTGGTCTTCTTACAGAACTATAAAGGTCAGTTTTCTTCAACAAGCATTTTCTAAGCACATGCTAAGTGCTATGCGAGAGGCTACTCTTAAGAGCAGGTACAATGCCTATAAACTTAGTGGCTTCCACAAACATGCCACCAATGAGCAAGTTTGAATCTTAAGGTGCTGGCCTTTTCTTTCCAAGTCAGAGTTCATTACTTATTCTCGTTATTCTGAGTGTCACGATTCTCCGTTTTTGTCGTGTGTGTATGTGCGTACCAGAAAACACCAGCTCCCGTCAGGTCAACGCCGACTCTGGGTGATCGTGTGTGGTTCAGAGCAGAACTGTGCGCCACGGGCTTTTTAGTGGCTGGTTTTTTGGAAGTAGATCACCAGGTCTTTCTTCTGATTTGCCTCCGGATGTTTGCAAACCTCTTCACTTCTTGGTCAGCAGCCAAGCACATTAACCATTTATACCAGCCAGGAATTCCATGAACGTATGTGTACTTGTGTGGTGTGCGTGTGTATATACAAGGGGGCTTTAAAGGGTTTCTGGAAAATTCTATCATCTTTTAATTTCATTTTTCCATGAACGTGCTGAAGGCCCCTCATACACATAACCACCCACTTTGATAGTCAATGCAACCCATATTGGCCTCTTGGACAGAGTAGACCCACACCATAGAGTTTCAGAGACGGTACATCTCCATGGAAATAGGCAGCCACATCTTTCTCCTACAGAGCAGCTGGTGGGTTCAAACCACCACCCTTTTTGGTTAGCAGCCCAAGCCCTATAACCCTAGTGATCAGCCTCCTTATATTCTCTAGCAAGATAGACGTGCACATGGTTTACCAGAAGAATCTACAACTCCACGTGTCTTTTTCAGTTAACCTAGCAGACGGGGAGGTCATTATCTCATGGATCATGTCTATTATTAGAATATTATACAAAGAAATGATTTCTTTGCAATAGAAGTAAAAATAGAATCTCAACTAATACACTGTGTGGGTTTTCCCTGACTTAGGCATTGGTCCTACTGTCTTACTGTCATTAACAGGAAAGGTTTTGGTTCTTCTGAGGCCAAGGATGCAGATCCCGAGTTGAAGCCTAATGTAAAGTGGGCTCTCGTTCCTCTGCCTCTGGCCACGTCATGTTGTCTTTTTTTTTTTTTAACTTTTGGTTGTGAATTAGGGAAGGTTTGCAGAGAAGATAATCATCTTTACACTCAACAGTTCACTCCAGTGTCTCAGCTCATCTATTGCTGTCCCTTCAGTGCGCCATCACTTACCCCACTTCATCCCTGTGTTTCCCGTTTCCATCCTCCTCCTCTCCTAACTCTGAACTCTGTCCTTGGGCAAATGCTGCCCTTTTGGTCTTAAATGGTTGGGTATTCTAACGAGGGGGTGAATTCCGTTCTAAACCTGAAAGCTAACTAACAGCCATAGTTGTGGGGGTCCCACAAGACTCTGACCAGTAACACGGATCTCTTTCATGATTTTGAATTCTGTTCCTCATTTTTCTCCCATGCTGTCCTTCCAGGACCGTCTAATGTGATCTTTTTCAAAGCAGTTGGTAGCCAGGCACCATCTAATTCTTCTGGTCTCAGGGTGATAGAGAGTGATGATTGCATGATCCCTTAGTCAACTGGCCGAATGGGAGCCAAACTTGCTGAACCAGGGAGTTAGATCTGAACGCCTTTAGACTGAGGCTCATTATGGAGTGGCATGCTCTTTGGTCATTCATTGGCAGTCCTGAGAGAGCTTTGTACCATTTTGCACGAGCAGGTCACTGCTAAGAAGAGGCTGTCCTGTCCGAATGACTGTATCCTGAGTGTTTATAACCTATGAACTTCCTTAACAAACACCCATAATCATGGAGCGGAGGGGGCTCACCCTGATGCAACTGTGGTAGGTGGTTAGGTGCTAACTTTGCGAGGGCACTAGCATTGCACCGAGAACACGGTAGGTGACAAATGCACCTTCCCTTTGCCCCCTGGTGACAGGACCAAACCGAGTGCAGGAGCTCCAGGAAGCCTCCTTTCAAATGGGCTGGTGGGGTGGCACGTGGGGTGCCGTGCTGTGCCTCCTGAGACTCCCAGGTCCCCTCTCCATCAGTGCTGCTCTTGGTTGTGCCTGCCATTGACCTGGAAAGTTCCTGATTGGAATATATCGATGATGTGTGCAGGGGATATGGCCCAGCTCCAGCAGCAGCTGTGGAAACATGGCCAAGCCCAGGATGTAATGGGCTTGGGTTTATTGCTCTGACTCAACTCCAAGACCTCATCTCTCTCCTCAGACTCATCACCTTCCCCTTGGGTTAGGATCTCTTTCCTTTGACCTCTTGTCCCTCACTCTAGAGCCAGCAGCGAAGAAGTGGACTTTGTTGTTGTTCTTGCTCACAGACCTGTGTCTTTACAGAAGGTAACATGGCCCCAGCAGGCATGGAAAGTTATATGGATCCATGATATGCTTTCCAGTTCCTAGGGGACAGTTGGCCTTGCCTCAGAGCCCACTTGAGAGCTAGAGTTCAGTTTGTTGAAAGACTAGTGTCGTTTGATTGGCGGTCTAATGAACCCCGGGGAGGGGGTGGTGAACCTCCTTTTCTATGTAGAAACCGCTGGTGGTGTGGAGCTGGTCACCCTTTCCATAGCAGCACTAAAGCCTAAAGGACCCTTGCGTTTATTTTTCACAGGTCTATTGAGATCTAATGCATATACCGTACCATTCACTCACTTAAAGTGCACAATTCAATCGTTAGGGTACATTTTAGAATGTGTGTAATAATGACATAGCCAATTTTATTGCCTTTTTTATTTTTATTGTCCCCCCCCCATACAAACAAACCCCAGGCTCCTTTTCCACCGCCTCCCCATCGCCTTACACGGACCCACCTGTAGCCGTTCCCCAGTCTTCTCTGTTGCTTCTGTCGACTCGCCTCCTGTGCACAGTGTGGCACCACACGGCACCCAGTGCACTGTGTTCAGGCCCATCCCTGCTGGAGCTTGTACCAGTTCTCCATGCCCTCTTCCGGCCAGGTAACCTCCATCGATTTTAGACGGCATTTTGTGCGTGCATTCACCCATTGATGGGCATGTGGGTCCTCCCCCTATTTGGCTATTATGCATGATACTGCGGTAAACATCCGTGTACAGGTTTCTAGGTGGACATAGGCTTTCGTTTCTGCTGCTCCCAAAGGTAACTATGGTTCTTACCTCTAGCCTAAAGCACACTGGGTTTGACCTTTCCCACAGGTTTTTCCATTTGCTGTCAAGTCAACCCTGCATGTCAAAGAAGAGCCATGTTCTTACTCAGGGGCTGTCTTTTGGAAAGTACGTCTCCAGACCTTTCTGCTGAAGCACCTCTGGGTGGACTCGAACCTCTGACCTTTCAGTTATCAACCAAGTACACCCACCATATGCACCAGCCAGAGACTACTTTTCTCATGCACAACCCCCTCTCCTACTTCATGGCATTTAAGAATTCAAAATGAACTATTCTAAACCTGTCTTGTGACCAAAAAGAAACCAAACAGTGGCAATTTTAGGTCTGCTTTTTCTGCCCCCCCCCCCCCACGAATTCTAACGCACCCACCATCCTTACTACTCGGCCCTGCTCGGTCCCAAACCCGGAAGAGAAGAGAGACACGAGGGGACCTCGGTCCTGCTGTCCTGGTGTCTAAACTGTAAAGCATAGTGTTTGCTGAGCCCAGCAAGATTGCGGTTCTTAGACTCATCAGACCCCACTGAGCGCCCAGCATGCAAGGATTCCTGCTGCCCCTTCTCTGCCAAAGCTGGGGTTGGTTTCTGGGCCCCGCCCGGGCACGTTGTGCATCTTCTTGCGGGGTGGGGGTGGGGAATAGGAGGGAAGAGGAGAAGCGCCATCCCAGCCCCTTGTCTTCACGTGGCTTGGAGCACACAGAGCTGTTACTCCTGAGTAATCTAATGAGAAGGCTCTTTTCCAGGAGCCACACAGAAGCCCCACTTCTGGCTGTACTACCACACTCAAATCCTTTTATTTAAAAGTGGAGCTTAGTCTGTCTATCCTACAGGAAAAATATCTACAAGAAGCTATTATTATATTGACGTTGGAGCCAAACAGGACATCGGAGGACTTGCAGATGTTATCTGCTTTAATGCAGTGGGCTCTCTCCACACCGACTGAGTAGGCAAACAGCTAGACTCTAGTAAGGGGTTTACAGAACATGTGACTGGCATGTTTCTCCCCTGGACTTTGTAAGCTACATTGTTTCCCAGAGTTCAGAGAGCTGAAGAGAGAGAGAGAGAGAGAGAGAAACTGAACCTCAACATTTCACAACCATGAAAATAGACCATAATTATAGCATGCTTTGATTTAGAATCCTTAAATGAAACAAGCAATTAACCCCCAGCTTCTCACCGAGAGGTTGGACGCACTCGGTTTGAGCGTATGCCTCAGAAGAAAGGCCGGGCAGTCTACTTTCTGGACGACCACAACCAGCTCTATGGCATGTGGTCCGCTGCTCTGACACACCTGGGGGCGCCCTGAGTCGGCACTGGTCCGACAGCAGTGGTGTTTTTGCTAGGCATAGAGTACGGTACAAGGCACAGTTTGCGGCTGAAGGAAGCCTGATGTGTCAGTAGCATCGCTGTTGTCAGGTGCCACCAGGTGGGCTTCGAGTCCGAGGCATCTCCCAGTGCTCCCTTCCTTACAGAAGTCCATTGTCCAGGTTTTCCCTCCCAGGGCTGCTGGGGAGTTGCAAATCTGCAGCCTTTCAGTTCCTAACTGAGCGCTTAACCAGTGCGCCACCAGGGCTCCCACCCAAAGGTTCATGTTTTCAAAACTGCTTGTCGCCAGTTTTACCCATGAGGAGGACAAAACTGGCAGATAGCAAATCTGGATAGAGCAGAGTTGGGACTACTCCCGGTTGCATGCAATACCATGCCAGACAAGAGGCTGAGCTTACGAGGTGAGCTGTAACAGGTACAGGTGTGCATGCATCAGTACGGGATGGGCAGGTGTGCCTCCGTTACCTAGGGGCTTGCCACCACAGGCTGCGAGGGGCTAGGCGCACCCTCGTGAAGGCAGGTGGGCACTGAAGTCCTGGGGCACCCTCGCTCTGACATGGTGTCATACAAGGAGCCCCATACACCCTGCCTTCAAGTGGACTCTGACACCTGGTGACCGTGTTACCGAGGAGGACTGTTCCGTAGGTGTCCTTAGCTGTGAGTGTTACAGACCGCTGGATGCCAGCTCTTTCTCCTGTGACACTGTGGGGGCATCTCCGACCATTAGCAGCCAGATGCCTAACTGCTGCACCACCAGGGCTGCTGGCCAACTCCCCATGTCTCCTTTTACGCACTCTTAACAGAGTAAGATGCAAACATACATAACCCCCTGCCGTGGAGTTGATGTAACGTGTGTAGACGTAGACGCTGTGGGTCCCAAGGCTGTAAATCTTTACAGGTCAGCCAGCCCCGCCTTTCTCCTGTGGAGTGAGTGGCAGGTGAGTTTGATCTCTGAGAATGTTTATTTGAGGCGTCTCCACACAGCAGCCTGTCATGTAAGGAACTTGGGCCTCTCTCACGATGAAGAGGTGAGTTCTGGGAAGGTCTTGTCATGAATGTGGAGGCGAACTCCCTCCACGAGAGGAAAAGCCACAGGAGGGAGGCTCTTAGCGCTCTTTAAAACAAAACAAAATATTCACAGAGAAAGGGTTTGGTGTTGGCAAGTCCAAGTTAAACAGGATGCAGCCTCTTTCCTCTGAATGTTTCCACCACCGCGCCACCTTGCTGAACACTGCTGCTTTGGGGTCACTTCCTAATCCATGAATGGGTTCGCTGACCTGTGAGGAGGAGGTGGGAGGTGGAGGCAGAGCTTGCGTAAATTCATTGACAGAAGTCATTTTGCAAGTTTCCCAAGGATGAGAGAATGCTTTTCCTTCCCCCTCCCTTGGCACAGCAACATGCCCTCACCATAGCAAAGACGCGCACAGCAGTGTGGCAAACAGAGCTGGGGCCATGCTTACGCTGGCCCTGGAAGGCTGCTGCAGGGAGGGCTTTGTGCCCTGCTGGGTCAGCACTTTTGAAACGCCTGTCAGGGTTACCAAAGAGACCACATTAGCTAGGAGCCATTGGAAAAATCAAAGAAGCCCTGCATGAGCCTTCACCAAGCCCTACTACGTCATCATCCCTCCGGTCGGTGAATGGAGGCCTGGTGGCAGAGTGAGTACAGGACGGGCTGCTTACCACCCGGCCAAAGCCACCAGCAACTTGGTGCGAGCAAGAGGAAGCTTTTTACTCCTGTAAAGAGGTAGTCTCCGGAACCCCACCCTGACCCAAGGACAGTTCTTTCTGTCCTGTCTATAGGGTCACTATGAATCGGAATAACTCGATGGCAGTCAGCGAGTGAGTGATACACAGTATAAGTCCTCATTGTCGAATCCAAGCTCAGCCAGGTGCCAGTAAGTTCATTTTGACTCTTGGCGACCCCAGGTATGCAAAGCAGAACGAAGCTGTGACCTCTAGGATCCGATCACCAGGCTTCTCTTCTGAGGTCCTTCTGGGTGGGTTCAAACCATCAACCTTTCTGTGAATAGTCTAGCCCCTCAGGGTTTCTGCCACCAGCACCTGTAGGGAGCCCCAATCCTGCCTCACTTTAAGCATATACCCAGTTTGAGTAAAAATCACAAGTGCTTTGCGGGTGAATTCATTCGGACACATTAGCATACCTATTGTAGCTGGACAAAGGAGACCTGGTGGTAATGTGGGTTAGGCATTGGGCTCCTAACTGTGAGGTTGGCAGTTCAAACTCACCAGCTATTCTATGAGAGCAAGATGAGGCTGTCTACCCCTAAAGATTTATTGTCTCAGAAAGCGTCTCTAGGGTTGCTGTGAGTAGAAAGCAATTTGATCATGGTTTGGTATTGGCGTGGGAACCTGGAGAGGGAAACCAATACTTGAATTTAAAATAAAGTAAAAACTCCAGAACTTTCTGAGATAGTCGTTTCATTTCTGATGCAACCGTTAGTGTGTAGTCGTCAGTGCGTCACGTTCCAAGCATGTTGCTTCTGCACCCTGGTGTTCTTTCCATGGCGTTTCCTCTGGCATACTTGGATGTCTTTACTCTGTATAATGCAGGCTGTACAGAGTTTATTTTTCCCCTCGAGATATGAAGCAGATCAGTTGCTTAATTTTTATTTTAAATGTTGTCATGTGAACTGTCGTCATGGAACAACTCTGACACACAGGGCATCTTTTGTCCCAGAAGTCTCTGCCAGTGCTCAGGGCTGTGGCACACATTTACGTAGTAGTAATCCAGATTATGATATTTTAATAACATAGAGCCCTTTGTTGATGTAAATGCTTCACACCAACTGGAATGAATTATTAAAACCACACTCTTGGCTTTTATTATCAGTGTCCATAAAGATTGGAAGGAATCAATCAGGTTCACCTACTTTGGCAATTGAGTGCTCTGTGTGTCTCAACACATAATGCCTGCCCACAAGGTTATAGTTTGAAACCACCAGCTGCTACAGGGAGAGACAAGGCTTTCTACTTCTGCAAAGAGTTATAATCTCAGAAGCCCACGGGAGCAGTTCTACCCCGTCCCACAGGGTCACTGTGAGTTGGCATCAACTCAATAGCAGTGAGTTTGGTTTGGTCTAGTTTTCCGTTGAAGAACTGATGATCTGAAATCACTCTGGAGTCAGGGTCAAACTGGGATTCAACCCCAAGTCTCTTGACTCTCAATCTAGTTACTTTTTTCCCTCTTTCAAAGTACCACCCCTCCCCCCAACAGTGTTATTGGCACATAATTTACATATCAAACAATTCAATAGTTCATTTGTTCTCTCTGTCCAAGTACTACTGTATGGAGCCCTGGTGGAGTAACGGATTATGTGTTGGGTTGCTGACTGCTCTCCTCGGGATGGGGCTTTCTACTCCCCATAAAGACTGTCAAGAGTCACAGTCCCAGAACCCACAGGAGCAGTTCAACCCTGCCCTACTGGTTGGCTAAGAGTCAGAGTTGCTTAGATGGCAGTGAGCATGGGTTTTCGGTCATTACATACTTTACCTGGTTGCTGTGGAGTTACTTCCACCTCACAGTGACCCCGGGTGTGTCTGTGAGCTGTGCCCTCTGGGGTTTTCAGTGCTGATTTTTCAGAAGTCAGTTACCAGGCCTTTTCCCCCAGGAGCCCCTGGATAGACTTGAACTGCCAACTCTTTGGTATGTGAACCCTTTCACCACCCATTCCATCGTACCTCTTCACCTATTTTCCTAGAATCAAACCTATAGTCTTCAACAATTTTACTCCCAGGTAGCCCAGTTAGAGCTGAGTCAGCACCTTTCCAAGCACATGATCAAGAGCTCTCGCTCCTGTTCCCAGGGCTGATGGTTTTGACGAGCGTTCAGCATGGTGGCCCTGTGCAGGTCTGCTGTCGGAAGACGAGACCAACACTGCCTCTGCTTTATACACAGCTTTTGCAAGGGTAGGCGAGTTGTTCTTCAGTGATATAATTTCTTCCATGTGATTTAACTGACCACCTGCCTCTATGTTCTCCTCTCTCCAGTCCCTCTACTTTCCCCACTAGGGTTAATCTAAAAAGGCTGGTTTTTACCGGATCACTCCTATAAATAAATTGGAGGGGGTGGGCGACTAAAAAAAAATCCATGGAAAAATAGAATTCAGTGAGGATGGAATTTTCCCATGGCCTTTTTTGAAGCCTCCTGGTATCTATCGCCTGTTGTTCCCACTGCCCCCAGATGGAAGCTTCAGTCTTTGCAGCTGACCTCCAGCGGGCCCCCAGCAGGCCAGTCTAGCCACACCAGTCCTTCCTTTCTGCCCTTGGAAAGCTCCTCCTTTCTGTGGCCCAAGCACTCCCCACCTCTCAGTGGCATCACAAGTGTTTGAACCTGTCCTAGGTTAACCTGCAGCCTAACTGGCCTCCCTCTTCCCAGAGCCCTGGACACCCCTGGCACTGAACCGTCCCCCTCCTGACTGCACAGATGCCAAGACCACTGGGCTTTGAAACTCATCCGTAGGCAGGACTTGGGAGTTCACAGTGACCTTGGAGTCTCCCGGTTTCTTTAGACAGAGCCCCTAGGCCAAAAGAAATACACCAGTCCCTTTTGTTCAGTAACTAGGACCATACTGTACAACTTAGTATTTGTGTCTTCACAGTCTAATAGCCATTTGTGAAAATATCCCATATCATTTTAAGGAAGAAATGTGTTATGTTTTTATTACTTCGATATGTGCTCCTATTGGGCACTGCACACCTTGTTCTCAGACTCTGGGGATAGAGGAGCTGCCTGGGAAATGACCTCTCTCAGGCTGACTTCTCTGCTTCAGGCTGATCTCCTGAGGGGAGCAGCGGTGTGCTTCCTGACCCAGGGCCCCACACCCCATGGAGGGGCCCTCTCTGCCTTGACTCTGGGAAAGGGTGGTTCACAGGGAGGTTTTTACAGCTGGTTGTAGGTGGTGGCCACATGAGATTGACCTCAGGGGAAAAGGCATGGGTTTGGTGTTTTTTCCCCCCCATTGTGCCTCAGACATGTAGGAGAATATTTCTATGGAATGTTCTTAATAAACTGCTGTTTACCTTGCTCACAGTGGTCGGAGTAGGAATTCAGGACAGATGGCGCCTGGTCCACAAGGTTTTTCCGGTGAGAGTTGGTGACCTGGCTAAGCCACACAACTAGTAACCATACGTCTCTTACGCTCTCTCTCAAAGGTTCTTACCACTATACCACGCCTGCCCAGGAAGCCCATAGGGGTTCATGTCCAGAGTCACTCTGACACTGGGCAAGTAGTGCTGAAGGTCTGCTTGCTTGTTCGCAGAAGGAAAGGGTGTGCAGTGCAGGCTAAAGCTGAGGACAGAAGGCAGGCTCACGAACAGCCATATTATGCCCATGTGAGGCCTGGCAAGGGGCCCAGCTCACCTGCCACCATAAAGAGAGTGGTCAACTTGGGAGTTGGGGGTAATTTTATGCTCTGCCCTCAGTACATTAAAGATTTTAGATAGAGCATTTGAGAACATTTTCTTGGCTACTAATTTTACTGTGAAATAATTCACAACCAGAAAAAGACTCAGTGGACATAATGGGAACCGGGGTTCCATCGTTCAACCAGAGTAAAAGGGAACATCTCCCTGGCATTCCCCCCACCCCAGCCCCTCTCTGACCCCATGCCCTCTCCCCCCGCAGAAGGAAAGCTTGCCCTGAATTTGGTGCTTGGCATTGCTGCCTGTATCTGTACCCCTTTATTGTGAGGGAAGTCTCCCTTAGGCCATGTGTCCCAATGGCTTTTCATGTTTTAAAACAACACAAGTGTTGAAACATAATGTGGTCCATGTATTTTTAAAGGACAGAAAAAGAATTCCAACCCACTGCCTTTGGGTGACTCTTGCTGAACCCATACGTGGCAGATGATGGAGGCAGATCGCCAGGCCTTGTTTCTGCCCGGCTCTGCCATGTGGATTCAAACTGTCCACCTTGAGGTTAGCCGTCCAGCACAAAAGCACTCGGGTAGACCTTGAAAACAGTACAGTACGCGAGAGAAGCCAGACACACAGGCTAGCTGTGTGCAGTGCGCCGGAGGAGGCACATCTGTCTACAGAGACAGAAAGTAGATTGGTAGTTGCCAGGAGCTGATGGCTTGATGAGTGAGGGATGGGAGTGACTGCTAGCAGCTGCAAGCTTCTTTTAAGGATAATGAAAGTGTTCTAAGAATAGATCATGGTGATGGCTGTACAACTCTGCGAATTTACAAAAGCCCACTGAGTCCAGAGTGGCTCAGGGAGCTAAGCGCTCAATTGCCAGCTGAAACGTTGGCTAACCTACCAGTTTTCAGGAAATGACTAGGAGAAACCAGGTAAATTATTCTATGAGGAAGCAGCCAACTAAACCCAAACTAGGGGGCTTCCCTGAATTATCTCACAAATCAGCATGAAATAAAATGGGGGCGACAGAAGAGGAGGGGAGAACTTTTGCCCAATAAAAGACATAACAACCAAATGTTTTGTGTGGACTTAATTCATACACACCAACTGAAGAAAGAGACATCTTTGGGACAGTTTGGGAAAGCTGAATATGGACCTAGTATTAACTGGAAGAGATGTCTATTTGTGCCCATTTTAAAGAAAAGAGGCTCAACACAATGTAGAAATTATCAGACAATGCATTTACTATCACATACAAGTAAAATTTTGTTGAAGATCATTCAGCAGCAGTTCCAGTAGTGCATTAATACCAAAATACAAGAAAATGCTGCTTCAACTTTTATTCAAGAGTCATTGGGCAGGGAAGAGAAGTTCTTCTATATTCTGTGCATCCTATTAATTTAGAATTGTCTCATCATTTGGAAACATACACTTGAAGCTGAAATGCCTTAGGGGGCAGAGGCACATGACACACACACACACACACACAGAGGCTATATCGTGTGGGTGAGCTGGAGCTCCCACTTGAAGATTTGTAGCTGAACCACAGGGAAGTCGTTCTTGTGGCCCCTCGCCATGCTTCCCACCATAAGATGACTACTGAAGATGGGGTGCTCTAGTAAATCAGAGTGCCCGGGATCTTAGACGCGTGTCTTAGAAGGAGTCGTCAACGTGCCCGTGCAGCAGAAAGCACACCACACCAACTGTGACCCTCACGTGGGAGCCCCAACTCTATTTTGAGTCTTGACATAAGTTCAGATGCTGCTTGAGTTCTTTCTGGCCATTACCAGCCATGTGGATAATGGTTGAATTAGCTTAGAGATGGAGCAATTTGGCATCGGCTGCACAGAGAACTAGGAACTTGCCTGAGTATGTCCTTTAATAATTTACAAAAAATAGCCACACGTCATCTTGTTGAAGTTGAAAGTTGAGGTTCTGGTGACTGTGATTCAGGGCTGCATGGTCATGAGTCATACCCTGATCATAGCCCTGGAACCAAACCTGTGAGCTCCTTGTATCTGCACTGGTGGACATCTCCCATCGTTTTTTCCCTGCCTCCCTAGCTCTGCCTGTCACAGTGATGAACTAACTCACCTGCTACCAGCTGTGGTTCTGTGATGATTCTTTTGTTTTCTGTCATATATAATCATCCCCTGGTCCTGGTCTGTGGAGTCCATTGGGCATCCATACTGTGTGCATGCTGAATGACTGGTTCCCCTCACCTGAGACCATTGTCTTTGCTAATGCTACACTAGATTTGGAGGAAACCGATTATACAATGAGATCAGTTGTTTGTTTAATTGGTTTTATTTTTGTTGTGTTGAAGATCTACAGATCTCACACCGATTCAGCAATTTGTACCTATACAATTCAGTGCCATTGAGCACATGCTTCAAGTTATACAGCCAGCTTCACCTTCCTTTTCTGGGTTACTGCTCCCCCAGTAGCTGAACTCCTTGCCTCCTAAGCTTCCTATAGAACCCTTCGAGGGGCTGTTGTCAATAGAAAGGAAAAGTTTATTAACTAAAAAAAATTCCACTCATTTATGTCTTCAGTAAGATAAAGTCGTTCTATTCATGACACAAGAACAGAATCATAAAAATAGATCATTCAGATATATAAAATTTGATTTGAAAGATTGCACTATGAAATTCAGAAAATCCGAAAGCAGAAATACAAATGAAAAAGAGGAGAGGAAAAAAAATACACAAATTCATAGCTCAGTTTAGGTGTTCCAACTTTCTAACATCCACCATGGGGAAAATAACAGAGAAAGCAGAGCAGACTAAAATAAAGGAAAATTCCCAGGTTGAAGAGACAGAATTTTGTAGATTGGAGAAGTCTGCTGACTTCCAGGGTGCCAAAACCCCAAACCAAACCCACGGCTATCCTGTCCATTCTGAATCATAGCAACCCTGTAGAGGGCTTCCGGGATGGAACCCTCACAGGAGCAGACCCCAGTTTCTCCCTCAGAGCACCTGGTGGGTTTCAACTGTGGGGTTGCAGAGAGAGTGCATTGTTTAATGCGTCTCATCAAGCCAACGTCTCTAACGTTCACCGAATGACCTGTTCCTGCATGGATCTTATAAGAAGGTGAGGGAAGATGCTGCTAGGATTCGTCCGTGAGTAATTGTGAACAGAACTCACTGGAATGCCATCCTAGTGTGTGTAAAATGAGCCCTTTGAGAAGCAGGAGAGATCTCTTTACCAGCAAGAGACAGGATTGGAGGCACCCTCCAGACCCTAGATCCCTGGCCAGGGAAACTCGCAGATCCAGAAGACCTCTCTGACACCACAGGAGCAGCAGCAGCAGCAGCACCAGGAGCCAACGATGAAGAACGGTGGACTTCCCAGCATCATGGACCAAGTAAAGCTGAGTGCTTCAGGGCAAGAGTAGGCTGTCTCTGGGCACTTCACTGGGGAAACTGGGCTTGCTGCCCCCCAGAGCTGGAGCTGCCTGCCTTCGGTTTGAGGCTTGCAGTGGAGTTATATACCCCTTTGGGCATTTATTAACGCCCCTGACAGAACTTTGTAACCTGGCCTCGTCTGCAACTCTTATCTTGAGCATTTCTCACTTGTAATACAACCTGTCAACATCCTTAATAAACTCCTAATCAGAATGTGGTCTGAGAGTTCTGTGTAGCCACTGCCTTGGTTACTAGACCCTAGAGAGAAAAAAAAAAATGCTAGTTAAGACAAAACAGAGGTTAGCAGACCAATGCTTGCCCAACAGTGCCCCCAGAACACCCTGAGCAGCCCCAAAGCACATAGTAGAATTTTCCAATACGGAGGTCAAGAAAGACAGACAGCGGAGTGAAAATGGGCAAACATTGGCCTGTACGAAGAATGAAAAACTAGAATACCTTTCCACCTCAGTAACTACACTGAGAACCGGGAATCAATGTAACCACGTTTTCAGACTGGGAAGGAACATACCTGAACTATAGTTCTATATGCAGCCAAATACAGGTTAGTCATGTTTTCAGACACACGAGAGCTTGACATTTTTTATCATCTATTTACCCTTTTGTGGCAACTTACTGAAGGATGAGCTTCAGGAACCCAATGAGATGAAACGAGAAAGAGGAATTGCTGTGATAAAGCCACTGGAGACTTCCCAGTGGAGAGACTCAAAGAGCTCCTCAGCATGATGTGAGAGCTCAGAAGGCGCAGAGAGAGAGAGAGAGGTAGGTAGGTAGGTAAGATGGAAGTAATTGCCTGATGAAATACTTAATGTGTCTGAAGATACAATTAGGAATTTAGACAGTTGACAAAATAGTTCGTCATTAGTTCTCAATAAACACACAGAAACAAACCAAACAAAAAGTAGACAGTTGTTAGTGTGTATCTGAGGGAAAACAATGTTGTACAAGAAAGAAAATAATAATCCTGGTATAGTATATGGCTCACTTAGTCATAGCAATTGGATAGCCATAATAATGTCAGCACAAGATATTTAACTTAACAAAATTTCTATTTCTATTTACCTTACCAAGATTATAATTTTATTGAAAGGATGGGACAAGGCAAGAGCTGGTGATTATTATGGAGAAGGGACACAAAGCCCTGAAGGAGAGTTCGGTCTTCCTTTACCAAAATGGGAAGTACTGTGATTCTTCAACCTGGAAAGTCACGCGTCCATTAGACAGCATTATTAGACTTTTACCTTAGTTGTGTCACTTTAGCATACTGAGCTAAATGCTAAAAAAATATCCGCAAACTCTCTGAGGAATAGAAGATGGGGATCTGCTGGTTTTCCTAACAAGCCTTAGAACTGTTTATCTTTTTAAACTGTAACTAGATTTAACTTTGAAATACATGCAAACTTTTTTAAAAGGGGCAAGCAAAAGAGAAGTGCTATGGCAAGGGGCAGACTGGGTTTTTAAGGAGTAGGAGATCTGCAGACCTAGGGTATGAAGGGTGGGCTCCTGGGTCATTGGTGGTGGTGGTGTTCGGTGCCCGCAAGTCGGGTCTGCCCCATAGCAACCCCATGCATTACAGAAGGAAACACTGCCCAGCCCTCAGCCATTCTCACAACTGTTCCTATGTTTGAGCCCTTCGTTGCAGCCACTGTGTCAATCCATCCCATCGAGAGTGCTCCTCTTTTTTGCTGCCCTTCCACTTTACCAAGCATGATGTCCTGCTAAAAAGACTGGTCTCTGACATGTCCAAAGTATGTAAGATGAATTCTTGCCATCCTTGCCTCTAAGGAGGCATACTTGGCTACACTTCTTCCAACACAGATTGATTTGTCCTTTTTAGAAGTTCATGGTACTTTCAATATTCTTCTCCAGCCACAGTTCAGATGCATCCATTCTTCTTCGGCCTTCTTTATTCAACGGCCACTTTCACAGCATATGATGCGATGGAGAACACCATGGCTTGGCACACGTTAGGCCTCAAAGTAACATCTTTGCTTTTCAACACGTTAAAGAGATCTTATGCCGCAGATTTACCCAACGTAATACATCTTTTGATCTCTTGACTATTGCTTCCATGAGCATTGATTATAGATTCAAGCAAGACAAGGTGATTATAGATATCAGGTAAAATAAAAATATATAAGAATACTTATAAAAAATCCTGTACAAATCTTGGTTGCAATGAACTTGTATCAGCTTCTTTGGTCTACGCTTCTCTCTCCAGATGCGTCTTCTTTCCCTGGAATATGTATTATCACTGAGCCCAGGGAGGCTCGTGGGTTAGTGAAGGTCCAGACTAAGGTGCTGGGGCAGAGACTCCAAATTATGGTGGCTCGAACACAGAGAATTGTTTCTTTCTCTCTTACCAGTCTAGAGTTGTGCTAACCAACATGGTAGCCACTGGGTGTGTGTGGCTATTTAAATTTATTCCTTGGTTGTACTGACTGAAATTCCAGGGTCAATAGTGTCTGTGTCTAGAGGCTAATGTACTGGACAGCATGTATGAACCATGACTATCAGCACAGAAAGTTCTGGTGGACAGCCTTGATCTAGACGCAACTATCCAGAACTTGACAGGTGGATGGCTCTGCTTTTCCGTCATTCCCTGGGTAAGTATTCTTTTTTTTTTTTGATGGAATACCAACTAGGATCCTTTTTTAAAAAAATCATTTTATTAGGGGCTCATACAACTCTTATCACAATCCATACATACATCAATTGTGTAAAGCACGTTTGTATATTCATTGCCCTCATCATTCTCAAAACATTTCCTCGCCACTTAAGCCCCTGGCATTAGGTCCTCATTTTTCCCCTCCCTCCCCGCTCCCCCTTCCCTCATGAACCCTTGATAATTTATAAATTGTTATTTTGTCATATCT
>NW_022103928.1:25748559-25780559 GCF_000313985.2 Echinops telfairi
TGGGCACCTTGCCACTCCATTCCCTTGCTGTTCCACTGTACTCCCCCAGTGCTTTGCCTTGGTGTGGTGGGATCCGACTGGGCGCAATTCCCACACTGTGTCTCTGGTGCTGTTCCCCGCAGGGCCATGGGTCAGTGAGGCGTCATGTCTCATAGTGGGGCTGGCCATGTGGTCCTCTCTGTGGAGGGTAAGCATTCTTAACTTCACTGTGCTGTTGGTCTCCTTAGTGTGCCAAAATCTCCATGCCCCTTCTTGATGTTTTTAAATATATAAGATAAGATGCATAGACTTTCAAAGGAAATTGTATTGAAATACCCATATCAAAATATGAAAAGTAGATACATTTGTGACATAGTAATATGTTTTATCAAAACATTAAATAATGGTCTAGTGGCAAGTCTAATGGTTATTCTCATTTTGAAGTTGTCATAAGCATATATGATATCTCAATATAGCTGTGACAATGATGTGATTTGGAAATATCTGTTATTTCTGCTGGTGACAGAGTTAAGAATGCTGCTGATAATACTGTAGCTTGTCATCTACATTATTACGGAAGGATAGACTACATTTGAAATAAAAGTTATTGAAAATAAGTTTGACTTTTTTCCCTGATTGAAGGTTACAGACCACTGATTGTACCCATAGACTTTCTTCTGGGACTCTGGAGGCCATGGTTGGCACCAAGGTTAATAAATGCACTTGGCTGCTCCAACCAGAGGTGACTGGGAAGAAAGGCCTGGTGATCTACTTTTGAGAAGTTTTCAGTGAAAATCTTTTTGAGTGCATGTCTACTCTGACACACACATGGGGTTGCCACGAGTCAGGAGGCAATTCAATAGCACAGGCTTTACTGATTGTCAGTCTGTGGACTTGAGAGTTAAGAGACTCCCTGAGACTTGAAAAGCACCCTTAGCAGTGCTATCTACGTCCAAAATGTGTGAGAAGGGGGCAAAGAGAGGAAGTGGCACACAGGTTAAGTTTCCTTTTAAAGGACT
Source organism: Echinops telfairi (assembly GCF_000313985.2). Lineage (NCBI taxonomy): Eukaryota > Metazoa > Chordata > Mammalia > Afrosoricida > Tenrecidae > Echinops > Echinops telfairi. Next base: position 25,749,558 of record NW_022103928.1, read on the forward strand.
GGACCTGAGTCACGCAGATCCCATTAGCCAACACTTACTCACATGGCCACATGTACTGTAAGGTAGGCTGGGAAATGTAGTCTGCAGTCCCCTGCTAATAAAAAAACCAGAGAAGTTCCATCAGTAAAAGAATAAAGGGGAAAGTCAATGTTAGGCTAAATAGCAGCCTCTACTACATCGTGGCATGCAACAAAAACTATTTTCTCAAAAATGGACTGTTGACTCTGACATTTCTTGCACTTTGAGGTTGAAGGCAGGTATTGATAAGAAGCGTCTCCCTGGTATTTGCAGCGGGCAGGCCTCACTGCGGTACCGGTGTCTGAGAGACCGTATCTAAAGAGCATAGTGCCTTTGCAGCTCATATTCCTCCGCTCTCTCCTCTATCTCTGGCACCATTACATTATGTACAGAGAGCCAGCATTGTAATAAATGTCCGAAGTGTTAGTATTTGTTTCTTGCTTAAAAGCAAGCTTTGTAGTAGACCATGACCAACACTGTGCACCTGGTAAGAAATGAAGCTCCTGTGACCACAGGTGCCCAGTATTCTGTAAGCAGACTTCAAAGCATCCAGGAAATTCCCTTATCTTTAAATCCCATTGTTGTCCACAGTTTTTGTGAAGGCCCCTTGCAGTGCAGGAGAGTGTAAGCAGGAGGATGCAGGAAGGCTTTTCCAAGCAAGCAAAGCCCCTGCGCAAACACCCTTTAAAGTTTAAAATAACAATCCTTTGGGTTGGGCAGGCCTTTAACTTTCCAGAGAGCTTTAAATGCAGTAACTCTTTCTTGTTTTATTAAAGCGCTCAGGTCATGGCTTTGCCGCTTTTTTTTCTTTCCCCTTCTCAAGTTAGTTAAATAAATAACCGGTTATGACGCAGCACCACATGACCAGCAGCTTGGAGCTTATAAGCGCAGGGTTTGAAAGATCTCCTCAGTGGGGAACTGGCTGGCATGGAATGCGGTTCCAGGTCCAGATAGCACTTAAAGGGCCAGGCAACCCTCCTCTTTCCCACACTTGTCCAAATCCCCGCGGGATGTTTGCCTGTGCCAGCTTGCTTGGTCAGTGCCCTTTCTTTGGAAGTGCCAAGCTGTGTGCTCCTGCCTGGCAGACCCCGGCACAGACATTTAACATGGGCGTCTGCTGACAAACCCTTTGTATTTCATGTGCGTTTGGAATGGCCTTCTAAGTGGCATTTTAAAGTTTGTGAGATTAAGGGTGATTTTTATGTAGTCTGAGGGTCATGGGTTTTTGCCATCCCCCCCTCCCCCCAAACGTGTCTCTAATTTTAAAATGTGATTCACTAGGAAACTCTGAATCTGCTCATTGCATCGCTTTGGAGCCAACGTTCCAGGAACCTCCTATCTATTTCTGTAAAAGGAGAGCCCATGGCAAGGGTGGTGCTGGGGGCCAGCGCTCGCATTGGCCCTGACTCCGTTGTGCCAGAGCCATTTCAGATTTTGCCCCATAAAGCCGATGCCAGCGCCCGACACTCGTGAGGCTTGTAATTCCTGCTGCCCATTCTGATAGGGATCTTAGGAGAATGATATAAATAAGCTAGGGTTTGCCAGCGGCTATTTTTATAAGCAAAGCTTTCAAAATTGATTTCTTTGACCCCAGAATGACTCCCTCTCCTGGCCTCCCCTGTTCCCCTCTCCCACCCAGGAGCGTCTCTCTACTCTTCCAGCCTGTCTGCCAGCTATCCTCTCCCCTCCCCAAGCCAGCTGGTAGCTGCAGAAATGAGAAGGAAGGTACGTGCCTGACACAGAGATGCCTGAAACCATATCTCCTTACCCCCTTTCAGGATCATCTTTCGTTCATCCGGCCCAAGAGTGGCACCCACCGTCCAGCGGGCCAACAGTCTCTGGGGCCAGCTGCCTCACCTGAAATAGATACCCACCAGCTTTCAGGCAGAATATTTCCCAACATTCATCCTTGAGCGTATAGTTTACAGTATTGCCGCCTGTTTCTCTTTGTACATTTGCCCCTGCCCCAAGTTAAAAAAAAAAATTTAGTAATTCTACTAAATTTTTTTTTTAGACTAATGAGCCTTTGAGGTTCTCTCCTGTTTCTGGAGCCCCTGGACTTGCAAACGGTTAACGAATGAAATGTTATTCTAAGGAAAAGGTTGGCGTTCCACCCAGAGGCACCTCAGAAGAAAGGTCTGGCCATCTACTACCCCCCCCCAAAAAAAAAACCCCAAAAAACAGCCATTGATGGATCTTAGTGCTACACCAACACCCATGAGGTGGACATGAGTTGGAACAGACTCAACAGCAGCTGGTTTTATTTCTCCTGCTCTACACACAAGGAGCTCTGGTGGTATAGTGGGTTACTACTTGGGCTATTAACTACCAGGTCAGCAGTTCGAAACTACCTGTCTGCTCCAAGGGAGAAAGATGAGGTTTTCTCACCCTGTTAAGATTTACAGCCTCCGAAACCCACCGGGGCAGTTTGCATTGGGTTTGATTCAATGGCAATGAGTTTGGTTTGCCCTAAGCCCACCGACTACTTCCTAGGAGAAAAGAGCAGCTTCACACTGCCTCCTTCACCCAAGTGGCACTGGCCTTGGGTTGCCAGGCCAGGCCTCCTGAGAAGATGCCTCCCCACCTGCAGCTCCCAGAGCTGCCCCTTCCTTCCTAGGGTGAAGGGAGGGGAGTGCCCTGCCTGTAGGCACCACGTTAGCATGCTGTCAGTCAGGAGCCGGCCTGGGAGGCAGTCTTGTCTTTGTGTCCCTCTCCCAGGTTTTCCTGCTGAAAGCAGCACATTCTCAAGAACAACAGCCGAATCTGCTCTCTCGTTCATCACATGTTTTTAGCTCTGTTGTTCTTGGCAGTGAGACTGCTAGGCTTGCGAAGAGAATTGATAGCTTAAAGTGTAGTTGTTTAAATTGGTTGGAGCTATGTCATGTGGAGTCTTTACTCCCCTGGGTGATTTGGCTGTGTCTATGGTCTCACCCATCAGCGTGACCCAGAGTGTTTCCTGGCCCCTGAGGGTGCCCCGCGGTCATGAGTGCTGGGACCCTTTCCCCTTCCCTGGCCCAAGTGCAGGAAGTAAAAGAGACTGGTTCCAATCTCTGAGTTCCACCCCGGGGTCAAGGGCCCCTGGTGTTGTGGTCTGGCCAAGGGATCACAAAGCAAGTCATCCGTGATACTTGCCCATGTTCTGAGCTCTGCTACTCTCCCTGCCTGCGATAAGCCTCCATCTCAGAGTCCCTGCGAAGATCAAATGAGATAACGTAGTCATGTTCTAGGGAACAGAACAGCAAGGACTAGCATAGCGGTGAGTCCTTTATGTACCGACAGCCGCTCATTCAAAGGTTGAAAGTTACAAAAAGGCAGGGCGCTCTACTTCTGAGAAACCGGCCACTGGAAACCTGATGGGGCGCAGTTCTACTGGGACGTACACAGGTCACCATGAGTTGGGGCTGCTCAGAGGCAGCGGACCCCGTCCTGTGTGCCATGTGCCAGGTATTGTGTTTACTGCCTGACACCTGCTGTCTCACTTAACCCTCACAACTCCTCTGTCTTGAAATATTCTCACTCGCTGGCATCGAGTTGATGCCAACTACTAGCCACCTAATAGGACTTTCCCCGTGAGTTTCTGAGACTGTAACTTTCTACGGGAGTAGAAAGCTCATCTTTTCCCTAGGAGCAACTGGTGGTTTCCAACTGCTGACCTTCTGGTTCCACCAGCGTTGCTCCTTTAAGGAAAGCGAGGCTCAAAAAGATGCTATGCCTGGTGCAGGACCACACACGTAGGGGCAGTGACGCAGTCCAGATTTGAGGGCAGCTAATGCGATTGTAAGGGCCACACTCTCACCCATTAAGCAAAACATTTCCTTCCCGTTTCATGATTAGTAACAGAGCAAAAGTAACTTTGAAGGTGGACATTTGTCATTCTTTTCCTGGGCTACCTCCTTCACCTTCCATTTTCAGATCAGCGAGCAGTTTCGATGCTCAGGGTTTATGTCCCCTCCCCGTTCCTGCTGGGAGAGGGGCATGGGCTATGCTGGCTGTGTCCACGCGCGTGTCCCACGGTCGCTCCCACACGCGTGAATGTGATGCGCCGACTGCACCCCAGCTGACTGGGGCTGTCAGGCCTCCACTTGCTGTCCACATGCCTGCAGCTCAGAAAGGGCGGGGCCTCTGCATTTTGGGGGGGGGGGCTGCATGAGGAAAGCATTTAGAAGGGCGCCGAGTCTGCGCCTCCCAGGGTGCCGCTGTCACGGCACAGAGCTGTGACACGGGAAACAGGAGAGGAATGGCATGGCTCCTGGGTAGCCCCCTGGTCCTCTTGTGCCTCACGGTGCCGTGTGTAGTGGGAGCACAGAACGACAGTCATCGACAAGGAGCATTCAGAGAAGGGAGAGGTTAATGTGGACTTGGGGAGCGGTGTCAGGAAAGAGACACATTGGACGTGAGCATTGGCATATGTGGGTGGAACGAAGAGACGAGAAGAAAATATTCCAACGAGAAGCAGCCAAGCGTATCTGGTCAGAACGGCTTCCTTCCTGAGAGAATCTGATATATTGTGAACTTCAGTTTTAATTCAAGCAAAGGCTCATGATAAAACTTGCCACTTTTCGGAATGTCCCTGTCTGAACTGAGAAATAGCATTGGCGATTATATTCAATAAGCCTAACAGTACACGAGGATTTAAAAAAAGCCTTACTCCAAAATAATGCAAACTTGAATAAACACAATTGTCAAAATGTAAAGCTATTTTTAAAAACATTTTATTGGGGCTCATACAACTCATCATAATCCATCCATACATCCATTGTGTCAAGCACATTTGTACCTTTGTTGCCATCATCATTCTCAAAACATTTGGTAAAGGTATTTTTATACCTCCACCCACCCCCCATGTAGGTCTATACACTTCTAAATGCAGTATTTCCATCTCTCTAACCCTTAAACACAGATAGATAGGGAGAGAGAGAGAGAGAAAGAGAGAGATCTGTACTCACTGATTGATACTGCATCAACCCTGCAGTTTGGGCATCCTTGGGGACTTAAATTGCGTTTCTTTTAAATGTTCTTTGAGTTTGAGCAACAGAAAAAAGTCTGAAGGGGCAAAATCAGGGCTGGAAGGTGGTGGGATAAAGTTTCAAAGGAGAGTCTCCTAGGACAGCCTTTGCCACTCTCAAAGAATGAACAGGTGCATTGTTACGATAAGGGCATTGTTTTATTTTTTTAATTCAACTTTTCTGGCCTTTTTCTCACCAATGCAGTTGTCCATTTTCTTAAGACTTCATAATAAGCCCCACCATCATCTTGCATCATGCAAGAAAATTTATCAAGATGACTTCTGTGGAACCCACCAAAAGTCGCCGTAACTTTCTGAGCTGACCTTCCTGCCTTGAATTGAACAGCAGACCCTGGTGGAAGCCACTGCTATGATTGTACATTTTTTAAGGCACCCTAAGGAGACTAAGAGAAGTGTACTACTGAGAGGACTTGGCTGCAGCCACCCACTGATCACAGAGGCATGTTTAAGCACGTTATTGTTTGTTCACCATTTTAATTGGCATATACTTCACATATTGTACAATTCAGTTGTTCAACTATATCAAGAAGAGTTGTGCAATCATATGAGAACATTTTCTTCTAATACTCATTGTTAGCTCACCATTTCCATCTATCTTTCCCTGTCATGCCCTTAGGTAATTATTAATCCAGTTACTGACTATAGATTTACCTATCCTGGATTTCATATTCAGAAAATCATACAAAACATAAACAGGAAGCAAAAATACAAACACAATGACTGGATAAAATATAGGAAAGCCTCAAAAAGAAAGCAGAAAAGTGAAACAACTTTAAAAGGGGTCAAAAGGGAGATTAAATGACATTGTAATCTGCCATCAACTGTACAATGTCTGATAATGAGGCTGCCCATATCCTGGACTATGTTCAAAGGGGATTCACTGGAGGTTTCCTCCATGCGTGGACCCTGCAAATGGATGTTGAGCTTCCACTCACATCCATAGCCTTCTGCAGACCGAATGTTCACAGTTGAAGCTCTGATCCCATTCCCTCCAGATTTGGGTTTTATTAATTATAATCCTTGTGCTTCTTCCATGTGGACTTAGCTGATGCCTTACTTAAATAGCTTCTTGTCTTAAGACCCCAGATGCTGTTGTTCCTGAAAGGTGGACACCATTCCATTTCCAGTTTCTTCACCACACTTTGCTAGAGCACACATATCTTCGGTGATCACTTCTTGAGGGCAAGAATCAAGTAGGGCCATGCCATAAGAACTCATTGTTCAATTTTTATATGTCTGGCCAAATTTAGAGATATCATGATCATTTTATGATCAAGAACATTATCAATCATCCCTCTGGTACAGAAGGTAATTCTGATAGTATCATGAATTTATTCAGTGGTATCGAATTTTAAATACTGTTGAGAAAAGGAAATTATACAAGTATAGGCTGGCATCAGACTGTAATACATGAATTATTGACTTATACCGATTAAACTCTTAAGTGATCAGAAACGATTTACATAAATAGTGGGAGTTGGTGATAGGGCAGAATTTTCAATAACACTCATTTACAAAAGCTAACAGCGTTTTGTTTGGAATAAACCTGTGCATGCATGAGCTGGAACTATCGTAGTGATACTTCTTGACTTACTCTCCTGGTTACAAAACATTCCCACGGCACTGAGAACCTAAAGTAAGTGAGATTGGGGTTAGGGTTACATGGATGTGAATATGTGTTAAAATGCAAAGAGCTATTCACAAAACAAAAACAAAGGCTTCCGGTTTCACCATGTAGACATTTAAAAAATGATATCTTCTTGAAAATGTGTAAGATGGGTCCTTTCCCCTGCGAGAGCTTACAGTTTAATGCAAGCCAGGGCAGTGCACTGTCTTGCATGGCTAAATATGGCCTATGCCACAGAAAGACAAAAAGAATGTGTGGAGGCCTGAAGCCAAGACAGAACAGTACTGGCTACGGGAAGTCCTCAGCGTTTTCCCGGCGGAGTGCGTGTGCAACACGATCTTACAGTGTGGAGCGTGGAATGGCCAGAATGCAGGCATGGGAACAGGGAGGCCTGTGTAAGGAACAGCTCATGTTCCTTTCTCTTTGCCACTTAGGACACAGCTTCTGACACTGATGTTTGGAGAACACTAACTGTGGGCCAACCACAGTTAGTCTGTGTTAGTGTTAGGTCCAGGGGACTCCCAAGATGAGAGGACCCCCCCCCTCGCCCCGTTGTGTGAGACAGCCACTCACAGACTGCAGGAAGCCTGCGCTCCACGGGAGGTGCACACCGTTAGCTGATCAATCTGCTGAGTGAAAGGTCGCAGGGCCATATCCTCCCAGGGGGCCTGGGAAGAAAGGCCTGGCAAACCACTTCTGAAAAAAAACAGCCACTGTTTAGGGGTGGGGATTTTTGTTAGGGGATTGGCTTTAGTTACCCACAGAAAACCAGGGGGAGAGTGAGCTGACACAGCCAGGCCTGGGGAACATCAGCAATGGCTTTCCAGAAGCAGCAGCATGTCTAAGGTGTGGCTCGAGGGCCACCAAAAACGAAAGAGGAAGAAACGTTCGGAGGCAAAGCAACTGCATGTGTGAAAGCCCAGAGATGAGAGAGATGATCTGAACTGAAAGGAGCTCATTGCAGGTGGGGGTGGGGTGAGCAGTGGGCCTGGACCCCAGGGACTTGGACCTTAGCCTTTGTGCTGAGGCCCATGGGGACAGCCAGAGCTTTAAGCAGGGTAGTGTGACTGGATTCATGAGACAGAGAAATGGCCTGGTGTGGAGACTGGGGTGAAGATGGGCAGTGTGGCTCAAGGGGATCAGTAGGAAGACTGTTTAGAGCAGCAGCTCTCAACCTGTCGGTCACAACCCCTTTGGGGGTCGAACGACCCTTTCATAGGGGTCACCTAAGACCATCAGAAAACACATATTTCCGATGGTCTTAGGAACCCAGACACCACTCCTCTATCCATCTCCTGGCGGGTCCACCCACATGCAGATACAGCCCACAGACAAATACCCGGCATGAAGACTGTTACCCATGCTACACCAATGCTTCAAGACAATATTTCATTTATTTGTCATTAGAAATAAATATTTCACAACATACAATGACATATTTGCTTTTGTGATGAATCACTATGCTTTAATGATGTTCAATTCGTAACAATGAAAATATATCCTGCCTATCAGATATTTACATGACGATTCATAACAGTAGCAAAATTACAGTGATGAAGTAGCAACAAAAATAATTTTATGGTTGGGGTCCCACCACCTGAATGAAAGGGTCGCGGCATGAGGAAGGTTGAGCACTGCTGGTTTAGACCTTGTCGGAAAGGACAGTGGCTGTCAAAAACAGGCTGAGTGGATGAATTTCACATCCCCTAGGGATTGGTTGGCTATGAGGGTGACGAAGGAACTAAAGGGCTTCCCCGGATGCTAGGTCGAAGTGCCTGGTGGGGGCGGGCTGTTGACTAAGAGGCAACTCAGGACGCAGAGGGACTGAGAGGGAGGATAGGCACTAGGAGGTCCATTAGAACCCAAACCTAGGAGGGCAGTGAGTTGAGTCGGTGTTGAAAATGCCTGGTACAGTGTTGTTGCCATTGCTGTCTGTTCCTGCTCGTCTCGGACATCAGACTTGGGCCAGAACCTGAGAGGGATGGACATCTGGGAATGGTTAGGGTCTGGAATAGACGTCTGACAGCCTTGGCATTCCCCACATGGCCCGTGTCCAGACTGACACACCGGGCGTGCTGGAGCCCAGAGGGGAAGCTGCATTTGAGCTCAGAAGCCAATGTAGTTCATTTCAAAGGAGAGGCTCTGATAGAATTGTAACAATATTTCTGAAAGTATTGAATGTAAACGGTAAGTTAGGCAACAGGAACAGCCTCCCGCCTCGCTTGACCTTGATTCTTTCCCGCCTCACTTGACCTTGATTCTCATTTGTTAATGAGGAAAGCTACCTGTCCATCTCCAAGTTTCCTTGTACTCTGATAGCCCAATGAAGTTTTAACCAAGGTTTTAAAAAACCATCCAGAGTAACACACAGAACACAGCACCATCACCGCCCATGTTTGCACTCAAAGGGATTACTTTGAAGTTCCAACATGTCTGCTTTTTCAGAATGCGAAGCCCCTGCTCAGTGAACCTGCACGTGGAAGATGGCATCCCCTGGGGCTCTGACGTCATCTTTTAAACAGCGAAGCAAACATAAAGCTCCGTGTTTTAGCAAGAGTGGCGCAAACTATTAACGGGCTTTAAAAAGTGTGGGGATGGTGTCATCCGACCTCGGTAACCGTGAAAGGGGAAGGGAACTCTCCGGGATCAGCCAGTCTCCACCCTCCAACCTTCCGCACCGAGCAGACACCAACTGCCTGCCCACCACGCTGCGCCGCCGTGACCACACGCAGCTCACAGTCCGCACAGCTCCGGGTTTTATTAACAGAGGTTGACGGAGATTTCTTATGCACCTGTTTCTACAGACACGCATCGAATGGACACATGAGCAAACTCACACGTTTTCTTTTAAAAACAACATGATTATGCGCCATTAACTTATTAAATAGGTGGTTATATGTATAAAATTTATAATATTTCGTATTATATAATATTCGAGAGATTGGGTCTGTCAATATGACCATCACCGTCCACTGCGTTGCTTGTCTGTACACGTGATGCTTATATTCTAAGAACTTATTGACTGTGTTTATATTTATGACTGAAGTATTACTTTCATGAATGAAACTGACTTAGTGGGATAAATACACAATTTACGTTTGCGTCAAATTGATGCATATCCGTATGGATAAGTATACCACACAGAGTTTTAGCTCCTCCAATTAAGTGCCTAGAGGCTCCCCACCCCACAAGTGCTCAGCTCTACTTGCTTCATGAGCTTGAAGAATTCATCACTCTCATGCGCTCTGGTTCCTGGTTTGGCTGCTGCCACTGTTCTTCCAATTCCACCTGTCCTTTTCTCTCAATCTCTGGATGGAGGAGGTTCAATGTGCAGGCATCTTACAGTCCAAAGGACATGTTCTCTCCTTGCTGTTCATTCTTGATGGTATTAAGGTCCCTCTTCGTACTTCTGAGAATAGAGCTGCCCCTGTGGGTGTCTATGGCCGTAAATCTTTATGGGAGCAAACACCTCATCTTTCTCCCACAGGTCACCTGTTGGGTTTCAGTTGCTGATCTTGTGGTTAACAGCCCAAATCCTAGCCCTGTTTACCACCGAGTTCCTTGGCCCCAGGGCAGGAGACATAAAACCAGGGCACCCCAAAGAGCAAAGGGATGGAGGTAATTATTTTAGACCCTGGGTGTCCTTGATGGAACCTTTCTGGATACGGAATCTTACTAGGATTTTGCCCTGGGATCGACTTGAGAAGCAATTGCAGCCCACTCTCTTTCTCAGTGCAGAGGGATCAAGTGAGCACAAGCTCGAACTAACCCTCAAAGCATGACTTGCTGCGATCACCAAGGCCTGTGAGTGGGAGGGACTTTTATGCTACCTTACGCATTTTTTGTTTGTTTGTTTACAGCCCAGATCACCCTCATTTTTCCGTTGGCTCACCACTGACACACGTCTGGCTTTTAAGAGGGAACTGGCTTTGGGTCTTGTTGTCAATAAGAGGAGGAGGGAGCCTGTCAGAATCCAAGTGGCATCCAGCTACATGAAGCTCTTGCTCGTTTCATTTTCACAAGAATCTTGTGAGACAAGGAACTTTAAACTCAGAGAGATGGCACACATTTACCAGAGTCACACAGCTAAACAGTGACAGAGTTGGGATTTGAACCCCGTTCAGTCAAAGGCCAAACCCATGCTCCTCACCTCTACAGCTACTCTGCTGTGCTTGGGAGACCCTCGTTCACATTCCTTCTCCCGCAATACTCAAGTCGAGCCCTAGGATGCCTGAAATGCCGCTGTCTTCAGTTTGCTTACTCGTCCAGTAAACACATGAGGATGATACTCCTCGCTGCTTCAGAGGGACATTCTGAGGATTAAGAGAGAGGTAATCCATATATAGCTTTTGACTTGCTGTATAGCTTGGCAGTAAGTATGTGCTCCACAGTAGCTATTAATGGTTGTTAACAGTGTCTGCTCTGCCTGATGGGTCCCTAAATGAGTTGGGGCGAGTGAATTAGCTTCTTGGGGGACAGAACTGGAATATCTTTTCTTAAAGGTCATTTTAGTGGGGCCTTTTACAGCTTTTATCACCATCCATCAAGCACATTTGTTCCATACATATGTTGCCATCATCATTTTCTTTCTATGTGAGCCCTTGGTATCAGTTCATTGTCTGCCCCCACCCCCACCCCCATGGAATACCTTTTTAGTGCTACCATAACAAAGTACCGCCAACTAGGTGGCTCAGACCGTAGGAACTTCTAGCCCCCACAGTTCTGGCGGCCAGTGTCTGAGTTAGGGTGTAGGTAGGGCAAAGGACAGCCCTATCAGCTTGGGGATCCCCTACTCCATCATGGTCCCATGGTAACAGAACATTTTTAAAGACCCTGGTGGTGTAGTGATGACAAGTTGGGCTGCCATCTACAAGGTCAGCAGTTCGGAACCACCAGCTGTTCTGTGGGAGAAGGGTGGGCCTTTCCACCCCTGTTAAAGTCTCGGAAACTCACCGGGGCCGTTGCACTCTGTCCTGCAGGCTCCCTGTGAGTCGACTTCAGTTCAGTGGCAGTGAGGTTTCCTGTGTTTGTTTTTCCGGTGTTTCCAAACAAGGCCATGTTGACAGGTACAGAGCTAGGACGGCAGCATATCTTTGGGGGACACAATTCAACCCATAAAGTGTGAGGAAGGCCCCATCCCAGCCCTGGAGGAGCCCACAGACCTGCAGAAGAATGGCTGAAACAACCGGCACTGCAGTGAAAGAAGGCCAGCGGTAGAACCATTGCCTTCCATCTTGGTGTCCAGGTTAACAGCTACCTGCCTTGTCCCGTCTCCGCGGCTCCCCCCCCCCTCCCCCCCCCTTGTTTATTTCTCCTGCTTCCGCCACGGGAGACTTGCATGCTGCCATCATGCTAGCCAGGCTTCAGTGGAGCCCCCAGACGGAGGCAGACGAGGAATCTACTTCCAAAAGAACAGCTAATGAAAATCCTGTGAATGACAGCATGTCACCATGGGTCAGGGGCCAACCCCACGGCAGGTGACAGCCACCTAGTGAGAGCTGGGCCGAGGCACGGCCAGACGCCCAGGCCACCCTTCTGGGGCTGTCCTTTGACCCTGCAGCCGTGATGATGCACCCCTGACAAACGGTCCTGTGGATCTGGGTTCTGAGTGGCCAGCACTGGGACTGGGGTGGGGTTTTTTCTCTCCTTCAAAAACCCCTGGTTTAGTCAGAACACTCACCCTCTTCCACCCCATGTCTCCCCTACTCTCAGCCCCAGGAACTAGCCAGATGGGGTCCTATCTGCCCACGGGAGGCTGCCATGTTAGTATCGGGAACGGGCAGTGGTTGTTCCAGGCCACCCATAGGGGCTTGAGGGGGGACCCAAAGTACACACACGCATAGACACCAAATCCCCTGCAGTCCAGTCGATTCCAGTTCGCGGCGTACCCCTTGTGTTCCCGGGGAGAGCTGGGCTCGCAGTGCTTTCTCGGCTGTCATCTTGAAGGGGCCGATTGCCAGGGGCCCCAAGTCCATCCAGCAGCTGGTGGACAGAGTGGAAAACTATGAACTGCCAGCCTTCCTATAACATGGGTCTGATGGTAGCAGGGCTTCTGGAGGCATGGGGGAAGGTGACCCCAGCAGATACTAGATCGCAGATGATAGGTGTAAAGCATTTAAGATCTGTAAAGTGCCCAGAAGTTAGCTGCCACTAGTAATAATGAGCTGGGGAAACCAGCAACGCCAGAAGCAGCTAGATGCCAGCTAATGCCTGATACTGCACTCCCAGTGTTGTTGCCGGAGTGCTGAAGGAACCGGAAGTGGGGCTGGGACAGCCTGTGCCATGCGGGGCAAATCACAGAGCTCGTGGAGCTGTGGCCTGAGGGAGAAGAGGCTGTCCGCCCCGTACAGAGTGATAGTCTCGGACAGTTCTGCACTGTCCCATGGGGCGCTAGGACTCCGCATCGACTCGATGGCAGTGTGTTTTGTTCAGTTTAGCACAAGACTCTGCCCCCAGATGGTCCCTTTCTCATCTCCGCAGGGCCTGCCCGCAAAGCAACTGGGCATGCCCTGCTCCCGTGAGCTTCGTGGGGAATGCGTGCAGAGACCGTCGGATGTGATGTGTGGGCTCTGGCATATGTGGGTGGAACTGGGAGACCAGAGAAGCGTATTCCAAACAAGAGAAGGAGCCAAGTGTATCCGGTCAGAAACGCTTCTTTCCCGCCCGAGAATCAGATATATTTAAAATTTTAGTTTTAATCCAAGAAAAGGCACATGATAAAACTTGCCCCTTTTCAGAACGTTCATCTCTTAATTGAGAAATGGTGCTGGCAATTCTTTTCCACGTGTCTCAACTTCCCCAGGGGCAATGGGAGAACCGAAAGTGAGAGTGATTGCGGTGCGGTTGCATGGCTGTGCACATGTATGAAAAGGCATCCACAAAACACAGCAACATAGATGAAATGATGGCGAGCCTGCAGGGACTGCCTTGCTGTGTCATCGTCGTCGTCGAGTTGATTCTCCTAGAGTAGAGCCACCCCAAGGGTTTTCCCCGGCTGTAATCATTATGGAGGCTGACTGCTGCATCTGTCTCCTGCCGAGCTGCTGGTGGGCTAGAACCACCGACCTTTCAGTTAGCAGCCAAGCGCTTCAGCATCTGTGCCACCAGGACTCCTGGGTATTGTGCTACATTTTATAGGTCACTGATCTTCCTGTTGGGGCCGCTGCCATTGTTCACCTCCATTTACAGGAAAGGACATTAGGACATTGAGGGTCAAAGAGATTACGTGATGGATTGCCCTGAGATCTTGTTCCACTTCTGATCTGTCCGTCCTCAGAACCCAATCTTATCCCAGTGTGACCGTGTTAGTCTTGATAGACAGCTATCTTTCTGCCTTATATCTGTCGCCCACTCAGCTTATTTCTCTCTGTTATTTACTATTCTGGAACATTCCTGGTGAAGCGTTAAACCAACACAGCAGAAATTCATAACTCTCTGCACTGGGGTGTCAAGGAACCCCTAAGAGCCTAAAGCCCGGCGTCGTATATTTTGGAAGCTTCCCACTCTTTCGACCCTCCCCTGCTTCCTCCAAACACAAGATGAGTCTACTTTGATTTGGAGCATGAGTGTGTGCTCGCAGACGCTGGGGAATTCCTGAAGGAGTTCTGGACTTACTGATAAGTAGGCAGGAGTATGATTCTCCTGATGCTTATCTGGGCCTGCTGGTAAGGGATTCTTAGGGGTTGGGAGAGAAGGAACCATGCACGCCCAAGGTGGTAGGCATAAGTGTATGTTTTTATGGAATTTAGACTTAAATTCTAGAGCTGTTTCATATCCAGTGGCGCACCTCACTTCCATATGACTATAAAGTATCAGTGTAAACCAACCCCAGCTTCAAGGCAGCTGGCTGAATGTGTGTTGTGCCCTCCTGTGCGCCTGGCACGGGCTGGGCTGCGGGAAGATGCATGCTGCTGCTGCTCTGAGTCAGGCTTCCGAGGCACCAGCTCTCGAAATAGGAGAGCCCTGACCTCAAACCCAGGCCTACGACTTGCTACTCACATTTCCCCCTCAGCCGGTGACTACATCTGTAAAATGGACATGCTGATACTTTGAGCGGCTCTTCTGAGGAGCTAACCCTCAGTCACTGGCTGAAGGAGCCCTGGCGGCAGAGTGGGTTCCATATTGGGCTGCCAACCTCACGGTCAGCAGTTCGAAACCACCAGCCACTTCATGGGAGAAAGATGAGGCTTTCTATTCCTGTCAAGAGTTACAGTCTTGGCAGCCCCTGGGAGCAGAGCTCTACTCTGTTCTGTAGGGTCCCTATGAGTCAAAATTGACTTGTTGACAGTGAATCTGTTGAGTTTTGTTTGAGTGGTTGGCACAAATGGTTAACATACGCTGCTAACCAAAAGGTTGGTAGTAGGTTCAAGTCCACCCAGAAGCACCTGGAAGAAAGGCCCAGTGACCTGCTTCCCCCCAGATGAGCCATTGACTGTTCCATGAAGCACACCTCTCCTTGTCACTGCGAAGAAGGGCGTGTGGCCTGGAGCAGCAGAGCGACTTCACTAACACCGAGTTAGAAAAAGGGAAGTTGCTTTTTGAAGGCTTAACCAAGGGGGAGACTAAGAGCAAGGAGGTGGCCTCTTAATGGTATCCCATTTGAACACTGAATAGATAGCGAATATATACTTTTTACTTTTCGGTACTCACACCCTCGGGGAGTAGCATACAGATGTTTTATATTGACTCAGGTTTCAGGTAACCATGAGGAAAGAATTTTCAGCCATGAGCAAGAGACAGAACAATACATTTTTAAAGTCTTAGTCTCAGGAGGTCTCTGTTGACTAACGAGATAGCAAGAACTAGCCTTCTGATCACTAATAGCTAGACAAGTCAGCGAAGATTCTCAGTATTATCTGGCCCTTTCAGGTGATGTCTGCATCCAGCCTGTTTGCCTCTAAGCAATGCAGTTTCAAAAATCCCATAGAGACTGTATTACATCACACAACGTGGGCTCTGTATTGTACCAAACGTGGGCTGCCCGGAGTTGGAGGTGACTGAACAATGAGCTTCCACGAATCAAGTGCCTAGTCACCCTTTGTCACCTACTCTGTACGTGCCAGCAGCCTGATCTTGTGCTGCTGAGTGATTGCTGCTCTGCAGGTGCTTATAAATGCCCAGCCCAAGTCCCTCGTGCGTCCTGAGAACATGTCCACATGGGAAAGACCAGTCAGAAGGCAGCATCGTTATTTTTTTAAATCTTTGGCCTACCAGTTCAAATTAGGACCTTTCCACCCGGCCTCATTCGAAGATGGGAATAGAGAGGTGGTCTGTAAGGATGGTCTTCACACAGTTCTCAGCCGAAGACTATCTTCGCTCTGTCCTAAGGACCCACTCACCACATCCAGGGTCTGACCGTGGAATCTGTATCCCCGCCCAGGGAGAGGGAACGGGGGAGGGTTATTTGTAATGTTTGCCACTTGCACGGCTTGTTCCCAGAACAGCCCCTTGTACCTGGAGGCCAAGGTGAATTACACCAAAGTGTTTGATTTAGAATAATGGGGAAATCTGCTCCCACCCTCCCTAAGGGAACCCGAAACTTTGCTGTGCGGTGGGGAGGGCGGGGTTTCACCTAGACCTGGTTGAGGGCACTGCCTGGTGCTGATTTCCTTTCACACCCTAGAAAGGAAGCACTCTGGGGATGTTGGCACGGAGCCGGCAACAAAGGCTTTTAAATGTCGGCTCTGGAAACATAACTTCACCTTGTGATGTTAGAATAATTATACCACTCTGGGTCTCGGACTACAGTCAAAACAATCGTTGCTAAACCCAGTTCACACAGTAAAACCCTCAGGCGAGAAGTCCGCCCAAACTTTGGCCAGGACCAGGGAAGGGGCCTGGGGTTGCCCACTACTGCAGAGCGCCCACTGTCACCCCGACCCCTACCCCAGCACCACCCCTTTCTTCTCTGTAGCCACGAGCGGGCTGCATGTTGGCACTAGCTGTGGGAACTGTGGGAATTGAAAGTGAGTTGAAAGAAGTGCTTTTATCATTTTAAATATGCTGCTGCAGGCCAGAACAGACAAGCCGGTTGGAAGAGCCTCTGTTCAAAAGCAGGGAGAGTGCCCTATAAAATGGTGGTGGCAGCGGCTCTGTCTTTCTCAGAAAAGCAGAATTCTACTAAAGAACATAAAGCTGGTCTGGGATTTTTTGGTTGTTTTAAAATTTTTACTTCACGGTGATAGAATATACATTACCCAAAGGGCCATCTTCATGACTTTAAGTTCCGGCGACCTTACTTCTGGTCACCAGTTGTGCTGCCATCCCCGTTCCCAAAACAACAAGCCCGTGGCCTCAGGTTGGCTCTGGCTCAGGGTGCCCCTGTGGGACGGCTGGAGCTGCCTGTGTGGGTTTCCAAGACTGGCCCTCTGGGTGGGAGAAGGAAGCCTCCTCTTTCTCTTGGGGAGCACTGGGGTGGCTGGTGCTTTCCCGCTGCTGACCTCATGGTTAGCGGCCCTGTGCACCACCCACTGCACCCCTAGGTCCCCCTCCATCACCATTATGCATTTCCAAATGACCAGGAAGACACGCAGTGTCTCTTAAGCAGTAACTCCTGTTCTCTCCTCCCCGCCAAACCTTGTCGTTGTTAGGTGCTGTTGAGTTTGTTCAGACTCATAGCGACCTTCTGAACAAGCACTGCCCAGTCCTATGCCATCCTCACAATTGTTTTGAATAATCTTTGCCCAGGAGAGTTAACACCTACTCAACCCAAAGTGCAAAAAATAGAAACTAAACAAAATGAAATAAAAACCCACAGGCAGCAAACAGCAGGGCAGGTCACGAGCAATCAGCCAGACAACAGGATCCAACAGTCCCAAGCTCAAGCGATGTGTACATCAGCAGCATGGAGAAGCAGGTCTCGAAGGAACCTCAAGCTCTAGTGACACGATCCACGGGTTGGTTGTCCCACAGGTAGTGTAGCTCACAAGTTGGGGCAGAGAACTAGCTAAGGCAACCACACGCTGGTCCAATCACCAGAGAGCAAGAGAGAGTTTTATATAAAGGGTAATTGTACATTAAGAAAGTATCCCAACCCAGTCCAGTGCAAGCCCATACTTCTGATATTAGCCCATATGTCCAATACCAACCTATAAAGTCCTCTTCAGACTCAAGAAACACATGCAATGATGCAGAATGTGGGATGACCACAGGCCAGTGGGTAGAAAGTCTTTGGAACCAGTGGTGGTTTCAGCATCTCAGCGCAGGAAGGGGTCTCCATGTGGCTTCTCCAGTTCCCAGGGCTGCATCAAGGTAGGTCTTTGTGGCTTTACCTCAGGATGTCTCACAGGAAGTGAGCAGAGAGAGGCTCTCCCGCCCACAAGGAGGAAAATCCAAAGTTCCCAGAATTCTCAGGAGAAGGCCATGCCCACACAGAAGCCTTATTGGCTATGACCTGATTGACAGATTAGACTCCACCCCTTCACTCTTAATCCTCAAATTGACAAACAATTCTATAACTACCACAAGCCCCCAATAAAACGACTTATTAAAATAAGTAATAAAAGTGGTCAAGTCTCAGAAACTCACAGGAAGGAGCAGTTCTACCTTGTCCAACATGGTCTCTCTGAGTCAGTATTGACTCAATGGCAGTGAGTTTAGTTTTTTCAGTATGTCCGAATAAAAGTACATCGTATTACGCCACATTTTGATTGTTCATCTGTTGATGAACACTTGGACTGGTTCACCTTTGGGCCATGGTGAATAGTTTTGCACTGAACATGGGCGTCCACCTGTCTGGGTGTGCATGTAGCTGGGGGTAGTATTGCCGGATCACATGATAATTGAGGAACCACCACCCATTTTTTTTTTTAGTGCCTGCATCATTTACATGCCCACATGCAGTAGACGAGGGTTCCAGTTTCTCCGTCTCCTCTCCAATACTTGCTGTGCTCCTTTTGGTTTTGTGTGTGACAACTGCTGTCCTCGTGGGGGCAAGATGTTTGTACTGTGTAGTCCTCCAATAGTACTGACTTTGCGGAACTTTGCCTGCGCTGCCTGGCCGAGGATCTTGTTTGGAGAACTATCACCTCGAGTCCCTTGTCCACTCTTTCGTAGGAGTGTGTGTTGTGATCGTGTTGGGTTGCAGGGATTCTGCCTGGATTGTGGCTGTGACGCCATGATCAGATGAATCGTTCCCAAGTACCTGCTTCCCAGCTCCAGGTTTTCTTTCCACTGGGCTGGGTCTGACGTTGCAAGGAAATACTGTGCATTCCAAGTCTGGGGCAGATTTGTAGCTTTGTAGTTTACACATCACTAAGAACATCTATCAAAGAGCAGGAGTTCAAGGCCACACAGAAACAAACCTCATATGCCCTGTATTTTCCCTTACTGATGTGGTGTCGGATTTAGGGACATTTATTCCCCTGTCTGCACAAATCACAGAGTTAATTCTCCACCACCACCCCCAACAGTTTTATTGGCAAGTAGTTTACATATCATATAATTCAATTGGTCAATCGTATCACAGGGAATTGTAAACCCCCCCCTACACACACACATCAATTTTAGAGCACCCCCAAGGTCAAATCGCCTTTAAGGTGATTTATGCAATCACAATCTGTTCTAGTGCTCCCTCTCCCCTCCCATCTTCAGTATTTACTCCTGAAATCCCCTTTCCCTCTCTGTCTCCTACCACACCCCAACCCCTTTATTCTTTATATCCCTTTGTATCCGTTATTATCATTATACATCCACTCTTCCTGTGCTTCACAGCTGGGAGACCCAGTAAATAATAAAACCGCACTAAGGTGGTAAGGGTAAAAACATAGTAGTATACAGACAATACTACTACTAATGCATAAGAAGGAAAAGATTCCCAACAATAATCAAAATCCAGGGAAGAAACTTCTGTCACGGAACCAGTAAGAGATACTTGCACCAGAACAAATTCAAGTCGCATCTATAGGGAGGTCAACTGGCCAAGCGTCGCGTTTGATCCAACGTAATCAAGCTGACCACGGTCTCTGTCTGATAGTAAGGCTGATCCAGACCCTTACCTGCGGCTAGAGCAGATCGGCCAGTGGCTCAGGGTGACCAGATCCTCTGCAGATGGGTTTTGGGCTCTCACCACCCCCCAGAGCCCTCCACAAATTGGGTGTTCATACTTTTTACTCTGACCAGTGCAGCCTCTGGAGCATGAGTGCACCCCAAGGTCAGGACTCAGTGTCCCAGTGTTCTACGCCACCCAGCCTGGGTTCCAGGGTTACCTCCACATGTCCTAGATCAATTCTGCCCTCCTGCTTTTGCCACTAAAGACTATCCCTACCTAATGCCCCCCCCAAATCCTCAGTCTCTCCTCCCCACACCTGGAGATGAGTCCTCCCTCCCCTCCCCCAACAGACATGCACCTATGTTTGCCCAAACCTGCCCATTCCCTCTCCCCTCTCCTGTGCTCCCACAGGGCTGCCTCCCTCTCTGGGGGACCTCACGCTAGATCCACACGGCTACCACTCAACTGACAGCATCCCCCCACTCACCCCTGGCCACTAGACCCCAGCTGTCGTGAGGTGCCCTCCGGCTAAGTGACCTACACTCACCTTGCCTGGAGCGGATGGTGTGTGGCTCACTGGCACTGGTCCAGCTCTTTACCAGGCTGTCTGGACCCCGGCCAGACTGGATGCCTGCAAGCTGGAGCTTGTGCCCATTGTGCTGCTTGTTCCAACCACAGTGGACTCCGACAGGGTTTGTTCTTTATGTCTGACTAACTTCACTCAGCACAACGCCTTCCAGATCCTTCCACAAGTGGAGGTGTCTCATGGTTTCATCCTGTTTTTTAAGGATGTGTAGTATTCCATTATGTGTATTTTTTTTTATCCACTGTTCTATTGATGGGAATTTAGGCTGTTTCCAGCTTCTTGCTATTGTGAACTGTGCTGCAATGAGCAAACATCTGTTTCTTATTTCTTTTGGGTATATGACCAGTAGTAATGGCATTGCTGGGTCATAGGGCAGTTCAATTTCCATTTGTCTTAGGTTTTGCCATATCGCCTTCCTAAGTGGCACACAGTTAATTCTCAAAAAGTAGAAAAAAAAACCCCTCCTCTTTATCCTGAGTGATAGACTTTTCTCATAGGCGATTGAGTTCCAGCAAATCCCTGATGATCTTTTTGTTTGTTTGTTGCCTTGTCCTTTTGATATTTGTTGACTTGCTTGCATTTTAATGCAGTCAGTACCCATATCTAGCCTAGCCATTTGAACAAGGACACCATCAACCGATCCTGACAAAGTGTGTAGCCTCTTGTATAACATGGAGCTTCGACCTCTCTCACCAGGACCACTGGAGGACTGAGAGTTGAGGACGGTGCTGATGTAAGTGTAATTGCTGGCTTCCTGGTTCCCGCAGTTACAGGCAGAGTATGAGAGTTTATAAGCTCTGGCTTTGCTCAAGAAATCATTCCGTCGTAGAATTGTGTCGTTTTTAATTGCTAACTTAATAACAATAGGATGATTAATAATGTCCCTAAATCTAGTACACTTTTCAAATTGGTTAGTGTAGCGAAAGACTTGTTTTTTATTGACATTTATATCCAACAATAGTATTGATTACTTCAATAATTTGAAATTTCGCTCAGATTTTTCACATAGATAATCATAGGCAAATTTTTCCTATCTTTCTATGTCGTCTTGGTCCACCACAGAGTGATGATAGAAGCACTGATAACCAGTAGATTCTTCTCAACGTTCTGGAAGTTTTACCATTTCCCATGGTACTTGCTGAAGGGATTCATTAAGTTAGGAAGGTCCTTCATATTACAGATTTGCTGTCTTATTAAAATTGTGAATGAATGTTCAAAATGTTTCCTGCATCTATTGAGAGGTTCATATTTTTCATCCTATTATCTAGTAATATGGTATATTATAGTTTTAGACTCATTTTGTGTTGAACCATCCTAGCATTCAGTATGTGTTGGGAGAGTGACGGCAATCTGGAAAGTAATACTACTAGTATTCGGTTATGAGAGGTTTTCCCTTGGTTCTTGCTTCTTGGTGCAAGAAGAATTCACAAGGCAGAAGCACAAAAGTAAGTGAAAGTAAGATTTTAAGCAGTGATGTTGAAATTTTGGTTAATACAGTCTCACAGACAAGAATGGCCCTCGGAGAAGGGGGCGGGTGGGAAAAGGCCTTGTGATCCCACTCTTTGGCCTTATATACCCTTCCTCCCAGACGGATCTCCTCCCACATCCATTCGGAGGGTGTGCTGTGTGTAGGTGGGCTCAAGTGGGGGTGCTCAGGTGCGCGTGTAACATAACTGGTTCCCAGAGCCCTCATGTTCCTTTTAGCACATGGCTTGCTATTTCTTGCTGATTGGTGGGTCTTTGGGGGACAACTTCTTTTCCCCTAAGCTTCCTACCAATCGCTAGGTTCCCAGTTCATACATAAACCCAACCCCAACCCACTGCCACCAAGCCCATTCTGATTCACAGTGGCAGAGAATTCCGCAGCCTTTCTAAGGCTGTAAATCTTCGTAGGAGCAGACAGCTTCATCTTTCTCTTGAAGATGGGCCTGTGGGTTCGAACAACTGACCTTGATGTCAGTAACTCAGTATGTAACCCATTAAAACCACCAGAGCTCCATGGGTTTATTTTCCAACAATCCGTGTTAGACAAGTTTTCTCAGTCATGCACTTGTCCCTGTCCTTAGGATACTTTCCCCTACAACGTCCAATCAAAACAGTGGCTTCTGGCAGGATCTGCTGATCCAGTTAAATTCCAGGCAGAGAAGGCAGCTCAGAAGGTTAGGGCAACTGTTGTGTGGGATTTCAAAGGACTCTTGACAGATTTTCTTGAAGAACACAGGGCGAATACAGGGTTTCTTCAGAAGGAATCTTAAGAACACCGCACTAGTGGGAAAGAAAAAGGCCAGAAAAGTTGCTCCAGGGAATAGTTTCCCATGGAGACAACATACCTGCTCGTTGTTCAGGGTCGCAGGGGCTGTTCTAGGAGCATTTGGGTGGTAACCCTGACTCCCAGCCACCCTGCAACACTGACCTTGCCCCTGTAGACTTCTTGTTTCCCAAACTCAAAGATCATGTCAAAAGGAACATAATTGGGGTCCCTCGAGGACTTTTGGCGTGGTGTCCATGAAAACAGCACAGAATCCTTTGGGGAAGGATTAGAGAGAAGTGTTAAAAGCTACGTGGAGGAAATATTTCAAGAAACAACAGCTTTACGTTTTGCTGTGTGTGTTCGAGAATGGCTCCTGTGACCCCGTGTCATTATGTTTTGACTTTCCCTCCTACTTAAGGAAGGAACATTTGGGTTTGCAGCCATAAGCGTGATAGTTATATGTGTGACCCCGCAGAGTTTACGCAGAGAGCAAAACATATGGACTTGTGAGAACCGTCTACCTTAGAACAAGCTCCACCTGCCTGAGAAACCATAGACTGCCTCCGTGCTGTAAGATCTGCGTGTGAAGAACAGAGCAGAGGATAGAGATGACTTCATCAAAGACTCAGCAGTTTACAGATAAGGAAGGGCTTCTAGGCACCTTTTCTGTTTCAGATATTCACCCTCTGTGGGGTTTTGTTCCGAAGAAGATCTTTTCATTCCCCGTCTCTGACTACAAACAAAGTGTTTATGGCCCTTACCTGTGCAGAAATGACCAACTGATTGGGAGGCATCCTGTTCTCATTTCCCTGCCTACCTGTGGCTGGAACCTTTAACTCTACGTGCTGTGTGGAGGTCACTCAAGTGGTCATCTCGGTGCCAGCTGGGCACTTTTTGTTGTCTTCTCGTCTCTCTGGCCATGGGAAGGGAGGAAGGAAGAAAGGTTCTGTTTGCTGTTCTCATTTGAAAGGTAATGATTTCACAAGACAAAGATTTCTGTTTCTCAATCTTGGTTTTGTACAAATTCAAAGTGTCTTTTGCTTGTTGCTAGCTGCCTTGAAATCCACTCCAACTCCTGAAAGCCCCATACACAACAGGATGTGGCCCAGAGGGTTTCCATAAACTGATTTTCAGAAGTATAGTCCATCTTAGCTGGGAAGCACTGCTGAAAGCCAGTCAACCACGCAGTCTCTACTGACAGAGGACGAGGCTATGCATGCAGGGTATTGGCCGGGAATTGAACCTGGGTCTCCCGCGTGGAAGACAAAAATCCTCCCACTGCGCCACCATTGCGCTCTCCTCTTTTGCTTTGTCATCAGTTGGTGCCGAGTCAACTCTGACTCTCAGTGGCCCAGGGGATAGAGTAGCACTGCCCTCATAGGGCTTCCCAGGCTGTTGTTCCTAGCAGATTGCCAGGTCTTCCCCCCGCCCTCAGTCCCGGGGACTGTCAAGGAGGTTTAAACTGTTGAGCTTTGTACCACGTTTGCGTCTTTTTTTTTTCAGGGGGTCCGGTGGGTTGCTGCGTGGTGATGCCTCTCTCTGGCTCCCAGCTGGTGGCGGCTGAAAGGCAGAACTAGATGACCCACAGAGAATGAGCCGACCCAGAATATGGCGTCATACCCTTCCCACCTCAGCAGTCATGACTAAACAAACGGTGTCGGCTGTGAACAATCACACATTTGTCAGAGCAGCTGGGGGCTGGAGGGGCAAGCAGCAGCATGCTCTCCGCAGAAAAACCCCAGGGCCTGCAGGCCAGCCTAATTCTCTTTAGCACTGCCAGTCCCTGTGCGCTAAGCATCTAAGACAAACTTTGTCAGCAAGTGTGACCTTTTGAATTGGAAGAGCCAATGACCTGAGCTGCAGCTTGATCCTGAGGTAGCTTCTAGGCCGCCTCTCACCATTTCCTGAGAAACTTGGGTGCTGATTTATGAAGCAATGATTTGCTTTACTTGAAAATAGGAATGTAAGAAAGATCCCCTTCTCCCCAGTTTGGGCCTCAACATCCAATGCTCTGAGTCTCTGGTTCACCTACCCACCCACCCCCACCTTGGCTGGCCCCCTGTAGCCTGTCTCTCTGCTGCTCTTACTCATGAATGATAATGAATTTCCCTCTAACATGAGCAGGGCCTTCCTTCAGCACTGCTAGCTGGGTTCCGTGGAGGACTCTGGGCCCTCAGCTAATTGGTGTTCGATTGAGATGAAAGCCTAGTTGGCCTGGCAGACTGGGGGAGTGGGCACTATGACCAGGGGGTGAGGACCCGCCACCTGAGAGGGTGTGAGTTGGGGCAGGAGTTCAAGGACACGAGGCACCTTGGTTGCGCTCCTTGGTTGGCGCCTGCCTCTGTGCCTGCCTGTGACCAAGCTGGGACCCAGTCCCCCAGGTGAGGCCAAGCCCTCTCCTCAGAGGAGGACATGGTGAGCCAGTTCCACACACTAAGTGAAAGGTAGAGGAGAAACTCCTCACCCATCCCTAAAAGTCCTCAAACCCCAAAGAGTTCTCAAACGGCCGGCACATTTTGTGGTTTGGTTTTCCTTGGTAACTGCTCTGAAAATGTAGCACTCTGAGATTTGTTCAAGAGCTAAAAATGGTCTAGTTGTAGCAACTAATATTTATTGAGGGCTTATTGTAGGCCAGGTCATGTTCTAAATACTGTGTTGACACAATTTTATTTAATCTTCCCAAAAATCACCATTTAGAAAGTGAAATATTGAGTTTTATACCAAAAGATAGAGCCATCTATATTTTTCAAAAGTCCCTGCCAGACATCGAAGGCATCCTTGAATGGTAAGTCATTTGTGCTCAACTACTTACCAAGGGGTTGGCTTTTTGAGCCCACTCATCTATAGTAAAAGAACTTTGGAGGAGGGGCTTAGGTTGAGTCTGGTTGTTGTTGTTTTAAATAATTTTATTGTACTAAAATATGAGGGGCTTCAAAAAGTTTGTGGATATTTGAAACTAAAGGATACTGGAATTTTTCCACTCACGTTTGGAAGACCTCCTCTCCCATGTCCAACTTGGAAATAGTTCAGGCTTGGTTCCAGACCCCTACAGTAAAGTAAACATCGCAGGCAGGTGAGACGCATGAATATTTTGGTCTCCCAGTAAAAGCTAGTGGGGATACGTCGGGCTATTAACTGCAAGGTCCGCAGTTTGAAACCACCAGCCACTCCTCAGGAGAAAGATGAGGCTCTGTACTCCCATAAAGAGTTACAGTCTCAGAAACCACAGGGTGGTCCTAGCCCGTCCCTGTAGGGTCACTATGAGTTGGCATTGACCCACTGGCAGTTTGGTTGTTTTTTTGTTTTTGTAGTTGATTGTGCGCTTCATTATGAAAAAGTTTGAAGTATTGTGAGAATTACCAACATGTGACATGGAGACATGAAAAGGACACACGGTTGGGGAAAAATGGCAGCCGTTGACTTGCCCAGCACGGGGTTGCCACCGACCAGCCAGTTTGTTCAGGAAAGTGTATCCCCTGTGAAGCGCGACGAAGCAAAGCTCTGTACAGTGAGGTGTGTCTGGGAGACAAAATATTGCCAGTCCAACAGTTTACAGTAATTACATTCGCTATCAGGCTGCCATCAGTCACCACGATCAGTTTCCAAGTGTTTCATCGCCTCATGGAGAAACTCACAGTACTCTTTCAGCAGAACCTCCCCTTCCTCCCTTCCCAACCTCTGCTAGCCACTAGCACACTCTGGTCTCTGTGTATTTAACCTCTTCCGGAGAGGTCATAGAAAGCCAGCTATCGTCGTGATGAGTTGAGTTCTGGGACATCGTCTTTCTCTGCCGTTGCAGCGTATGCTGTACCACTTCGTGTTTAACCATCGTCTGCTGATGGGCGCACTGCTCTTGCCCCTTTCGGCCTGTTGTGAATAGTGCCGTGGTACACGTGTGTGTACGAGTGTCTGCTGGAGCCCCTGCCTTCAGATCTTTTGGGGGTAGACCTAGCCCAGCGCCGTTCTGGGTCTCACTTCCTGAGGATTCAGTCGCCAGGCTGTTTCCCATAGCGACTACCACTTGACATCCCTACCAGCGAGGGACGGGGCTTCAGTTTTCCCGTGTCCTTCCTCACCCTGGCTGCTTCCCTGTCTCTGATCCGACCATCCAGGTGGGTGTGGAGTAGCATCCAGTGGGGTTCTACTCGTTGCCCCTGGTGACGGTGAGCGTCTTTGCACTGCTTGGCCATTTGTATGCCTTCTTTGGAGAAATGTCCATTCCAGTCCTTTGCCCATCTTGTAATTGGCTTTGTTGTCTTTTTGCTGTAGGCTTGACTGCCTGAGTGTTCATTTCTCTACATACCGCCTCCTAGCTCTCCTGTCAGCATCAGCTTGTATACCTAGTAGGTTCCTGTTTGTCAGGTTTCGCAGAGGGTGAGATCCGAGCCAACTGGTTAGGTTACTCGGGAGATGGGGAGGAGGAAAGGCTGGAGGCCAGGCAGCTTGCAGGGTGGCTTCTGGGCAAAGCCGAAGGCAGAGGCTATGCGGGCATTGGGCATTGTCATGATCCTGGACGGTGCTCTGGCACTGGGCTTCCAGGAGGGTCTGAGGTGAGGGCTGGGGCCTTTTCTCAGGCTCTCACAAGCTGCTCGCTCCCCCAAACCTCGGCCCCTCTCCAGCTCCCTTTCATCGTGTGTGTGTGTGTGTGTGTGTGTGTGTGTGTGTGTGTGTGTGTGTGTTCGCTTAACTGTAGCAAAAGCCATGCCAATGAAAACAGAGAAAATTAGCTCTTAGCAGTTTTTCTATTGTAAACCTCCTCTGGAATGATTTTTTGGTAGGTCCATTGTACAATAATTTATTAAGAAAGATAAAGTGATTTTTAAAGAGTAGGCCTATACATTCCCTGGCCTTCTGTGATTCTTCTGTTTGGGTTTAATGCTGCTTCCACCATGAACTTTAATTTGCCTTCATCTCGGGCAACTTTAGGACCACAGGAGGAAAAATGGTCAGTCTGTACGAAGCATTGGCCCTTGCTTAGATACGTTGATGCATGAACTCCCTCTGAAAAGACTCAAGCTGTCGTGAGGAAAATCCCATCCAGGAAGGCACAGTGGCGGACAGGAAATACACAGAGCTGATTTTTTCAAGCCACAGTTGTTCCGTGTTTTCTGTTCCTCCAAGAAGTTAGTGCCTATTGTTTATAAATGAACACAGAGAAAAGAGGAATGGGGGGAAACAAAACTAGAAAACAGAAAGTGAGTTTTTTAGTAAACATATTTATGAGGAGAATGAACTTCTCTTACTTTTCTTTTAAACTCTTAACAATGTAAGCTCTTTCAAGTGATGGCCAATTTGGAAAATAGAGGACTCTTCTTGAGGCCCAGGTTCCCCACCACCAGAAATGTGTGGCGGGAAGAAAGAGACCAGAATCCCAGCACAGCTGCACTCCTGGCCATCTGGGCTGGAAAAGTACTGACCAGAGGGGAGACTTGCCTTGGGGCCCTGTGGCTACGCTGCTCCTTCCTCCCCCAAAGCCAGTCCACCAGTTGCCATTGCTGCAGCTCTGACTCATGCAGCCGCGCGTGTGGCATTGTGGAACTCTGCCCCTCGGGCGTCGTTAGAAGCAGACGGCCAGGCCTTGTAAGGCACTTCCAGGTAGACTGGAACCATCAACATTTGGGTTAGCGGTCGAGTAATGTTAACCTTGCACACCACCCAGGCTCTCCGACCACCGCCCCCCTCCCCAGACCTCCCCCCCACCCCATGGGCAACTGCCTGTCTACTTGACGTGGCCGTACCCCTTTGCAGGACTGACTGCCAGCCTTACCTGCAGCTGGGGATGCTCAACCCGCGAAGGAAGGAACCGGAGAGCCTGTAACCCGTGGTGTAAAGACTTAGCGTCTTAACACAGTGCCCTTCTACTGGACACTGGACGCAGTGAGGCCGTGCAGCGGGCAGGTACCCACACTGCAAAGGCATCTATATTTAGGTGTGAGACGCAGGAGTGCCAAGGTAAAGACAGACATGATCAGTCACCCCAGCAGGCTGTTTGTCTTGGAACAGGAGTTTCCGAATCTGCCCTCCAATCTTCTGCCACAGGCCAGGCCGTGTGGCCCGGGTGAGAGGCGGGCTCTGCAGAGCCAAGGCCATTTGGAAGGCATCAGAGCCCTCCCTGAATGCCTGTCCCTCCATGGTGGGTGGCTACGTGCTGCTGGGCAGGGACTGGACGCTGGGGTTTAGTCATCGCTGCCCTGCTCAACTGCTAGCATTATGCAGCCCTGAGTGACCCAGGCGTGTCTCCATGGATGCGTGCGCCCCCGCGCCCCCCCCCCCCCCCCCCCCCCCCCACTCAGCCTCCAGGGCCTGATGGTCCCACTCACTGTCTTCCTATTTTATACCTGCTTTGAATCTCTGGTCTGCACCCGCCAGCAGCCCTGTCACAGTCCCTTCCCCAGCACCTCCTGCCTCGGCTTTCCATCTCTCCTGCCAAGAGCCTCCACGCCAGCTGGCACCCACCTCTCCCCAGCACGCTCTGTCCCAAATGCCGCTTCTCCCTCCATCAACCCTCTGTGCTACTCCCACCCACTTCTGTTCACTTGCTGGTGGCCTCCTGGCAGATGCCCTCCTTCTGGGATGCCTTTAAGAGGCCTCCTTTCTGGAATGTCCATACCGGACTTCTCCAGTGTCACTCTGTTGTTCTATCCTCTATGACCCGGGCCCAGCCCCGGCCAGGTATATCTGATGTGAGCACCGTCCT
Organism: Echinops telfairi; assembly: GCF_000313985.2. Lineage (NCBI taxonomy): Eukaryota > Metazoa > Chordata > Mammalia > Afrosoricida > Tenrecidae > Echinops > Echinops telfairi. Next base: position 25,778,751 of record NW_022103928.1, read on the forward strand.
CCCAGCCAGACTGAATCCTCGAGAGGGACAAGGTTGTCTCCCCTTAGTTATCTTTGTGTCCCCAACAACACTAAGCAGCGTCCAAGCCCTACTGGGAGCTCTTCCTTCTGGGGTTCCAGAGAGTCAGCGAAGGAGTGGACACAGAGTAGGTCTCAGAGTGAGCTCCCTTTTGCAGGGGACAGCAGCTCCGACCAGCTCCCCAGTGGGACAGCCGGAAGCCCTCTAAGCAGCCAGTGTCTCCATGGGCTGGGCTTGACTTCGGAGCCCCCCAGCTCAGCCCCCTGTACTCCAGTAGGAAGTGGAGGCTCCGGGGTACGGTGCGAGCACTATGGTGAGGGGTCCAGGTTCTGACTCTCAGGAGAGCTCTGGGGCCTGTACCCATTCCCCCCGCTCAGAGCACCCACGGGCACTTTGAAGGTGTCCTGCTAGCCTTGTCCCCTCACTCAGAATTTCTGCCAGTCCCCCCAAAATGAGTTCCTGTAGTTTTTCTTCCTTGGTGGTGGGGTGGGAGGTGGGGGAGGTGACTCCAGATGGAAGCGGGGTGGGGGGAGGCCTCTGCCAAGGAGGTCCCCAAGCCCCAGGGGCCCAGCCTGCAGTGCCCCAAAGCCTCCCAGCTGCTGGGCCCAGATCCGTGCATGGGCTCCAAGGCACAAGCCTTGCATGCATGGGGCCTGCAGCCCCGCCCTGACTCCTCCCAGCCTCTCCTTTGGGCAGCTGGTCCCTGGGCGAGAGGAGTCTGAAAGTCCTGTCCCAGGCTTGTTGAGTACGCGCAGGAGGAAACTGAAAATCCCTCAGTAACACGTGAGTGGTGATGAGGAAGACTTGATGGTGCAGTGATTTGAGCACTCAGCCAGTAACCCAGAGGTTGGTGGTTCAAATCCCCCAGCTGCTTCACAGGAAAAAGATGGGCAGTCTGTCCGCACTGTGATGACAGCCGTGGAAACCCTGTGGGAACAGTCTACTCCATCCCATTGGGTCTTCCTGACTCAGAAGCAACTCAGCACCAGTGGGCTTGGTTAGAGGAGTCAATCGTAGTGGCCAGAAGACAGAGGTAGTGAGTGTAGCTATGCCCTCCTAATTTTTGGGCTCTCCATGTACCCCATGTAAATGTGGGTGTGAGGATACATCCCCACCAACAGCCAGCCGGTGGCCCCTTCCAGCACCCTGTTCCTGGCACAGGCACCAGCATTGTGTTTCCCGGGGCGGGTGCCTGACTTGGGCTAGGTCTGTGATTTCCCAGGCTCTTTCACAGTGGGGCAGGGATGGAAGCTAGTACTTCCGTTTCCCAAGGGAAGCGCAGAGTTTCACGCACACCTAGGGAGGATGTTTGTGTTCCATCAGGCCGCCGCACGTCTGTTTTCAGAGTCAATGTTTTGTGTGGGCGCAATCCGTCAGGAGAGTCACAGGAGAGCCGACCCTTCACCTCTGAGCCTGCAGGCGTGGCCCGAGCCTCTGTGACCTGGCACAGGGCAGCCAGGGACAGCCTGCTGGCCTAGGGTTCCAGGCCCACTGCTGCCAGTGACCTTCCTGAAAGCCCAGCCCCTCCCTGGGCCACATTTTCCCTGTACCAGTGCCAGGGGCGAACTTGATACTGTGTGAGATCTTGAACAGTACTGACGTTGCCAGGATTAGGAGCTTAAATATGCTGTGCAGCCTACAGATTCGGCCTCTGCTCTCCATTTCTCTGAGCACCTCCACGCCCACGTGGAGGGCCATCATGCTGTTCCCTGCTTACTCTCAGTGGCTTAGAATGAGCCCCACTCCTCGCCAGGGGTCCACGGACGCTTCCTTCCCACCCCAGTCAGAGCT
>NW_022103928.1:25781523-25782620 GCF_000313985.2 Echinops telfairi
AGTCATTCTGACTCATAGTGTTCCTCTATAGGTGTCTGAGATCAAAATCTATACAGGAGCAACCAGCCTCATTTTCCTCTTGCAGATGTGCTGGTGGGGTTGAACTACCAGACTTGAGGGTAGCAAATGAAGCCAGAATTTAATTCCCCCTAGAAATGAACCAAATCTAGCAGATGCCCTCAAATCCATACCAACTCCTGGAGACTCCGTGTGTGTCAGCACAGGGGTGTGGCAGAGCGGTTTCAGTGACTGGTTTCTCCGAGTGCAGCACTAGGCTTTCCTCCCTGGAGACTCTGAGTGGATACAAACTTCCGGTCTCTCCATGAACACCTATCCATGGTAACCATCTGTAGTGCTCAGGGACATCGAAAACGAAGCAAGGCACACATGCGTGCATGTACACACACTTAGAAAAGCCGGAACCTCTATAAGTTGGAAATCTTTCAGAGAAGGAAAACGCAAAACTATAAAATGAGGTTGAATTTCTAACTATAACATGAGAAACTACACAGTCGAATTTGTAAAATTTGCAGGACCCAGAAAAATAAAGTTGTACTGTTAAAAAAACAAACAAACCTCAAATGTGTGTAATACTTCCTAAGCACCTGCTTGGTGCTAGGCAGAGAGTAGTGTTTCCCTAAGGGTTAAATCATCATTGAGCCGTTGGCAACCCTCATGGATGGGAACACGGACACACCCATTTTACAGAGGAGCGCTGCTTAACTTTGCTGCAGATCACAGAGCCAGTGAGGAGTGGAACCCAGACTGAACTTGGGCCTATCTTCTCCATGCCCTTGCTGCTTCCTCGGTACTCACAGTCTCCAAGCTGAGGAAGCCTCTCAGAGCAGTAGGCATGCCTGTAGAAAGGACCAAGCAAAGGGTGCCGGGAGACCTGCTCTCTCATTATCTTAGCAAGACATCCACCTGGACCTAGAAATGAACCTAGTTATCACTAGAAGCTATGGTGAAGAGAGAACATAGAACTTGTAACCAGGGGTTGAATCTGCCATTCAACAGCTGGCCAGGTTAGTTGCCTCCCCTGAGCCAACAGTTCCACACAATATCTATGAAATAGAGCCTATGGATCGATATGGCAC
>NW_022103928.1:25785066-25803789 GCF_000313985.2 Echinops telfairi
CCTTTGAGTGGTCGGAGTTCATGTTTCCTGACCATAATTCCGTTATCAGATATGTGTGTTGCAAACACTGTCTCCAGGCTTTTGGCTTACTTTTCCATTGCTGTAATGTGATATTGAAGAGCGAGAAAAGTTCGAATGTTGCCACAGTCCGATGGAGCACTTTCCTCTAGTGGTTTGTGCAGTCGGAGAAGTGTGTGCCTCCCCCATGCTCTTCTCCGGTCCTTGGGCGAGTACCTGTGAGCCTGTGATCCACTTCAAGTGACTGTGTATGTGTACGCTGTGAGATGCGATTCGAGGTTCTCCAAGGGGGATCCGATTGCCCCAGCGCCATTTTGTTGAAAAGACACATCAATGCCTTGCCCCGTGGGACGGCGCTGGAGCACCCTCATCTCAGTCCCATGCTGCTATCATCAGGCAGCCCCCTGTCACAGCGACCTCATGCCACCAGAGCAGCACTGTGCGCCCCGGGCTCAGGGGCGGGGGCTCCAGAAGGAGATGCTCAGGGCTGCCCTCGGACGTGTCTGCGCGCACTGACCACCAGCCAGCTGGCTCCTGGCGCTTTCAGAGGAGGCTGGGGCCCTCGGAACCCCGGGCAGCAGGAGTGAAACACTTGTGCCAGTGCCGCCCTGGTTTAATCTTGCGCGTGCCTGCCCTGAGTTCACCGGTGGCACCGGTCACCTGCATTTGCAAGTTTTAAAGTCCTGTCTTTTTCCAAATGGCGTCCGCTCCCTGCATGCGTGGCTGGTGAGCTGTGAGCTCTGCCCCTTCTCTGCGCCCAGCGGCTTGTTGAAGAGGTACTTTTCCAAACGTTTTTAAGGGGTTTGAAATAAGTGCATAATGGAAACCATTTTTGCAACCTCCAGCATGGCTATTTATCTCAATAACCATTTCATTTAAAACGCTGGCCAAACATATTAATCATATATTGAAAGAAAGTATGTTGGTGCCACAAAAATTACGCTGTATTCTTACTACCTAATTTAAAAAATGTGTTTTGAAGCTTGGAAGAAAGCAAACATGGCCCGGGTCTGGCTACCGCCACACACACACACACACACACACCCTCTCCCCCCTTTTACACACCCCACACACACACCCTCTCCCCCCACACACACACACACACACACACACACCCCACACCCCCTTCCTGCAGCGAGTCCTGAAATAATCCCGGCCTCCCCGCGGCCTGCTGGGAGCGCTGACTAGCAGGCCCTGTGGTTGGCCAGGCCTTCTGCTGCTATTTTGGAACCTCGCTTGGTAATTGGGAGTTGAGAACCCAAAGCCAGTCTGCTCCACATCAGACCTTGGACTTGTCTCAACCTCCACCCCAGAACTCAGTTGTGCCCTGGTAGCGGGACTACAATCCCTGGCTTTAGGGCGCAGGGATGCTGTCGCTGACTGAATGACAGTGTCGGGCAGGCGGCTGTGCCAACGCTGGCACCGAGGCCTGTTTCCAGATAAGTAAGCCGAGGGAGCGGACACACCAGCAGCCTGTGTCCCGAGTCTTTGGTGGAAATGGTGGTTAAAGTGGCAGCCTCTCCATCCACCCATACATAAATAAGTGGCCCAGCCAGACAGTGGAAGACTACTCCGCCATAAAGAGAGACGAGTCCGGACAAGCGCCACATGGGGAGGAGTCTGGAAAATGCTAGCTGAGTGGAAGAAGTCAGACAAAAGGGCAAATACTTTACGATCCCACTGCTCTGACCTGGGCAGACGCACGGACCCTGCCTGGGTTTGTCAGTGGGCCCGGGCGGCGGAGCTTCTGGTCAGGGTGATGGGATGGTTTCGAGCAGAGGGTGGTAATGGTTACACAGCGGGAGGAATGTAACTATACACGTGAGGCTTCCGGAATTGGACAATATTTAGATACATAATTCTGTATAGTTTTATACGTGTAACTATATCTAAATATATATATATATATATCATAGTTTTTTTAAAAGGCGACAGCAGAATCTGCCCCCTTGGCAGGAGGGTTTTTAGATACATAATTCTGCATAGTTTTATACGTGTAACTGTATATATATATATATATATATATATATATATCATAGTTTTTTTAAAAGGCGACAGCAGAATCTGCCCCCTTGGCAGGAGGGTTTTTATTTTACACCTCAGAACTTCCTGGGGTAGGAAGCCAGAAGGCACTGCTACCCCCACCGTGCACACATGAGCAAGCGCTCTCTCTCTCTCTGGCTTGGGCCTGCCTCCTGGCCCGGGGCCATTCCTGACTCCCTCAGGAAAGTCTCCAGAGCACTGTAACACACTGCCACCCCCACCCGGAGCTCAGGCTTCTCTTGTCCTTTCTGTTGGGGTTGGTTCACTGTGCAGAAGGTCGCCCATGACAAGCTGGGCCTCCAGCTTTATTGTCTCTGTTCAGCTAACACATTGGTATCATTGAAACTCTCAGGTCACACTCGGCCTCTGCATAGCCACCCACCTACTCTGCAGGCCGGGGTGGGGGTACTGTCCCTAGGCAGGTGGCGGGGATAGGAGGCAGCAAAGGGTTGTGGAATGGGTGGCTTGGGGTGAGGAGCAGGGCCAGCCCATCAGTTTCTCCTTTGAAGCTAAGAGGTGGCCCCTGCCTCACCCTCTTCCTCGGTCCCCCTGGACCCTCTGCTCCTGCCTTGGAGGCTCACCCAACCCTTGGAGGGAGGCTCAGGTCTCTGAGACCCTGGATGTAGCCTCACCTCTGCCTCTTCAAGATCTGGTGGCCCTTCCTGGGAGGGTAACCAGCTCTTTGCCCTACCTGGTCTGGCTCTCCAAGCGGGGGGAGGGGAGTTCTCCTGGGTTGGATGTCCCGGGGATATTTGTGTGTGGTGTAAAAATAGACAGCACAACAATGGTCAACTTTGCACTTTTACTGCACGACCAGAGACATTGGTGGCACGCCATGTTGTGTAGCCCCCACCGCCAGGTTCTCCTGGCCGACTCTATTAGCAGACCCCAGAGCCCTTGAAGCAGTGATGCCCTCTCCGCCCCAGTCAACTCCAGCTGGTGACCACTAGTGAGTGCTATACGCTTGTGCGTTTCCTATAAAGGAGGTCCTATAGGATTTATCCACGTGTGACTGACTCAGCATCATGCTTTCCAGGCCCACTCGTGTGTGGCACGCACTAGGGCTTCATTCCTCTGTACGGTGGAGTAGTGTCCCTGAGCTGCAGACAGCCCTGAGAGTCACGGGCATCCCCGAACACTACTCTCCCTCCTCAGGAGGCTGTGCAGCTGTCAGGAGGCGGTGTGTGAGCAGAACGAGGGGCCACTGCATGGCTGAAACTCCAGAGAGGTGTGTGCCAGGGTGCACCCTCTCACCATTCTTGCTCGATCTGTATGCCGAGGAAATCAGAGAAGCTGGATTATGTGCAGAGTGGGGCATCTGGATTGGGGGAACCTGTGAGAGGTAGATGTTGCGATCTTCCTTGCTGAAAGTGAGGAGGGCTTCGAGCACTTGCTGATGAGGATCGAGGCTTGCAACTCAGTGTAAAAAGAAAAGAAAAGCCTCCTCACCGTACCAGTGGGTGACATCAGGACAAATGGAGGAAAGCCTGACGTGTTCAAGGACTCGCCTGGCTTGGATCCACAACCTCCGCGCATGGAACCAGCAGTCGAGATGCCAAACCATGCACTGCGGTGGGTTCATGTGCTGCAGAGGCCTCTTTAACGTGTTAAAAACCGACGGTGCTACTTTGAGGACTGAGGTGCATCGGACCCAAGCCCTGGTCTTTTCAGTCGCCTCCCATGCATGTGAAAGTTGAACACTGACTAAGGAAAAGCAAAGCAGAATCGATGCATTTGGATTATGGTGCTGCAAGGAAGATTGAAAGAAGAGATGGGTCTGTCTGAGAAGAAGTACGGCCAGAGACCGCTCCTTGGGGCAAGGGCGGTGAGAATTCATCCCTGGACTCTGGCTGTGTAGTCAGGAGAAGAACTGCAGCTTGCTAAGGTGGAGGGAGGCCCTCAAGGAGCTGGGTTGACATCCGGCTGCACAGTCGACCCCACGCGACAATGGTGAGGGTGACGCAGGCCCGTTTTGTTCTGAGTCGGAGCTGACTTGATGGCCCCTGAGAGCAAGTGTCCGTGAGTGGCATTCCCGGTATGGCTGCCAGCTAGCCAGTCACCTGTTGAGCATCTGGCTCTTCTCGCCTGGCTCGTGAGCAGCGCGGCATGAACACTGGTGGATAAGTTTCTTTGTGTTCGCCTGCCTTCACTGCTGGGCATACACCTGGCACTGGGCTTACTGGGGGGGACGTTAGCTGTGGAGCATGGTGTGTGGCACTGCCCACCCTCCTGCTCCACAAAGTGGGGAGGGGGAGGATCACCCGCAGCACCATCCGCTGCCCAAGGCCAGTTTCTATGAAGCTGAGGCCACACATGCCCCCACCCCACCCCATCTCCAACCTCCCTGCTATTTCAGACACCTACCATCCGCCCCACAGCACACTCGACTTCTCAGCTGGGCTCAGTGATTCATTGTAGTGGCCACACACAACTCACAGAACATACCCACAATTATGGGATTTAATAAAGACATTAACAGGTTACAATTTAGGTGAGAAATGCTCAGGATGCAATTATTCTGTCAAGACAATCTCTGTTGTACCCACAGGCAGGCCTGACTGTCCCTGGGCCTCAGCCTCTTGGCCTGGCCTGTCAATGTTACAGAATTCTTGTAGCACTACCAGTAAGTGCTCAAAGGGCACACCACTCAACCATAGCCTTTGGCACTCAGCCTGAGCCCCCCAATTAAGTACTTGGAGGTACCCCACTCCACAAGCCTATCTCCTGCCTGAAGGCACTCAGCCTTGTTACCATATCTACTTGAGTATAAGCCAACCCAAATACCAGACAATGCACCTAATTAAAACAAAAAATCATTTTATTGGGGACTTGTACAACTCATCACAATCCATACATACATCCATTGTGTCAAGCACATTTGTTGCCCATCATCATTCTCAAAACATTTGCTTTCTACTTGGGCCCTTGGTATCAGCTCCTAATTCTGCACACACATCCCCACTCCCCCTTTCCTCCTGCATCCTTGATAATTTATAAATTATTATTTTGTCATCTCTTACACTGTCAGATGTCTCCCTTAACCCACTTTTCTGTTGTCCGCCCACCAGGGAGGGGATTATATGTAGATCTTTGTGGATGGTTCCCCTTTCCACCCCACCTTCCCTCCACCCTTCTGGTATCGCCACTCTCACCAGTGGTCCTGAGGGGTCCATCTGTCCTGGATTCCCTGTGTTTCCAGTTCCTATCTGTACCAGTGTACATCCTCTGGCCTAGCCGGATTTGTAAGGTAGAATTGGGATCATGATACTTGGGGTGGGGGGGGGAGTATTTAATAACTAGAGGAAAGTTGTATGTTTAATCATTGCTACACTGCACCCTGACTGTCTCGTCTCCTCACCGCGACCCTTCTGTAAGGGAATGTCCAGTGAGGCACCCAATTTTACCATAAAAACTGCATTAAAAAATGTGCTGAAAAACTCAGCTTATACACAAGTATATACGGTACTTGCTCCGGTCTGAAAAGTCCACTCCTCTCTCTCCTGCTCTGGTTCTTGGCTTTGCTGCTGCCACTGCTTTGCCACGCTCTGGTGTCCAGATTTCCTGGATTAAGGAGGTTCAGTGCACCTGAACTGGCTCAGGAATCTCAGTGTCCAAAGGACATGCCACTCCTGACTCTTCTCTCTAGTTAGTAGTAAGACTCCCTGCCTGCTGCCTGCTTCCGAGAGGGCTCATTTGATACCTAGTAGGACTGCGATCACAATTTACCCTGTTAACCATCACTCACAGCTGAATCATAAACCCTTCATCTTCTTTGGGTCAAGAAAGCTGGATCATATAATCCTTCAATCCCAATCTGACGTTGGGTCAGAAAGCTTCACAGAGAAGTTAGCTGCTCTGCATGCCCAAAGAGATGCAGACGCCTGCAGGGGCACTGCCCCTTTCTTGGGTGCCGAGTCCCCAGACTCTGGATCCAGCCACTGCAAGGCGCCCTTTCCCTTTGCGATTCAGTGATCTGTGAGGCGCCTCTTGGGCAGCATGCAGGTGCCCTTCCCACTATCCTTCTATCTGGCAGGGTGGGCGACCTTGGACAAGTCTACCTGCACAGATTGTTACACTGGAGATAGCAAAATGATTTTCCAGATTGGACTGCTAGCTGCAAGGTCTGTGGTTCAAGCTCCCCAGGTGCACTATGGGAGAATGGTGAGGTTGTCTGCTCCCACAAACAGGCGCCCTCTGAGTCGGAATCCACTGGGAGGCAGCGGGTATTATTCTCTTTCCACGTTTTTTAAAGCTGGATTTTTTATTTAATGTGTTATAATTGCTAGCAGTCATTTTTTTTAATGCTCAAATCGCCCCCACATTTAGCCACTGAGCGCCCCAAGAAGCCTATTCCTTTGTTTTGCAGACCTGCCTCCAGCTCTGTTGGTTCTTGCCCGAGCACGACTGGATACTCCGGTTCCCTTCCACAGAAAGGGCCCCGCAGGGACAGAGCAAGCCCTGCTGCGGGGCCCCAGCTCTGGCCTCCTTCCGCGGGAGCTGGCATTTTGTTCTCATTTGCTGTCCCAGGGTGTCCTCCCCAGCGACCCTCTTGTCTCTTTGTATCTCCTTCCTCTTGCACTGAAAGTCTTGATTTTCAGTCGCCCTGATCTGTGTATGTATTTGCTTCATCCTACTGAATACACAGAAACCTCTGGTCTTATTACTGATAACAGCCACCTGAGTGAGTTTAGGATTCTTCGCAGTTCTTTTTTATACTTAGAATAGACGGCAATCAGGTTGTTACAGCCAAAGTACTGTGGTCAAAGTGTCTTTCTGATTATATTTTTCCGTATGCCTGTATTCCCAGGTAAGCTTTGGACCAAATATTGATTTAAGCCCACCAGGCACTCCATGGGAGGATTTATAGTTTCAGAAAACCCTATATAGAATTGCTGAGTTGGAATTTACTCTGTGACAGTGGATTTAGTTTTGGTTTTATGTTATTACTAAGGAAGTCCTGTGGCATAGTGAGTTAAGAGTTGGCCTGCTAACTTCAAGGTCAGCCGTTCAAAGCCACTAACCGCTCTGAGGGAGAAAGATGAGACTTTCTGCTGCAGTAGTTACAGCTTCAGAAACCCACAGGGGCAATTCTGTTCTGCCCTATAGGGTCCCTATGAATCAGCTTGATGACACCGAGTGCTTTGAGAGGAGCCCTGGTGGCGTAGAGGTTAAGCATTCAGGGTCAGTGCTTTGAGCACCCAGTACCCTGTGAGAGAGAGACAGCCTTGGGAACCCTGCAGTAGACCCTGCTCTGTCCTAGAGGTTCTCCACAGTCAACTCGACAGCGTGGGGCTGGGGCTTTGATATGATACCACTGTAGTGTACAGTGAGGTTGATTTGCTTCTCTCTGTGTTTATTTGCAAAATTTGGCTTTTTTCTTTTCCTTTTCAGAATAGCTTTATTTAAAGAGCCCTCGTGGCGTAGTGCAGTGGCTCTCAACCTGTAGGTCGAGACCCCTTTGGGTCAATAAAAAACTAAAAAAAAAAAAAAAAAAAGATTTATAGCCTTGGCAACCCACAGGGCAGTTCTGCAGAGTGGCTGAGTCAGACTGGACGCGATGGCAGTGTGTTTGGTTGGTTGATGTATCAACAGACATACAGTAACATTCATCTAAAATGTACAATTCAATGTTTTTTATTATACAACTCTCATCAGAGTAAATTTTGGAACATTTTTAGGCAACCAGCCTGCATTCTGTTTCTGTCTGCATGAATCTGCCTATTCTGGACATTTCTTATAACAGGTATCATAGGATAGGAGCCTTTTCTGCATGGCTTCTTTCAGTCCACATGAAGTTTTCATGGTTCACTCATGTTCTGGCATGTACTCAGGACTTCATTTCCCTTTATTGCTAGTGAGGCTTTCATACTAAGGAGATACAACAGCATGTTCATCCATTTGTTGATACACATTTGGATTGCTTCTGCCTGTTCATTATTCTGAATATACTGTTGCTTTGAACACGTGTGTTGGGGATTCTGTGGGAACGTGTAGTTCCCGTTCTCTTGGGTAACCCTAAGGACCCCTGGTGGCACTGTCTGTGGGGTCAGCCTTGGCTGCTAACCTCAAGGTCAGGAGTCCAAACCCCTTGACCACTCCTCGTGAGAAAGACGAGGCTGTCTGCTCCCATAAAGATTACAGCCTCAGGAACCGCGATCGGTACTGCGAGTCTGGACGGACTTGCTGGCAGATGGCTCGTTTGTTATCTAGTCTAGGAGTAGAGCGGCTGGGTCATACAGTAACTAATTTTAACCCGACGGTCTTGCTAAGTCGTTGCACCATTTCATATCCCCCATCCATCTAGGACAATTCTGACTTCACCTCACAAATGCTGCTCATCTGACTCCTTGATTTGAGCCATCCTGTAAAGAAGTGGTGTCTCATTGTGGGTTTGACTTGCATTTCCCCAGTGAATAATGGCAGTGAGCATCTTTTCACGGGCTGACTATAACTTCATTGGAGAAATGGCTAGTCATGCTTTTGTCTATTTTCAAAATGGGTTCGTTTTCCTTAGCCTTTGTCCATTTGTCAGTTGGGTTCGCTTTCCTTTAACTGCTGCACTGTGCCCTTCATGTATTCTGGATGTGAGTACCGTATGAGCTGGATACTTTGTAGATATTTTCTCCCATTCGGTAAGCTAGCTTTTCACACTGTTCTGTAAAGCACCAAAGTTGTATTTTTTTCCAATAGTTTTATTGGCGAGAAATTTACATACCATATAATTCAATAGTTCGGCCATTCAATCATATCAAGGAGAACTGTGCAGTCACCCCCGCATCAATCTTAGATCATCCTCACCCCCATGGCTAAATCACTTTTAAGATGAATTATGCAATCACAATCCATTTTAGTGCCACCACCCCCCCCCACATCCCGTCTTCATTATTTACTCCCGAAAAAAGTTGTAAATTTTGATGAAGCCCTAAATTTGCCTAATTTTTTTTCTTTTGGCCACTGGTGCTTATGGTGATTAAAAAAAGTTATTTCAATATGCCAAAACTGTACTTGATTCCAAAGTGAAGAGGCACCCTGAGAGCCCTCTCTGGTCCACCCTGGTAACATTGGCTTCACTCCCTAGACCTTTAGCATTGCAATCCTGTTGCCATAAGTACTTTGACTTTCTATTTCTGGGCTCTTTCTACTCCATTGGGCCATCTGTCTATTATTATGCAAACACAACCCTCCTTTAGTTCCAGAGACGTGGAATACGTGCAAGCAGGTAGACCTGCATCCGCTCTTCGTTTCCCATGGGTTTTCTTGCTTATGTACTTCTTGCCATAGAAATGTCAGAAGCAGCCTGTCTAGCTAGGAAAACGTGCTTGTTGATTTTGTAAACCTGAGCTGGCATTGGGCATCTGCGCTGCCCTGGGGAGCTAACTCTTGACAGGTCCCTCTGCAGAGCTGCGCTGTCCCCTCTGGAGGCAGCCATGTCTGCTCCACACTGCACACGTCCAGGCGTCTCTGGAGGCAGCACTCTTACAACTTTTCTTTTCATACAAATGTTGTCCATTTTATGTTGATTCACTCCTTAGTAGTCGATCCCTCGGGCTCCTCTTTCATTGGGTGGTAACTGGGTGCTGTTTGTATGTGGGTGCACACTAACGGTGTGTATGTGTGTGTGTGTGTGACTTTCCCATGTTGCTGTCTCATGGCTACTGTGTGCACTAGCTGTGCTGAATCTGCGAAGGAGCCCATCACATCCCTGCCTGTGAGTGTGAACAGCATACTTAAAGCCGTGTTGCAAACAGCCAAATCGCTCCTTTTAGAAAATGTGGTGCCGATTTATACCCCTCCTGGCAGCGTTTCACTAGGTCTTTGCCAGCACCAAGGATTAACATTTGAAAAACAGGTCCAATTTAATATCCTCCTCACTCACCGAGGAGGCCAGGCTGAGGTGTAACTTGAAGACCGCTGTAGCCTCTGGCCTGGCGGGCAGGGAGAGGGCAAAGCTGCCGCAGGGCAGGACACTGTCATTGTAGGGGGCCTGCTGGACCCCTCATGGAAGTGCAAAGCACCCCAGGAACAAGGGGGTGATGACAGGCCGAGATCAGCTCCCCCGGCACATAACACTAGCACTACCTGTCCCCCCCACCACCCCTCTGGAATCACCCATTTGGCACAGCCAAATTTGGCACTGCTCACTGGACTCCCACTGCTGTCCCCACCTGGCAGGGCTGCCCAGTGCAAGGGATGGGAGGGGCTCCAGGAATGGGTGGGCACTGAATGAGAGTGGGAAGGGGGAATTCCAATGCACGTGGAGCCAGTTAGCTCCCTCTGCCACTGAAGTGGGCAGAGCTGCGAAACCGCCTGGTGCGCTCCATCTCGTGGTGACCCTGGCGACAGCGTAGAAGTGCACCCACCTTTTCTGACTTCAGCTTTCATGGGGGCAGCGTGCCAGCCCATGTCCTGTGATGCCACCACTGGGTAGGCGTTAATTGCCACCCTTCCTTCTGCTTAGAGGCCAATGATGAGCAGATGACAAATGGTTTGGGCCCAGCAGGGACCTCCCCTGTCCTGGGGCTCCGAATGTGGTCTCTGCTAGAAAGCCGGAGCAGGAGCAGTCGTGTCCTGCAAACAGGCTTTGCTGTACATCCGTGATGGGCGCTGGGAGGCCAGAGGGCATGGGAGTGTTTGCGATCCTGGCCCAAGCTCTCGCTGTGTGGAAATAAGGGCAGGGTGGGAGAAAGGACCGACCCCACTCCCACCACCTCAGGTCCAGGCAGCCGGGTCCCCAGGAAAGAGGACATTTCCTTCAATCATATTTATTTTCCTTGTCCTTGACTTTGAAAGCTAAGCTGGTGCTGATATTTACCTTGGCCAGGCCATCCCACCTCCCCGCCAGCCTCGAGTAAACAGCCTGTCTGCTCCCTCAGTGCTGCTAGCGTCGTAGGTGGCCTTTTGTAACCAAGTCTAGGAATTTTGAAAATCTGAAGGCATGTTGAGGGACCCACTCTCCAGGGAGCCCAGGGCGCAAGGCCGCTGGGACCATGCCTGCTGCCCTGGGGACTCCTCAAAACAGGTTTCAGGCTGGTGGTGGAGGGCAAGAGCCTGAGGCTGGAGGTTGGGGATGGGACGTGTCTCCACAGATTCATATCCCTGGGGTCAGGGACTCCCCAAAGATACACAGACACGTGCCGGGGCAGAAACAGGCAAGCTCCACTTCCCCTGCCCCAAGCAACCGTGGGCAGCTGAGAGGCCTGCTGGGGGCAGGCGTGGTATCCATAGTTGATGGCTACCATGAGCCAGTGGTGGCAGCAGGCTGGAGCCACCGCTTAGCAAGGACCTGCCTGGTAAGCCAGTGTATGTCCCAGATTATGGGGGGTGGGATGGGGTGAAGGGTCAGAGCTGGACAATAGTCAGCCGGGCTGGTGAGCCAGGGCCAGCCTCTCTGCAGCAGGCATGGTTCAAGCCTCCTGCTCTGCCACTGAGGGGCAAAGGACTGGTCCTGTGTGTTTGCTTTTATTTGACAAGACTGGGGGAACTGGCCCCTTAGCCACTAGGGAGTGTGGGAGGTGAGGTCGGGGAGGCAGTATGAAGGCCCACAGCAGGTCATTCCCGATGGAGGTGTCGCTGCACCAGTCCCTGATGGTCACTCTTTCTCCATGCAGATCTGGGACATGAGCGATGACGAGACTGTCTGACCGGTGCTGGCCACCACCTGCTCCCGGCCTTGGAGACCCACACCTGCCGTCTACATGCGTGAGCAGGAACAGCGTGCCCTGCATTCTCCAGACTCCTCACCCTCCTGCCACTTCTGAGCTGAATAATAACCTCCACCCTCCATGAGCTCCTCTCTTTCCTCTGTTGTGGCAAGTGTTTCATTTGGCACTCCTGGGGGGGCCACCCCATGTACCTCACCCAACCCCCCTCAGGAGGGCTGCAGGCTCCCCCGAGGCCAGCCCTGGCTAGTGGAAGAGCCCAGGAGCAGACCTCGGGGTGGGGCGCCTGAGTCCCACCCAAGCCTTGACGCCACACCAGCCCTTACCCCCGTCTTCAGGGGCCCTCCACAGAGCAGGCTTTGAGGTTCTGCCCCCCACCCCCATCTGCTGTTGTCTCCGGCCTGGAGCCCGAACCTGACACGTAAAACAGCTGGTTTCCGGCCAGCAAGATTGAAAATAGAAAGTCTGGGTCAAGATGCCACTTTCCATGCCACAGCTCTGACGGAGCAGAGCGCTAGCATGGGTGTTGGGCCACCGAGGGCCCCGGACAGAGGGGCATACACAAGCCTGTGGTTTAAGAGCACTTTATTGTTCTTAAGGCTACTTTTAAGTACAAAAAAAAAGATGGCCTGCCAAACCTTTTTTTTCTTCTTCTTCCAGGAAAAACAGGCCACAGAGAATGTTATATTACAGATTTACACACCTATCCCAGATAGGTCAGGGCCGGGCCCAGTCCCCTGCAGTGACCGTCTGTGCGCGGACCGGGTGGCGACGTTCAGTAGCCTGTAGCAGTAACAAACGAGTGGCTATGAACGTAGACGCAGTGTTCCGGGAGAACTGTCTTCCTGCACTTTTACAGACAAATCTACGACAAAAAAAGATCAACTTTTTTTTTCCAAACCAAAAAAGAATGATTACAATAGGAAAGGGAAAAATTAAATAGCTACATATCATTAACAAATTAATTGTTCTTCAAAAAATACCTACAAATTTCTCTGTACATTCTTTACGCACAGCGTAATGATGGTCTTAAAGTTACCTATATAAAAAAGTGTTCTCCACAATCTCTCCTACAGAAAATGGGGCCTGGATGCCAAAGCTTGGAAGGCCCGTAAAACGGGAGTGAAATGTGTGCGGGGCCCGAGGAGGGTGGTTGAGCTGCTGTGTACAAGGACCCGCCGCCCGCTCCCCTGCCCCAAGGTCAGGCCTAATCTCAAAATGAAAGCCATTGTCCCCCAGCCTCGAGGGCCACTATGTCCACCAAAGCATCACAGGTGGCCAAACCTGCCTGGCCTTCGTCAGGTGACGTGCGTAAGCCCCAAGAGGCCGGAATGTCGCATCCTGAGAAGGCAGGGGACAGAAGTCCACTGAACAGAAAGACAAGCTGGGACACCCACAGCTGTCCGTCACGCGTTCCTCACCTAACTTCTAGTTAGTAGCTATTAACATAGCAAACGCTAATAAATGCAGGAATAACTAAGTCAGAGGAATGTGTGCTGCCTTGGCCCAGCTTACAAGGAAGTGTACAAAATACCGTATCACAGATTGTTGGCAATCTGCTGGTCGGCCAAGCACAGGTGGAGAGGGGGCCTGTGTGTGTCTGGGGAGGGAGCTTTGTAACAAGTAGACAGCGATGTAAATTAAGCAGTCAGCCCACTGTGCGTGTGTGTGTGTGTCCCACACCCCCAGCATCCTCCACAGAGGCTGACCAATCCACCCCCGAACCCTCGCCTGCAGGGCCTGCCAGCAGCCGCTGTCCCCAGCGCAACGTGTGAGTAAAGTGAGTATCAAATACAAATCTTAGAGTACAACTGTACCAGCAGTAAGTAGATCTAGGACTGTAACTGACAAAAATAAACTAGTTATGGAAAGAAGCTATTAAGGATTAAGATTTCTTTTTTTTATACATTAATAGAAACCAGCTATTTTTCTCCATGAAAACATGCAATCAATGTTTAAAGCACTATGGATTCCCCCGGCGCTCGTCTCCCACGCTGCAGTGCTCAGGAAAGGTCGGTCGGCCAATGCCCTTGATTGGGAGGCTGCAGTCCAGTTGCAAGCACCTGAAATCTCGAGAGAAAGAAAGACTTCCCCTTCCAAAGCGGTGTCTGCACTGAACCCAACCAGCCAGACCGAGGACCGCCCTCGGAGAACGAGCATCGGGCTGAAAGGTGGTCATGGTCACGCCGAGCAGCTGGATCCTCCTCCAATAGTGCAAATCGGACACGACGGCGCCCTTCAAGTAAGCACGCGGCACGCGGCACGCGGCCTGCGCAGGGCACGTGGGGGAAGCCGCCGCGGCACAGCGTCCCGGACGGGCTGGGCTGGAGGAGCCGCACAGAGCGGCCGGCGGCTCAGTGCCTGCTGGGGATGGAAGCCCTGCGTCCGAGGTTTCTTTGGTAACTGAGGCAGGAAGGGAGGACGCTCTGTGCTGCGGATGTTCCACCCAACGTTCCTGCCGCCGCGTGTGAGGGCACCCTTGTACAAAGACCGAGCAGACCGAACCCCGCCCCCCACCCGTCCCCCCCAGCCATCCTCCGGGTCAGAAGCGCCGAGTGTCCAGAGCCTGAGCCGTGCTCACGACACCACGGAAGGCGAGTGGCTGTGGCTGACCATGTGGGCCGAGGGGCTGGTGGGCTGGCCCCGCCGGGAGGCCGACTCCGGGCTGCTGGAGGCCCCATCCTTGGCCGCTTTGATCTGAAGCCACGTGTCACCGAGGGCTTTGGCAAAGTGGTCATCCACGGAGCCGGTGATGGACACGGAGCTGGGGGCCGGCTCGGGCTCCTTGTAGTTCTTGCCCAGGCTCCTGCGGAAGTGCTCCTCCACCACCGGGTCGCAGGCGGCTGTCGCTGCGGGGGGGAGAGGGCTCAGCAAGGCACCCTGGGCAACACCAACTGCCCCACCCTGCCCCACGGGCAGCTCGGTGGGCCTGAGCCCGAGCTGGGCACAGTGGCTTTGGGGACACAGACTGCCTCCTCTCCACCTTAGGGAGGCTCTTGGGCAGTGACTTTACCAACTGCAAGGCGGTGGGCTTAGGTGACAGCTCAGAGCCTAGCACCAAACAACGGTTCTCGAAAACCACCCCTCCCTCCACCCCGCTAAGAGATCAGACAGCGTGCATCTCACTCCGGCCTGTCCAGCACCCTCTCCCACCAGCCAGGCTCAGGGAGGATGCCCCCCCACCCCCCTACCAGAGCACTTACTGCTGGGAGGCCTCCGGTAGCTGGCGGGCAGGCAGCCGCTGTGCACAATGGGGCAGTGGGAGAGGTTGCAGTTTCGGTTGCTGGCAGAAGCGCAGGTGATCACAGAAGGCCGGTTCTAAGGGGAAGAGGGCAGGGCTGGCATCAGATGGACAGCTGTCACAGGTCCCCTCAATCTGGATGGCTCAGACCTCAGCTTGCCAAGTCAAGCCTGCCCACCTACTACTACACAGTGAGCTGAGCTGCTCACCCTGGTGTGCGTGCTGTGGTGCCCACCTGCCCTGGCAGCGAGCCCTGGTCTTGACTCAGAGAGGGGCTACAGGCCAGGCTGTGCAGGTAGTCTCCTCGATGTGAATCAAGTTTGGAACCAAGCTATAGACTTGGCAGTGGGCCACAGAAAGGACTGTGCCCCCTTCCCCAAAAGAAAAGCCCACTCCACCCCACCCACCTGCAAGTCGATTCCAACCCCAGTGGCCCTCGAGGACAGAGGACTGCTCCCAAGGGTTTCAGGGGGCACATCGTTAAATGGTGGATTCGAGCGGCTGACGGGGGTGAGCAGTTCACCTTGTAACCTACATCACGCGGGCTTCTGACAGGATCACCAGCACGTACTTGTTGTGGCCCCTGGGGCTGCCTGGTCCCGCCATTCCTATAAGCCAATGGGTGTGTCTCGACTCCTTCCTGCAGCTTCCAACAGCCCAGACCAACCCCTCACTCGCTCAGCCCACTACTCCTCACAGTGGAGACGACTTCTATCATTTAATTCCATCTTCCCGTGAACTTTGTGAAGCCTCTCCTTCCAATGAACACCCCTGACACCACCACCTGTCTGCCCAGAGAGCTCAAGGCACCCTTTAAAACCCTGCCCAGAGGTGGTCTCCCCACCAGGGGTGAGTAGGCCTGTTTGTCCATCCTTCCTGGCCCAGAGCAGGGACCCTTACACAGTTTGTGGGCCAGAAAATGTCTGAACAAAAGCCGGCAATGGCTTCTGCCCCCAGGACTAAGGAAGGCTCAGGTGGGCTGCATTCCGAAGCACAGAGGTGGGGAGGGGCTGGGCCCTCTCCCTGGCAGAAGGCCAACAGCATCCAAAGATGCATCAGCCTCCCATGGTGGGACACGCAAGGGGAAACACACACCTGCCCCACAAACACCACAGAAGGTTGGCTGGAGGTCAACATGAAACTAAGAACTTGCACGCCTCCAAGATGTGTGTGCACGGGCGATGGCCGCAGTGTGGCTCAGCAATTAAGGATTGTCGGTACTTGCCATCAAGTCAGCCCCACACCTGCACAATGTGATCACACCATGTCCTGTGCGTGTCCTCACTGCCTGTTTAGGAAGTGGGCTTCAGGCTTCTCTTCCCACCTTAGTCTAGAAGCTGCACTGAAACCTGTTCATCGTCAGAGCAACACCCGAGCCGTCACTCACGAGTGGGCGATAGCTCCACATGAGGTGCACTGGCCAGGACTCAAACCCAGATCTCCTGCAGGGAAGGAAGAAATGCCATGCCCCGACTCCGTGCCTGCACTGCCCACAGGTGGGAAGGCCACTTCAGGAGGCGAGTAGAGCCAGCCATCGCTGCTGGGTGGTCTTAGGGCACCTGACCTGCAGATGCACAGAGGCCAAGTGCTCAGTGGCTTCCACTCCCCTCCCTCCCTTCCCACCCCGGTTGATTATCAAAGCCACCCCCATCTGCTGAACCGGAGCTTCCAGAGCTCTTAACACCCACATTGTACAGTTGGGAAAACTGAGGCCAGATCTAAGTGGCCCAGTGGCACAGCTCAGTAGTGACACAGCGCATGCCCCCTGGAGCTGCCAGGCCACTGTTTGCTATCTTGTCGCCTGCTTTCTTTAGCATGTTCTCCGCCCTCACAGCGGCTATCTGTGCCTCGGTGGGGGTGCACCCCATGGCCACCGACATACCCCTGTGGCAAAGCTACTAGAACAGTTCCCTGAGAGCCGGGTCCTGGGGGGTGGGGGTGTGTGTGTGTGTGTGTGTCCCTGAGTGTGGGGAGCAGGGATGGCCTGTCCCCATCCCCTCAGAGTGACGGGGTGCCAGCAACTGAAGCAGAGCTGCAGAACAGCGGTGTCCTGCTGGGCTAGGACAAAACTCTAGACATGCCAGTGTGTCAAGGCTAGAGTTCCTGAGAGCCCCTAGCAATAGCTGCCTCCAGGTCACAGGGTCTCTCAGAGAACAGACCGTGCAACCCCCTTCAAAGGAAACCACCAACACCCCAAACCAGCTACCACTGGCAACCCCGTGCATCCATCAGAGGAGGCTTTCAGAAGATCGCTCAGCATTTCTTCTGAGGCACCTTTGGGAGAATCCAACTGATAGCCTTTCAGTTAGTCACTGAGCTTGTACCCATTTGTTCCACTGGGGCGACCTGGCGCCTAATAGACTGGGGGCCAAGTCCCTCAGCGCACACAAATGCCGCACTCAGCCACAGCGTGCAGCACCACAGGTTGGGGCTTCCATGCCACTGGGGCGTTGTCACTGCCCACGCACTGCAGTGGTCTTCTCCACAGCTCCTGGGAGCACCCAGGTCCCATACACAGTTACGCTATGACCCCACTGAGCACCCCACCCAGGCAGTGCCCTAGGAACAAGGAAGGAGCCCCCATTCGCATGGCTGTGCCCCAGCCCAGGTCCGCATCAGCATCAGCCATGCTGTCAGGTGAGATGTGCAGCAGAGCTATTTCAGTACTCACTCCTTTCAGAACAGCACTGAGAACAAAGACCTTATCTTGACTAGTGGACATCTAGCTGCTCCGTGACACAGCGTAGGAACAACCGGAGCCCACAGGGCTGCAGTGTCTCGCTCTGAGATGGGGCGTGTGGCCTTATGCTCCCCTCACTGGGATTCACAAGCTCCAGCCAAGCTCAGCAGTCATGAGCTAAGATCGGCCCTGTGAACAGAGAATTCACACAAGCCCCAGTTGCTAGTCTCCCCACAGGCCACAGCCTCTTCTCACGGGGACAGTCTTAACACATGGCATCTAGTGGGAAGCTGCTATCCCAGTTACAGTACGTGCTGCGGCCTGGCGGGGCCTTGTACAAATGACACAAAGCTGGAGAAACAGGCCTCACCCCAGCAATCTTACCACCAGAGTCTGCTTAGGGCATATATGTCCTGCATCATTGCATCCAAATCCTTATTACTTAAAAAAAAACACCACCCCTTGATTTCAGTACATCTTCCACTACTTAAAATACAAGGCAGCAAGAAAAAAACTCCGTTGGTTATGAAGGCATCAGGCAAGCAATTACTAAAGGTATGAGGTACAGAGAGCAGGCTGGTTCCATGGTAGATTCTCCCCTCCCACGTGGGGGTCAACACCCCACACCTGCAAGCACCGGCCACTTGTGCGTGGCTACAAAGCTCACTAACGAGGTCTCAGCAGAGCTTCCAGGCTAAGATAGGCTAGGAAGAAAGCCCTAATGGTCCACTTCTGAAAACCCGAATGATCTGGCCCCAGATCCATCTTGCAGCTCACACAGGTCCAAGCAGCATTTCATTCCTCTGTTCTTGGCGGTCACCAAGGTGAAGGCAGCCAACAAGTGAGGTGGTGATGCAGAGAAAGAACTGAGGTTTGGAGAGGGCCATGCCCCAGCTGCTGCAGCCAGATGCCAAAGCCCCTTTGTCATCTCTCCCCAGGGTGCCCGTTCTAAAAATGACTCTTGCCTCCTACCAAGCAAAAGATCTTTTGTAAGGAATAATTCAATTTCCCTATTTTCTTTCCTGTACCAGAAACGAACTCAAAGGCAAGAAAAGCCTGATGTGAAATTGTGGCCTTAAAAC
>NW_022103928.1:25803924-25807223 GCF_000313985.2 Echinops telfairi
CCCTTAAGCCTTCCACTTTGCAAAGAAAGACAGGAAGCCCCAAAGGCACGGGGCGAGGTCATTTCCTCCTCCAAAGCAAAGCCAGGGAGGTCCTCGGCAGTGCAGCCCAGCGCCCCAACCCAAGTCACAACGGGCCCTGGGCCTGCACGCGCAAAAGCCTACCTGCTGCCGCTCGGCCGGGGCCAGTGGGGGCGAGATGCCGGCCGGCCTGCTGGCGTCCACACTGTTCTTGGTCAGGGCGAGCGGCTGCTCCAGGCTGAGGCTGGGGATGGAGGCGTACAGGTGGGCGCCATGCAGGCTCACGGCGGGGGCCACGGCGCGCTCGATGGGGCTGCGGCTCCGCTCGTGGTGGTCTTTCCGGCAGTCGCCATTGGCCGTCTTGTTCCTGAGAAAGAAGAAGGTGCACTCAGACTCTCGAGCACCTGGCCAGGGGGACGGAGACCACGTGCCAGGCGCACCGTACTCACCGTCCTATTTTATTTCTCCTCCCGTTAGATACGTACTACACGCTACTATCACCCACTTCTTCTGAGCTCAGATCAAATAACTGATGAGCAAACTGAGAAGCCGGCGCCCCAGATGGCGCACAGTTAACATGCTGGCAGGTTCGAGTCCACCAGGCCTCCGAGGAAGGCGTGGCGAGCCAGCAAAACCTTGGCTGTCAAAAGCCCTGCGGTTCCCAGTTCTGAGCAGTGATGCGACCCTGCTGCATCTCCTTCAGCTCTGATCTGATCTTGGGGAGTGGCCGGCAGCAAGAACAGTCCTCACGGGCGCTGCAAAGTTAGTGCAGGCGCTTGCTTCTTCTCGCAATTCTCTTTCCCCACACACTTTGTAACTCCTGCCATTCGGAAGAGTCCCTGGGTAGTGCAAATGGTTCACACGGGAGGATCTCCAAAGACAGGCCTGGAGAGCCGCTAGAAGGCCAGTGCCGCTGGGTCACTGGGACTTGAAACTGGTCAGTCTGACACCAAAGGGCTGCATCCATCAGCTCCCCAAACTGGCGCTGCAGGGCCATTGGACCGCAGGCCGTGCTGGGCGCCTCCCTCTTCCACATGCTCAGTGCTTGGCTTCTGCCTGACTCACTGAGCAGGGCTATAGCCATCGCCACGTGACCAGAGCCACCCAGCTTGGGTCTGATGAGGGCCTAGCATTTGGAGAGGAAGACTATGATGGGATCTTCCAACAGCCCCCAGGAGTGCCCCCTTGCCAGACCTGGAAACCAAGACTCGAAGCAGCGGCAACCAGCCAGCCCTTCTCGAGGCTGGAGCGCACCATGGGGCGGTGTTTCACCAGAACGTGCTGGGCAAAGCCCAGCAGCCAGCTCCAGAGGCTGTGCTGGGCCAACAAATGCCATTCCTACTCAAACCAGTGCAGACAGGCAAGGTCACAGGTGGAGCATTCAGAGTTAACGAGAGAAGCCTCCCCAACCCCTTCTTCCCTGTTTATTCCGGGCAACTTTTCTAGTTGTCCTCTGAGCACAATTCACTAGACTACTAGGATACCTCCCCCCACACCCCGCAAGCCTTCTTTACTCCAGGATCATGTGCAGCTGGCCAACCCCAGACCTGCTGAAACTCCATTCACCGCACTCTCCAGTAAAGGTTCACCTATCCTTCTGCGCAAACCTGTACGAAAGACTCACACCACTACCAATTGCCTTTGAGTGGGCTCTACTCCCTGTGACCCATGTGTGTCATGGGAGAACTGAGTTCGAATGGTTTTCCCTGGCCAGCTCTGAGAACCTAGATCACTCAGCTTTTCTTCTGAAGTACCTCTACATGGACTTGAACCTCCAACCTTTGGGTTAGCAGCTAAGCATGGTCACCGTTTGTACCACCCTGGGCCTCCATCACAGCACGAGCATCAGTCCCCTGCTCCCATGAGCTTCCAAGAGTGCAGAGGATCCCAGAGGCCCTGCGCCACACTGCCTGTCCCACAAACTCAAAACCAAAATCCATGCCGTCTACTCAGTGTTTCTGGGGCTGTAAACCAGTGGTTCTCAACCTGTGGGTTGCGACCCCTTTGGGGGACTAACGACCCTTTCACAGGGGTCGCCCAATTCATAACAGTAGCAAAATGACAGTGATGAAGTAGCGACGAAAATAATCTTATGGTTGGGGGGTGGGGGGAGTCACCACCACATGAGGAACTGTATTAAAGGGATCACGGCATTAGGAAGGTTGAGAACCACTGCTATCTTTGGTCTGTTTTCTCTCTCTTAATTGGCACATAATTCACATCATACAACTCAACAGCTGAATCATTAAGAAGAGCTGTGCCATCATCACCACAATCAATTTAAAACATTTCCATCTGGTCATTGCTCGCGCCCATTTCTCCCCAACGGCCCCTGACATGCTCCTAGGTAAGTATGAATCCTGTTACTGCCTAGAGATTTATCGATCCTAGACACTCTCGTATAGAAAACCATGCAAAACAATGACAAAACAGAACAGAAAAAGCCCTCAATCAACAAGGAAGCAAAAAATACTCAAGACTGAAAAAATGTTAATAGGTCAAAGAAAAAATTAATTGATAAGATGATACATTTTAGCCAAATTGCATCTGCCATACCCTGCTCTCTTACAGCAAGGCTATCCACATCCCTGGACCACACTCCGGTCAGGGGGATTCACTGGCGGCTCAGTCCACATGGGGACCCTGCACATGGCATTTGGGCTTTCACTCATTCAGTCTTCTGTCAACTGATGTTCAGAAGTTAAGCAATGATACCACTCATCTTCCTCAGCCTCATCTTTCTCCCTTGGCACAGCTGGTGGGTTTGAAAGCTTGACTGACAGTGCCACCTGGGCTCCTGGCACACAGGGACTCTGTGTCCAGGAGGAGAAACAGTACGTCAATGACTGGGCAGGCTGGCACAGCCCCATGGAAGTGGACCTGTGTGTAAGGCAGCACTGGGGGTGGGGGGCGGTCCATGTCCTTCAGATGCTTTATGTATCCTAATCAATAACTGAGGGCCTGGGGACAGAGCACCTGGAGTGGCGGAGAGCCCAACTCAAGCCTTGCCTTCCTCCTCTACCGTGTGTTTTTAACATAGCGTCCACCCAGAGAGCTTTAACCAGAACTAGGCAGTACACCCCCACCACCTGACTCCCGCATAGCGGGCCAGTAGTGTCCAGTCAGCACTGGAGCACTGGCCGCAGGGCGCTCGCAGGACACAAGCATTTCGTTTATGGTTTTATTTCCTTCCCTTCGTGTATTCTCTGTTGACTATAAAGAGTGATCCTCAAAGCCTATTAGAGAACACATTTTTCAGACAATCACGGGAGAGCAAGCTC
>NW_022103928.1:25807743-25810299 GCF_000313985.2 Echinops telfairi
GCGGCACTCAGGGGCTAACTAACTGCAGATGCTCCTACCAGGAGCAGGCCAGTGCTCCGCAGGATGAAACGCAATCTAGTCCTGCACCATCTTCACCATAGTGTGCTTGAGCCCACTGTTGTTAATTCCATCCACACAGTTTTGGCTAGCTAATTTTGGGAAGTAGACTACCAGGCCTTTCTTTCTAGTCTTAGTCTAAGAAGCTTCAATGAGGCCAGTCTAGCATGGGTGACCCTGCTGGTATTTGAAATGCCAGTGCTGTAACTTTACCGACAGCAACACAGTAACATGCAAGCTCCCTGACGGGCCAGCAGAGAAGGGTGGGAGCGGCGAACAAGCCATGAACAGAGGAATGGAAAACCACACTGGTGGGGCCCAGGGTCCGGCTGGAGCTCAGGCAGCTTGCCAACATCAAGGTCACCCTTGGCCATCTACAGGGATAGCAAGTCTGACCCTCCCTCGCATACTCGTACAGGCGAAGCTCAGTCACATGCACTAACTCAGCTGGGTCCAGGGATAGCCAACCCTGAGACACGGGGTGATGAAGTGGTGCCCCAGACTGCCCAGTTCATGGGGCAGAGGAGAGGAGGGTGTGGCACCACTCCTCAACTACCATCCATGTCCCTGAAGGGCCACACAGGGGCTCTGAGTAGAAGAACTGGAGTTCCGAGTCTACCCTAGGGCACCTCTGAAGAAAGGCCCGGCAATCTATTTCTGAAGAGTCCGCCTTGGAAATCCCACAGAGTGCAGGAGCCACAAACACTGCGGCCCCAGCCCGGAGCCCCAGGGTCGCCTCGGCAGCATCTAAGACCTAACCCCAGTAAACGGCAGTATCACCGCAGCAGCATCACGGGATGAAACCAAAACACCAAACACACAGCAGGACAGACTTGACCTCGTGGGTTAATTTTAGCAAAATTATACATTACTCACATTTCCAGCTCATTTTGCTGGTTCCCGGAGCAGACAGACAGACACTGTTTTCCCCATGTCTGCCCGTGAATCATAGCGAGGCCTGGCTGCTCACTAGAGCATCATGTGCTTCCAGGGGCACCAGCCCCAACCCCACATCCTGCCCAAGCCACTATATCGTCCACTCCCTCCTGTCTGCTCCCAGGAACGCATGCCCACCTTCAGCAGCAGCTGCACTGTCAGGGAGAGAAATAAGAAGGGGGCCAAACACTCCAAAACGTCCCCCTACAACAAAGCCCCTGGAGGGTGCACACCATCCCGAACAACCTCTGCGTGGACAGCCAGGTTGGGCAAAGGCTACCTGGAGTCCAAGCAGGGAGGCCTCCCCGGAGGACCCATCCGGAGAAGCTCTGTCCGGCACATCCACCTGCACAGCCTCGTGCTCGCTGCCCAACGAGGCCTCGGGTGTGTATTACTGGCCACACAATGCCATTACCTACTGATGGCCACCCAGGAAACAGAGCTGAGCCTGAACTCCTGGGGGGTTGGGGGCAATGGGACGTGGCCCCAGGACGAAGCGATGCTTCTGAAGGCCATGCCCACTGTGTCTCGCTGTGGCGGTAGCACCTGGATGTCGCACAGTCTAGGTGAATTCGGCAGGGTCCTGCCAGCCCCCAATGCAGGCTCTCCTGACACACAGGACATGCACGGGGGTCAGAGAAGCCCTTCCTAAAGCGAGGCCACTCCTGGCAGAAGTGGAAGGTCTGTGTGGCCACATCCCTATGGGAGCAGTGGGGATGGCAGAGGGGCCAGGGAAGACCAGAGCCAAACAATGAAAATGTGACCCCTGAAAATTTAC
Organism: Echinops telfairi; assembly: GCF_000313985.2. NCBI lineage: Eukaryota > Metazoa > Chordata > Mammalia > Afrosoricida > Tenrecidae > Echinops > Echinops telfairi. The sequence continues at coordinate 25,809,515 of NW_022103928.1, forward strand.
ACAGCACAATTGACAACCCTCACGCCATCTAACACTAATGACAGAGAGGGACATGAAGGTGCCACCGTCCAGCTTTAGAGAAGAGACAAGGGGCAGAGGGTGGGCGCCAGGCCCCATCAGAGCCCCAAGTGCCTCTCGGCCCTTCTCATGCCAGGCCTGCCCCTCCTCCCATCCCATCCCGCCCCAGCTGTGAGCGGAGAGGCCCTCCTGCCTGCTTTCAGAGCCAGCACACTGCCCAAGCCACCCTTTCTCTGCCAGCCAGGGGGCCGTGAAAGGACCAGAGAAAGGACCGGCAGCAGCCAAGGCAGCAGGGGAGTGAGACGAGGTAGTCCCCTCCAGAAACTGACTTTCTCTGAACAAGCAGAAGTTGGGAGACTTTCTTTAAATGTCGGGTACAAGTAGTAATGAAATTCTTCCTGCCCTGTAACTAGTCTCCATGTCCCTCTCCCTGCTCCGGACTGCAGCCTGACTCCTCCTCGGAGCCTCCCAGGGCAGAGCGCTCGTGCGGCTTCCCAGCCTGTGAGGGGCAGCAGCGTGGGCACGCCTGGGATGCCCAGGCCAGCTCCACAGGTGGCATCGGCAGGAAGAAAACGTGGGGAGAATACCACTGCGGCAGCCCCAGAGGACCCCGGCCCCTGAGCTCTGCTCTGGAGACAGGCCTGTCCTGAGCAGCGGGGTATAACTGCGTAGACAGACGGAGACACACAGTCCCCACTGAGGTCAGCCGCCATTACTGTGGCCCAGGACAAGTCACCTCTCGTTACCCACACGTCACTCTCCCTCCA
>NW_022103928.1:25811804-25813220 GCF_000313985.2 Echinops telfairi
GCATTCCCCCTCATTCACAATGATAACATTGTGTTACTTGGTGCCTGATACCTGATCCCTTCGACACCTCGTGAGCACACAGGCAGTCCAGCTATTAAAAGATATAGAATCTAGGGTCTTAAAGAATGGAAGGTAAACAAGCACCCAAGTCCCCTTTATAATGAAGGTGACAGTGGCATGGGAAGGGAAGCCAGAGAACATGTCAGACCTGTGCCCCCATCACCCAGACACTATCCCATCAGAGCACCACCTCTGCTTCAGATGGCGCTTTCCTCCGCAGGAAAGCCCGGCAGTGACCGCTGCAGTCCCCCTGGTACCTCTCCCCACCCACCTCACTCCCAGATGCCGCCCAGTCTCAGGGCGGTCACTCTTGCCCTGGGTCTCTGTCTTCTATTCGTCACACACACCAGCTGACCCTTGGCAACGCCACGCATGGCAGAGTCGAACCGTGCGCTGGGACAGTTCTCAATGGCTGATTGTTCAGAAATATTATCACCAGTCCTTTCTGCTGAGGCACTCCCGAGTGGACTCAGCCCTCCAGCCTTCTAGGTAGAAAGCAGTCGGACACGTTAACCCTTTGCATCACCCTGGGGCCAAGACACAGCATACTTCCTTGTACCGCCTTTCAAGTTTAGTCGATGGTGCCCCAGGGCTGCCCGAGGGAGGCGCCATAGCCCAGAGTGCCTTCTGCCAGCTGGGCACAAGTATCAGTTGTCTGTACCCTCACCACGCCAGCCTGAGCCCTGAACACTGGCTCCTGCCAGTTTCCTGGGGGGTGCCCTCGTAAGGCCTCAGCCACCAACACAGTCCGTGTCCACTAGCGCCTGCTAATTTTGATGGCCCTTCTCTTCCTACTGCTCTATTCTTCTGTAGGGCATTGTCTGCCAAGGCATGCTCTTCTGTCACCCGTAATTCATAACAATAACAAAGTTTCCTCTGACAGACTATTGTTCTGCTGACAGGTGTCAGTAGGCAGGAGAAGCCCGTGCACAACAGGAGACTACCCGGCCCTGTGCCACCCTCACCCTGATTCCTATTCGCGTGAGGCCACTGAGGCAGCCACGGTGTCAACCCATCTCATTGAGGGCCTTCCTCTTGTTCACCGCCCCGCTCCTTTACCAAACACCATCTCCTTCTGGTCCAAAGTATTCGAGAGGGTACTCCCGCAAAAAGAAAAACTAGCAAAGTGGATTTTTTTTCAAAGCTATGTATTTAAAATTGTATTTTACAAAACCACCTTATCATCTTCAAAGCACTCTCCATTACATTTAATGCATTTGTCAAAAATACTATTCCATTCTTGGAAATATTTTTCAAACTCATCTGTTTAGATGGCTGACAGCACTTCTCTCTCTTTTCCCTTCACCTCTTCTACATCGTCAAACTGTTGTCCTTTCATGCCCCTCTTCATCCCCG
>NW_022103928.1:25813527-25814703 GCF_000313985.2 Echinops telfairi
GGCGTCATTGCATGTGTTTCGTGAGTCTCAAGAGGACTTTATAGATTGGTATCGGACATATGGTCTAATATGGGATTTACGGACTTGATCTGAACTGGGATGTTTTCTCAATGTTCAATTACTCTTGTATTTAAATCTTTTATACACGTGTGTCCATGGCTTTGTTTCTCTAGTGTACCCAGGCTAACACAGGTCAGTAAGGTGCATGGGACAGGAGAGGCATGCTGGTTCTTGCCGAAATCTAGGGCACTGAGATGGCTGCATGAGCAGGTGCCTTGTCATGGTGGCAAAACCAGTTCCCGCGTCTACCACAAATCAGGCCTCTTTTGTTTGTTGCACACTGTTAAGCAGTCTCTTCAGAACCTCTAAGTAGAAAGCTTGATTAACAGTCTGACCTGGCGAATGAACTACAAATGGACTTGGAGTTGACATTTTCATCCATTTGGGAAGTTGATAGGCATCCAGGATGAGGTTTGTCACATCTCATCTTTTCATGAAATGGGAAAGCCACTCATACACTTGAGTTTTTTCCATAGCCATGTCCTTGTAAACCATGTTCAACATCACAACAATTTCTGCAGCATTTTTCCCAAGCAGGGAACAAAATTTCACAGCCACATGCTGTTCTTTTAAATCGGCCATCACAAAAATTAAGGTTTGAGCGAAACTGCTTGCACGAAAAAATTCAGTGGCCAGCGAGAACTTCCCAGGTGAAGCATTCACTCAGAGTTGCACAATGCTTGCCTAGCAGAAACGATGCATCCTACGAAAGCTCCACCCAACTGGGCTTTTCCCTGGTTTTTGGGTGTGAGTGTACTCCCTTGAATAGAAGATGAAGTCTGGTTATCTTTGCCTCTAAGCAGCGCTCGAGCCATACTTCTTCCCAGACAGACTGCTTGGTCCTTTAGCAATCCATAGTGCTTTCAATGTTCTTTGCCGCCGCCACAGTCAAATGCATTGATTATTCTTTAGTCTTTCTTCCTTGGTGACTAACTTTCACATACACATGAGGCAATTACAAATATCATGGCTTCGGTCAGGTTGCACATCAGTCCTCAAAGTAATATCCTTACTTTAAACAGGTCTCCTCCTGGTAGGACATGATCAAGGGGAATGTAACAACGAGGAAGTGCTGAAACCCTGGTGGGGACTGAGCATGATAGTGGGACAGGAGGA
>NW_022103928.1:25815845-25826722 GCF_000313985.2 Echinops telfairi
AAAAATAAATAATAAAAAATAAACAGGTCTCCTGCAGCAGATTTACCCAATGCAACTGGTCTTCTGATCTTGTAAGTGTTGCTTCTACGAGCACTGATTGTCGATCCCAGCAAGACGAAACCTTTGGCATCTTTGATCTTTTCACCATTTATCATGACGTTACCTATTGATCCAGTTGCGAAGATTTCCAGTCCCTAAAACCATGGGGCTGTTGGCCGAGCACCGACAGTTGATGGTTCAAGCCCACCTACAAATGCCTTAGAAGAAAGGCCGGACTTGGGAAAACTCGTTGGATCACAACCGTCACTCTGAAACCAGCCAGCAACTAACAACACAGCACAGTCAATACTCTGGACTCACTGGGGTGCAGGCAGTCAGGGAGCTCGATCAGCCACTAGCTGAATGGTGGAGTCCACCGAGAACTGCCTGGGAAGAAAGGTCTGATGAGCTACTCCCCCTCATCCACCCTAAAAGTTCTTGAAAACTCTACACAGCACAGCCCTACTCTGAACACATGGTGGTGATGGTGTTATGTTGTTACCCATAGCCACCCTATGCCCAACAGACCAAAACACTTCCCGGTCCTGTGCCATCCACACAATTGTTCTTATATTTGAGTCCATTGTTGTAGCCACTGCAACTTTACCAAGGATGGTGTCCAACGAAAGAAAAGGACGCGTGGCTGAGATGTCGTCAGTCACTGTCGTCAGTCACTGTGGCCTTTGTAGCCACAATCCCTTGTGTGATGGAGTATAATTGTGGACTCTGCGTCTGTGGCTGTGTATGAGCTCCCCGTGCAGGGAGTTCTCCGTTATAGCACTGAGGTGCAGTGAAGTTCTGCTTTAAAGAAGCTCTGGTAGCGTAGTAGGTTATGCACCAGGTTGCTAACCACAAGGTCACAGGTTCAAAACCACCAGCCACTCTGTGGGAGAAAGATGAGGCTCTCTACTTCGTTAAAGAGTTACTCTCAGAAACCTGCAGTGGCAGTTCTACCCCATCCTGTGAGTCAGAATGGACTTGATGGAGGGGTCTGAGTCTCTACAGTCCTGACTGCAGTAGAGGCTGAACCAACCCACACCTGGTGTCTCTCTGTTTACGAAAGGATGGGACTTAAGACCCCATCATCCTTAGTTTTCCTTGGAGATATGGCGGCCTCCAAGACAAACCATACCTCCCATCAAAGCCATTCTTCGGTGTCTGAGAGCTGTCCGAGGCACAGAGAGAAGTTGCAGGACCATCTGGATGAGCCTGTCCAAGGTCTCTGTCTGAAGTGGCAGAGGCCACGGGACCAGATGCACAGACTCCTCAGCTGGCTTCCTGGCGCACGGAGGCAGAGGCCACGGGACCACGTGGCTGAGAGACTGAGGACCAGAGTGAGAGTGGACCAATGACTGCATCCTTACTGCAATCCTGATGGGTGGTAACCCATCAACTTCCGTAATAAACCCCATTAATTGTGAGTCTTGCTTGTGGGTTCTGTGTGGCCATTGCAATCAATCATCGAACCCAGCTGACAAGGAGAGTATCCTGGGAGGAAAGGTTGGAGCGTGGAGGCATGTCTGACCCCTGCCTTGAGGCAATAGGGAAGCAGGAGGTCTGATAGGGTCCCCTTACCACTTAGTAAGATGGGGTAACCTACATCAAGTAGTGTTTCAAAACCATGGCCTCTCAAATGCCATTGGCTAGGTAGGTACACATGTGAGTTACCAAGGGAGTAGGTTTTTCAGTGTTTGTATGAGGCCAGGTAAGTCCAGACTAGCCGTTGAGAAGCTGCGTGCCTTTAAGCTGAACGTTCTGCCTGGAGTGAGAGTGACTGATCCAACAACCTCTTCCTGATGTTGGGTGGCTGGGTCACCAGTCACAGGCATCCCGAGAACCAGGCTCTGTGAACAGTGCCCACTCTGCAGAACACGTGCTCAGGCCGACAGCTGCCATTCCAACCTGTCAAGGCCCCATGTAGGTTTCAGTGGCTGACCTTTTGGAAGCAGATCACCAGACTGTTCTTCTGAGGCACCTATGGGTGAACCCTAGAATCCAACCTTTGGGTTGGCAGCTGGGCATGTTAATTGCTTCTATTAACCAAGGACTCTCTTTTCCCCACAGGGGACCAAGAAGTCTGCAAGTAGTCAAGAATGATGTGTGTTGCTGTCAGCGGCTTTGGCTTGTGGCCAAGTCAGCCTTGACTTGTGGAGATCCCAGGCACTGACAAGACCCTGCCGCATCCTGCTCAACCTGCACAAGTGGTTGTGGACTGAACTGTTGTGGCCCATAGGTTTCACCTGCAGATTTTCTAGTAGCCCCACTAAAATATGTTCAACAACATGCAAGATTCCTCTTACAGGCAGGTGGTGGCTGCAGGAGGAGCACTAACCAGGAATCGAACCCAGGTCTCCTGCATGGGAGGTGAGGGAGGTGAGAATTCCGCCACTGAGCCATCACCGAAGAAATAGAACCGGGTGACTTTTGACCTTCCCCCCCTCACAGAGTGACTAATGCAAGACCTGACAGCCCAGGGAGATGGCAGGGCTTTCCAGACCTGTGGCCTCCAGGAAGCCCAGGTCCATGGCTTGGGGACAGTCAGCCTCAGGGCATAGCTCCTCCCACTCCCCAAGGGACTGCGTCTCACTTAAGAACACCAGCCAAACGCAAAAGCCAAACTCCCTGCCATGGAGTTGATGCTGACTCCCTGCCATGGAGTTGATGCTGACTCGTAGTGACCTTACAGAACAGGGTAGAACTGCCCCCGTGGGCTTCCGAGACTGTGGCTCTTTATGGGAGCAGAAAGCGCCTGATTCCTCCTAAGGAATCGCTGGTGGCTTCAAACCAGTTTTTCTGCAACTACACTGGCGCACATGTTTTCCATCGCTCGCTGAAACAGGAGGATGAACTAGTTTGAGACGAGGGTCCCTGCTAAAAACATTACTGGATATCAGCCCCCATCCACCCACCCACCCTGCCACCAGCATCTCTGCCACCACAGCGGGTCTCCACCTGGGGGGCCAGGACCCCCCCCATGCCCCAGAGACATATGATGAGGGGGCTGAACCCATGTGCACCCCAAGCACTGTGCATATGTCCCCCACATGTACACTAAGCCTTTTCAAATGAATGGAGATGCCGCTGAGATGAATGAAATATAAAAATTAATTTAAAAAGCCGCCTGCTACTAAATTTGTAGTTTCTTTGTTACCGTGGACTGTCTGGGTGAACGGTAGTTGAAAAAACGCCCACCTTTCTCTGGCATGGAGCTTCCTGTTCCTGGTCTACAGCAGGAGCAGCAGAGGTGGCGGATGGGAGGGTGTCCTCACTAGCGGAAAGCAGACGCCTATGTACACGCAGAAGCCAAAGTGGCAACAGGGAAAGAAGTAACTGCCATGAATTTACAGGGGACCCCAGACACAAAATCAAATCAAATACTACACACGGGCGGGTGAAGCAGCAGGAACCTCGGGGTGGGCCTGGGCAGAGCCAGGGGACAGTCTTTCATACCAGGCTGGCCCCCAGCCTCCTCCACCCTCGACGCTCTGGACAGCAGTCCCCAGGACCACAGTGAGACCCTCGATCACTTTGGGCACTTGGCACTTGCAGTTCCTGGACCACCAACTCCTTAGCTTGCCCCAGGGAGGGTGGGGAGCTGGCACCCTGCCTAGCATCCGTGACTGACGTTCACCTTCCAGACCCTCCCCCAGCGGGGCACACACCTCACACCACCCCCCACGGAGCCCATCCCCAGGGAGACGCACGCCCCGGACCAGCTTTCTACATACAGAAAAGCAATGTTCACTTTTTCATAGAGCCAAACATCCTCTCTGGGTTTCTTCAGTTCGCAAAAACATGCACTGACATAGGCCACAAAAGAGGAGTGGCCTAGGGTGAGCCTGTGTTTTGTTTTGCTGAAGGAGGGACTGCATCAGGGCATGTGGGTTCACGGCAGAATTCTGCCTTGCATGCCCCGGCACCACAGTCACGGCCCCCAGATGCCAGCCGAGATTGGTTCCTGCCGGGCTTCCACAGAGAGACTACAAAGAAAGGCCTGGAGATGACTTCTGAAAACCAGTCCTCGAAAGTCCCTCCCGCCTATCAAAACAGTCCCCCCAACCCCACCCCCAGCAGACGATGGGGGTGGTCACGGGACTCAGGCAGCACCGGGTCCCGCTGTGCACTGGGCTGACCAAGAGAGAAGTCTTAGGCATGCCCGGTGTTATCAACTGAAACCTGTGGAGACATTCAAACATGTCGATGTGACTTTGTTAAGAAATAGGGTCAGTGAACGAACGGGAGGCAGAATAATCAGGCTTTAGTCACCAGGCAGGGACAGCCTGAGGCACCCAGGGTTAGAAAACCAGGAAAGGCTCTGCCCCTTGAGCCCCGGGGGCGAGCATGGCCAGCAAGGCCTGGCCTTCTAAGGCATGGGTGGTACTAGTTACAGCTGCCGGGACACTAATGGCCTTGGAGTGAAGCCATGGCGGGAACAAGAAGGACCGTGAGCCACCGCGGGCTGCTCAGAAGTTCCTGTAATTCCATGTCTAGAACAACGCCTGGCATACAGTAACTATTTTTGTGAATGAGTACGTCGTCGTCGGAAAGGAAACAAATTCCTAGCAGAAACCGACACTCACGGGCCAGAGGGAGGCACTCGGGAAGCTGGCGCACCAAGCAAGGCAGCATGTGGCTCGGAAATCAACTCCCCCACCCCATCACTGCCCGCCTGTCAGAATCCCACCCGAGTCTTCCAGAAGCAGCATTCTCTAGTTACACCGCCTTCTGCAGCCAGTCACCGGAAGTTACTATAAGACCTGTGAGATGTTGGGCTGCTTTGTCCTTGACGGGCCAAGGAGCTCTGATTAAGGGGGGCTGGGAACCCTGGGAGAGGAGGTGGAACTGCGACCTCCCTGAAGGACAGCCATGGCTCTCATGGCCATGCCACATAGGCAGGACAAGTCTCTGGTCTCAGGATGACCCTTTGGAAGACACAGAAAAGGTCTTCTCCTCCCCGCACAGGTCAGTCTACCTTAGCCCTGCAGGCGCTCAATTCCCCTCACCCAGTCAGAGTCCCTTCAAATGAGGCTACAAGAGCAGGCGGCTTCCCTGCCCACTGCCCGCCCAGCTCCGCCCCAGCTGCAATTGGGTGTAACACTCCAGATGTAAGATGACAAAGCACACAGGAAATGAGCACCTTCCTTCCATTCAGACAGCCTGTTCCTGGGGGGTCAGTGGTAGGAGTCTCACCTTCCATGCTCAAGTCCCACCCTACGTCGCCCCTGTCACCGGCAGCACGCATGTGGCTGGGACACTGATCATGTTCCCCAGGAGCTTGCAGACAAAAATGGACGAGGGAGTTGGGCCAGTAAACGCCTACAGGTCACAAGAGTGCAATCCTCACCCAGACCGGGCAGCCCAGTATCCCGTATCCCGTGGTGCTGGGGGTCATCGTGAGGTGGGACTAGTTTGATGGGGCCGGCAACCACAAAAACAGTTCTGGACCAGGACCAAGCAAGGACCAGGTCTAGTAAACCCCAGAAGAAAACATTCAACACCAGGATTATCCTAACACCTGAACACAACCATGAATGGTTACCTCAGCTGCCCGTCACGTAGTGGGTGGGCACCTACTAACCCCCCGAGCATTCTTCCCCTTGTAACGCAGCTTTGTGACTCCGAGTGGCTAAACTTAGAGCTACCTTCGAAGAGCAGAACTGCCCCTGTGGGTTTCTCAGACTGTAACTCTTCACAGGAGTAGAAAGCCAAGTCTTTCTCTCATGGAGCAGTTGGTGGACTCAAACTGCAGACCTTGTGGTTAGCAGCCCACTGTGCAACCACTATGCCACCAGGGCTCCTACAGGCTCGCTGTGCATCAGGAATAACTCAATAGCAGCGAGTGTGATTTTTTTCTTTAATTGCCTGAATAGTTGATACAATTTACTAAATACCAAATCTGGATCAGATGGGGGGGGGAATCAAATTTCCTTCTTGTGGCACTTGGTTTATTGCGACCTTCACTCCTTCAACTGCTCTCACAGCTGAAGGCAGGCAGCCACCCCAATGTCAAGCTGAGAACTGGGAGAAACCAGTTCCGCATCACTCTGTGAATGTCTTGGTATTAGAAGGCAACCCCTAACTCAGTAAATATACTCAATGCCAACTTTGAGAGAGCCAGTTGTTTGTTTGTTTTTAATAAAAGCTGACTGACAGCAGAAACCATGGGCAAAGTCACTCCATCACAGTACACCCACTCCTCACTTAACCTAAGTGATTAGGTTCCAAAGACGGGGCCGTTCAGGATGTGAAAACTGGCCTTCAGTAGAAATGAGGGAAGACCACATCACACTCACGCCTCTCCCTTCACCTGTGCTGCGAAAGGCCCACCAAGACCCTGCTGAGGTCAAACCTGCTACTCTACTGCCCCCTCCCTCACCCCCTCCCCCATGTTGCCTACAGAGAGCAAGCCTCAGTAGGCCCATCAAAGAGGGACACCTTGTCTTTCACAGCCAGCATGGCCAAAGTTCCACCTCTCCCCGGACCACCTTCCTCTTGGCACTTACCTGTTTTCAGAGGTCCCAGTTCATCCTTTCAATAAACCCAAAATGCCCCAGGTGGTTTTGTCACGGGCAGGGGGCTCCCCAATCCCCATACCCCAGTATTTCCTGGCTCCCGGGGAGCCCTGTCCCCTTCAGTCCCAGGGAATTGACAATCCAGAGGATCCCCTGGAGCGCTGATGGTCAGCCCAACCTCTGCTCTGGGTCTGGGACCCGCTGACACCATCCTCCATCCATGTAGCCTGCCCCATCCTCAACTATGCCCACCCAGGAAGTCTAATGGGCTGCATGGTGCCGGTCAGCTAACATGGGTGTCCCTGGGTGCTAGACACCTGACTGTCCCATCTTGGGGCTCCTTCTGACCATCCCTGCCACCCCTCAAAGTGGAGTGCTGTGGCCAGACTTTGAGGCCCTACTTCCTTGCTGGCCCAGACACAGCCGGTCTCAGCCCCGTGTGGGTGCCTGCACCCAGGACCTAGCAGGCAGCATCCCTCACTCTGCCCAGTACTCCAGCAGCCCAGGAGAGCATGCCTTGTCTCCACTCCCAGGCCGCACACAGCTCCTGGTCAGGGGCCTTGGCATTCACTGCTGGACAACAGACAGTCACTAAGTGAGGAGTATGCAGAGAGTTAAACAGTTTGAAAATGAGAGCTGCATCAGGAGCTCTTATAAGATGAACAGCTAATCACTTCCAAAGCCCAGTACTCACAAGCATCCCTTAATACAGTAAGCCTATATGACCACAGGACTTTCCATCCGGTTAGGCTTTACAATCAGTGGTGCTGGCAAAGGATGTCGAAAGCACCGCGGACTGCCAGGAGAACAAACGAAGCTGCCTTGGAAGAAGTGCTCACATACCTTGGATGTGCATCAGGAGAGAGCAGTCCCTGGAAAAGGAAAGCACGCCTGGTGAAGCAGAGGGGCAGCAAAAGAGGCGGAGCCTTCAAAGAGATGGGCCGGCACAGTGACGGCAACAATGGGCTCAAACCTAACAGTGACGGGGGACTGGCAGTGCCCGTTCTATGCACACAACGTGGGGGCCCCTGTGAGTTGGAAGCGCCCCAATGGATGGCACCTAACAGCAGCATCAAGCTTAAAACCAATAGAGCAGCGGTTCTCAACCTGTGGGTCGTAACTCCTTTGGGGGTTGAACGACCCTTTCACAGGGGTCGCCCAACTCATAACCGTAGCAAAATGACAGTGATGAAGTAACAACGAAAATAATTTTATGGTTGAGGGTCACCACACCATGAGGAACTGTATGAAAGGTGGAGACCCACTGCATTATAGGAACAAGATTTAAACCACTTAAAGGAAAAGAACCTTAAGGAATTCCTGTTGCCTAGCAAGGCCCCTGATGAGCGGACAAGTGATCTGCCACTTACAAAGCAATCTCCTCTAGTCTGAAAGCAAAGTTCCGCCAGGCAGCCAGTTCCCTTTCCTCCACTTGCTCTGAAGTGTCTTCGCTTCGCTCTCTCTCCTTTGCAAGCTCTCCTCAGTGCTGGACTAAGGGCTGGAGGCTCGGCCCGGCAGCAGCATGGGCAGAAAGGCTTGGTGGAAGCAGTGCTTCCCGGGCCTCAGAGCCAGGTGCTGCCCTGCAGCCTTCTCCACAAGCCGGTCAGCGTGGGTCCCAGGGAGTGACTCAACGGCAGGAGGCTGGCCTTCCTGGTCTGGGAGCTGCCCACTGAGCTTCACTGAAATAGCTAAGTACACTCTCTTGACTGTTCAAAATCAGATGCCATCCAAAATAGAAAGTCCCCAAAAAGGAGACGGAAAAAGCAGAATTAGGGGCCCTGAACACTCGCTGAGATGGCGCATCTCCTCCATGTTCTTGAGTGATCGATTCTGAAATGACGGGGCGGGGGGGGGGGGACGACACCCAGAGGGCAGTATGCCCCTGTATGTGGGCTCCGACACCAAAAGATTCACCTTCCTGTCCCTTTAAGTGACACCCCCTCCACCACACACAGACAGTGAGGGGCAACAAGGGATCGGAGGAGGTCTCCCTCTGCATGCAGGAGGCTCAGGGGTAGCTCTTAACCAAGGCCCCTCCTCTGCAGCCACCTGCCCGTGGAGGCTTGTGCATCTGTGATGCTGAACGGGCCAGCAGAGCTTCCCGACTAAGACCGACTAGGAAGAAAGGCCTGGTGATCTTCTGAAAATCTGTCACGAAGAGTCTATGGATCCCAATGGCTGGATCCACACGGATCATGGGGATGATGCAGTTTCATTCCACCATGCATGGCAAGAGTTAACAAGAGTGGGGGGGGGGGAGACAAACAAGAGTCGGGGCTGACTTGAAATCAGCTCAACACCATGCTCAATAGTAACCCCACACAACTTTCAACTATTAGGTACAAAGATCACTTCTTTATTACTCAGCACACCTGAGGAATGTGATGTACAGTATATAACGTGTGAGGTGTTTACCAGCCTCATTACTGTTCACTCACATAACCCTAAGTTAACCCTTAGTCCTCGGAACCTCTTGGTTGGAACTGAGGGGATGTGTTTCGCCATGTTGTGGGTGGCCCTGTCCACTAGAGAAAAGGAGGTTTCCACAGCGTCGACAAGGAGGGCACCGTGCGAGATGTCACAAAATAACCACGCCAGTGGCTCCAGAGGGAAATGGCAGTGGGCATGTAAAACTATGGCAGACATGTGAACCAAACAACAAACACTCACTCACACACGAAGCACAGCCCAGCACACAGGGCCCTTGGTCCTGCTGCCTTTCAAAGCAGGTGGAGTTACTGTCCCAGTAAGTGGCTGTGAGAGTCTTTAAAGAGCATTCCCCTTCCATTACACGCAAATGATCTCTCAATCGAGAATCGATCTCGCACTCCAAGGCAACTGTGGAGGAGAGGCTCAAATAAAATGTCCACTGAGGGTCCTGGTCCAATAACAGAGGTCGAAACCTCCAGTCTTCAGTTGTGGCCAAATGCTTTTATTTCCCTTGTAATTTTCTTTCAGCATAAATACGAACCCTAAAACACACCCGTTTGGAGGACGGCCCGGCAGCTGTGCAGAGCAGAAGAAAGAGCTCCCTGTGCTCCGGTGAGCGGCAGCCACTTGAAACCTCGCACCATTGTCTGGAGACAGTCACATGAAAGCCAGGCCTGGCAGCAACGTGTCAGGCCGCCACCTGAAACTTTGTTACTTCCCATTCATTAAGGAAACAATTAGCAGTGTGCACCAGGCCCTGCAGACCCCACCACCGCCCCCTCCCTCCTTCCGGTCTCCTCAGAAGAAGAGACTGTACAGGACGTGGGTCTGATTGGGACAAGGTGCCAGGAGAGGGCTGAGAAGCAAATCTCTGCTCTCCCTTCTTGAGCAAAACCGACCTTCTCCCAGCACTTGCTGCCTCGCAGCTTAAATTAATCACAGCTGAAAACACAGGGCTGCCATCTGGTTTGAAAAAGCAAGGATAAGGGAATAAAATGAAAGGGTTTTTGGTACTAACCTCACTTTAATCATTGCCAAAGAGCATGAAGACAGTCCAGCGTCCTCCCACAAGAAAGCCCCGGGCCCCGCAAACTTGGCAAGCCATCCAGGCGCAAACCCAGGAGAGGCAGGGCACTGTCAGAATAAGAGTCCCGGCCTGCGAGGAGGCGAGGGCCCTGTCTTTCCCAGCACCCCTCCCTGCAGAAAGGAAAGTTCCCTCGGGCCGGGAATAGGTGAGCAGCCCCTGGGAGGGGTTATTTGCAGAACGTCCTGCCAAAACATGACATGCCTGGTGACCAGTCCGTTTCTGCTGCTGGAATGGTCGCACGTGATTTCCTCTTTCTTTGTTTCTCCACCTTCCGTAACATAAGGCTTTCATAAAACTCTACGAGGAGAAGGCTGAACAAAGCTGGGAAAGGAAGGTGGCCGGAGAAGGGGGCCGGCTCCACAGGCTAGGCAGCAGGAATGCCAAACATCCCAGAGCGAGGATCCTCCCCGCTGCTGGAGCCTCACGCCTGGCTTGTAAAAGCCACTTCCGCCAGCTCTGTTCTGCTCTGCTCCCACTCGGAGAGTTCCAGAAAGGAGACTCTTCTCTATCAAGGCTCTGCATCGGCAGAGAAGTGCCCACTGGGGCGCAGGGAAGGCAGGAGCACCCTCGGCTCCCCTCCTGCCGGTCCTGATGAGCTGGAGCTGAGAGCAAGAAGTTGCTGAGTCTGCAACGTTCTTAACCCGAGCCCAACTTCAGAGTGCACAGAAGTGGGGCACGCAGTCAGCTAGTCAGCCCACTTTAAATGGTTGCCCGAGCTCTCCTAGACCCAGGTGAGTTTTGCAAACAAAGCCTGGATGCACCTGAGCCCCAGGTGCTTTCAGAAAGTGAGGCCAACAAGTCACTGTGGT
>NW_022103928.1:25827547-25834094 GCF_000313985.2 Echinops telfairi
CCCAATGCCAGGGACAAAGAAGGCACTGGGGCTGGAAATGGTTGAAGAAATGCACCGATGAAGGCGAAGTTCCAGGCATCCAGAGCTAAAGTCTATTACACACGCACACACGAGCTTATCTGGAAGGCCCACGCGGGCACGTTACACTGTACAAAGACACCGGACAGCTCTCTGTTCTTCTCAGAACATCTTAGAAGCCCTGCCCCCACCCCTTAAAAAAAGGATGGAAGATCACCTTGAAAAACAAAAAACCTCACACAAACTATATTTTAAAACACACAGAAGACAAGACAGAAAACTGGTTGCTTTCCTCATGTATCTTCAAGAGGATTTGTAAAATAAAAAGTTGTAGCACGTCAAATGAACAAACATCCTAATTTTAAACAGGAAGGAAACAAGACAAAGCTATAAGAAACAGGATAGAAGACATGCAAATTGGAAATAAGCACATAAAGCAGAAAATGTGAGTTTCGGAGGAGCCAGCAGCTATTTTAAAAAGCAACAGTGCATGGGAAGGCTGCTGCTGTGGCCCAGGAGTAGCTCACTTGCACAGGGGGCGAAGGGGATTGGACCTGGGAGCCTCCAGGGGTTCAAAAGCAGGAGGTGGCACAGAGCAAAGAGTGGGTCCCCTGACCCAGAAATTCCACTTTTAGAAAAGCCACGTGTGAACTCTGAACGTCGTGGTTATACAAAGATTCACAGAGCAGCTCTGCAAATACTAGGGAGACACTGTAAACAATCTAAATCTCGCTCTCTGTCAAAAGTTATTTTGGTTGTAAGCAGTATTAACACTAACTAGCTGGCGAGGGAGGAAATAAAGGGTGCATTTACTGGGAGAAGAGCATGGTGTTTCTTAGAAACGGAAGAAGATTTTAACTTCCAATTCTTGAAAACCAAGAGGGAGAGAGGACAGACAGACAGACAAACACTGTGCTGGGAGGCTCAGCACCAGCCACTGCCCGTCTTCCCACTCCAGCCACTAGTGCAAAGCCCACTCTTCTTCAGCCATAGTTTAGGTCCTGCCAATGCATCATAAGATGCTGTGCCTCCTCCCAGAGCAGCTCCATTAGAGTTCTCTTTGTATCAGGGCGCTGACAGATGCCAGGTCCTTTTAACGCATATCAAATGCTCCTTCCCTCACACAAATGCTATCAGGTCTCACTCAGAAAGGTTTGACTTGTGCTTCAAATGGCTTATTTGTAGGTAAGAAATCAGGGTTCTCACCAGAAAGCCACTGAGTACAATCTGGCAACTCTGAAGAGGAAAAAACCCACGAATTGCTTATCTTCCTCCAGAGTAAATGCAAGTTCTGGATTTTTTTTTTTCTTTAAGTACAGCTGTTGGAATTGCTAGCTAAAAATAGAAATGAGCCTCTGTAGGAGTGATAAAATCTTACAAGAAGATGATTTACATGATCCTGAATCAGGCATAAGAAATTTACATCTTTTTCCCAAGGAGCAGCTAGAGCAGTGGTTCTCCACCTTCCTCATGCTGCGACCCTTTAATACAGTTCCTCATGTGGTGCTGACCCCCCAACCATAACATTATCTTCGTTGCTACTTCATAACTGTCATTTTGCTACTGCTATGAATCGGGCGGCCCCAAAGGGGTCTCAACCCACAGGTTGAGAACCGCTGGGAACTGAGGTTCCATACCTTGCAATTGGCAGCCCAATGCATAACCCACTACAGTCAGAATCAACTCAAAGGCACTGAATTGATTTTTTTTTAGGGGGGTTATTCCTTAGCTATTCTTGTTCCAAAGTTTGTGTCCCCTCCTCTCCTGGGACTTCTCTCCCTCCCCCTGCCCCCTATTTCTGAGCTCATACTTCCCGCCACAAACTACTTTCCAGGTGCATTCAGTAGACCCCCGGCAGCACCCTGTGGGTTGGAGACCGGTTTGCAGTGGCCGTGGTCTTTCTTCTGAGGTCCCTCCAATGGACTCACACCCCCTTTCCCAAGCTAGCAGCCAAGTGCATTAATGGTTTGCACCCAGGGATTCCAAAGTGCTGTATGAGAGAGCCAGATTTCACTCTGCAGCTTAACAGGGAGGAGGTGGAGCCCTCTCTTCTCAGGCTCTCAAGAAACACCTGGTGATTGCGGAGCTGCTTAGCTATTGGTCCGTTCTCACAGAGTCCCCACTACCTAGGTGTATCCACCTTGACTGATTAGCTCTTAGAAAGTATAGAATCTTTCTGCGTTGTAGTCATCTGAATATGCAGTCCCACAAGGTCTTTCTGAACCAAAACACAGGGAGGAAGGAGAACTCCTGGGGGCATACACAGAGCGCTCAGCCGAGAACAAATCAACGCAACAAGGGGTGCAGCAGAAACTCTCAGGGAAAATACTTGGGCTTTGAGAGCGTTTTAGGCCAGGTGTCCCCAAACTGCGGCCCTCCGTGGACATTTATCCAGCCCGCCGGGTATTTTTGCCACGTTTGTTTTTTTACTTCAAAATAAGATATGTGCAGCGTGCATAGGAATTTGTTCATAGTTTTTTTTAAAAACTATAGTCCGGTCCTCCAACGGGTCTGAGGGGCAGTGAACTGGCCCCCTGTTTAAAAAGTTTGAGGGCCCTGTATTTAGGCAAATGTGCAAAGTAGCCAAGGCGGTCCACACAGAGATCTGTTTGCTTTTTCACTTCTGTCACCTGAACCAATCTACTCTTTGGGGGTTCATCTCCCAGAAGGAATGCTGGGCCACCCCTCTACCTGGGAGACTCACGCAAGCAAACAGATTCTCATTTATACACCCTTACCCCTGTCCAGGCCAGGACTAGGGCCACATGTATAAGAAACAAACAAACAGAGGAGTAAAAACAAACAAACAAAAATCTCCTTCATGCAATAAACGTGGGAGGCCTGTGACTCAGAGTCAACATGGGGGTAAAACCATTTCACTGGAAACGAGACCTGCAGGGAGGGCTAGTGGCTCGGCTCACAAGCTGTACAACTGCCGATTGCCGAGACCTTGCCTGCTCCGGTTTGGAGACCAGGTGTGGGCACAGGAGGGCAGCGGAGGTTGTGGGACTCTCTCTGCCCCGGAGTGTTTGCCAGAATAAACTTCAAGGGGAAAAAACCAAGTACCCTACGGTGCCGCTCAGGGGTTGTCAATTGCTGAAAGCATTTCTTACAACCTAACCTGTCCGTCCAAAGGAAGATGGTCTCGACAGTGTTCGTAGAGGGCCTCACTGTCCACTTGACCGTGCACGCACCACCAGCACCAGCACGTGGCGGAGGGGCCCTGGTAGTGTGGTCCTTCAGCGTGGCTCTGTGGGAGAACAAGCGCTCTGTCCCATAGAGATGACAGCCTAGGTCACTCCCTGGGCACTTCTGCTCTGTCACGTGCCCCTGTGAGTGGGAACCGCTCATGGGCACCCAGCAGCCCAACAGCACTCATCGGCCATCGAAACACTGCGGACCACGGCGGTTCACCCCACACCCAATCTCAAGCAGGTCTGAGGGCTCGGGCCTGCCCGGCACGATTCGGGGCTAACAACAGATAATAATAACAAATTGTTACTGTCAGCTTTCATGACACCAACATACCAGGCAGCCCCTGACTGAGGAACGTAATAGCGTCTGTTGAAGGAGACCGAGTGATGGGCACTCAATGGCAGCCAAACGCCAAGGTTTTAGAGAAAGAAGTGCTAACCCCCCATCCCCAAGCAGAAGGCAGCTCCATCTGCCGCAAGGAAGTGGCCAGAAAACCGGGCCTGAATGTGAGTGAGTCCCCATGCAGGAATGGCTGTACACAGAAAGTACCCACAGGAGAGGGCAGTGCTCATGGACAGGGGCACTTGGAGCGGACCAGGGGCGTGGAATGATTCCAAGCAAAGATCAACATTTCGGAAACCTTCATTGAGCACGTCAGTGCCAGGAAGACCAGTCAAGAGGGCACTGCCCTGGAAATGCGGTCTTCACAATGCCAGGGCAGAGTCTATGGGTTTAACTGGGTGTGGTGAGGAACCTGGTGCCCTAGAGGCCATGCCAACACTTAACATGCTCAGCGATAACTCACCGTGCCCGCCCCCCTCCCCCTGCCCCCCACACTGGGCAGTTCGCATTCATCCAGGCGAACCTCACAAGAAAGGCCTGGTGATCTACTCCTGAGAAACCAGCCATTGAAAGCGCTCGTGTGCAGTTTGACACCTGGGGTCGCCATGAATTGACATCAACTAGACAACACCTGGTTTATTTGGAAGCGTGGGTGGGACTGATGTGGGAGCTGAGATGGAAGAGAGGGGTCATGTCTAGGTAGATCTGCTTTGGGAGACTGGCTGTCTTCATTAAGATGACAGGGAACAGAGACCAGCAGCAGGCTGTTGGCACGCCTGCAGGAGGCGGAGCTGCTAAAATGCATTCCAGGTGAGTGAGTTTACAGTGGGCCAGTGACATGCAGCTGAGAGGTGGGGCTATAGATCTGCAGGTTAGACCTCACTCAGCTGGACGGATAAAGACTTGGGAATCATCAACCCACAGTTGTCAGTCAAGCCACGAGTTTGCATGTGACTCACAGAATGACCTCGCCTCGGTGACCTCACGCTGCCGTCACAGAAACGGGACACTGAACAATAGCCCAATGTGTAAGCCACCAGGGCTCCTCAAAATTTGGCCAGGGAACACATTTCCCCACCACATCTCCAGGGAGGCGTGTCCTGGGACAATCTATGGGCAATGGGCCTCTGGTGTACCAAGGAGGCACTCACTCCTTTGAACGGCGGATACAGCCGAGGAAAGGCACTACAGAGCGTTCCCGGGCACATCTGGGGGGCAGTGGTTGGGGGGGTGTCACCCACACAGGGGCTTACGGATTCCGTTTGAGCTAGCTCCCCGGCTGGTTTCTGAAGTTTTTCCCACTTGGCCTGGCCCCAGTAGTTTCCGGAGCTGCTTTCCAAGTGGGTATTTCTTTGGTCTCTGAGGAAGAGAAGGCAGGCCATGATGTCCATTGGAGGAAGCAGTGGGAGATGGCTCCCTTCTGCTCGGTGGGGCTGGCAGGCCAGGATCCAGAACTCGGGCGTCATGTTTGGCAGTTTCCAGAGCAGAACAGCACTGCAGCATGAAATCCCCAAATTGTGCTTTGGAGACAAGCTGTGAGGACATTTCATAAGGAAGGGGTTTGGGGCTTGGATTTGGGTTGTCTGCCTGTCTGTTCTCCACCCACAGAGGCAGCGAAGCAGATTGAGCCCCAAGTGCTGCCGCTGATAAAGCAAGCCGGACACTAGACACAGCAGGCGGGGCTCGTCCACGGCCTCGCTAGGTCCCAGCCGCATGCAGCTCAGGCAAGGCGCACTTCACGGAGAACCCAAAGAAACGCAAAAGAACCATCAACCCCCACACACACCCAAAGGCGCACCCCCCACCCCCACGCCAATGGAATAAGCCAGCTCCAAGTGGCCGCCCCAAATCGAACAGAACAAGACACGGCCTTGTCCTGTGCTCGGTCTCTGCGGCCGAGGGCTCAGCAGTCTGCACGACAATGTCCTTTTGTGATCCCCGGGGTTCTCCGCGGCTACTTTTCTGAGACAGCAGGCCAGGCTTTTTCTTCCTCACCCACTGCCACTGAGCCGATTTCAACCCGAGCCTTTCTTGCTAGTCTGACTGAGTCTGGAAGCTCCACTGGCTGCTGTCCACCACGGGTGACCCCTCAGGTGTTTGGAATATCAGTGCCATGAGCTCCCGGTGTCACGGCAATCACACGCTTCCACAGCAGGGCCCACGGGCACAGGAGTAGCATCACACCGCACACAGACTCAGGACAGCCTGGCTTTGCACTGCAATGAGAAGTGGGTCCTGAGATCATCAAAGCAACACCATGATGAAGCCTCTACATACGAAACAGGTGTCACCTGTGCCCGAGGGAAGGCTTCATGAAAACAGCCCTCAGAGCTGAAGCTGGGGTGGAGGGGCTGGGGAAGTACCGCCTTGGATTATTGAGTTTCCTCAAGTTTTCAATAAATGCCTTCTAAACACAGTCCTATTTCCGCCCCTCTCTCCAGTTTCCAAAGGTCAATTTGTAAAGGCGCCGGCTAATGGAAGCGCTCACACACTATGCATGCTCTCTGCTGTAGTTTTCTGTTTAAAAAGCCCTCCTATCAAGGTTCTCTTCCCACTTCATGAACATCACCAGAGTGAGTTAGACGCACACAGGCAAACCACTTTCCCCTGCAACAGTCCCTGGATGAAGCTTCCAGGGTGCAGGGCAGCCGCTTTATTCCGTGTGTCCGACTCTTGGCACCCTGGGCATCTCTTCATTTCCTGTGTTATTTAGCCAGAAAAACACAGGTAGCAGGATGGTTACCTTTCCGGCTCGCTGCAAAGACTCTTAAGGCAGAAATGATGCCTGCTGGGAAAAGGCTGATGTCAGCTCTTAAGAGCACAGCTCCTGGAGGATAAGGAGGCCTTTGTTTTCAGCCGAACTGTGAAAATGAGAAAATGCCGCTTGTCTGACAAACAAGAAACCCACACAACATAGGTCAGGTCCATGGCCTTTACTGAAAGGGATCACACTTCATTAGCGCAACATTCCGTGCAACAGAGAGATGCAGGC
>NW_022103928.1:25836143-25836998 GCF_000313985.2 Echinops telfairi
TGAGAATGATGAGGGCAATGAATGTACAAATGTGCTTTACATAATTGATGTATGTATGGATTGTGATAAGAGTTGTATGAGCCCCTAATAAATTGATTAAAACAAAACAAAAAAAGAACAGACAGCCTCATCTTTCTCCACAGAGCAGCTGGTGGTTCTGAACTGCTAACTTTGTAGTTAACAGTCTAACCCTTTCCCGATAGGGTCAAGAGAGCTCCTACGATCTATAAATTGGGGAAATTACAAAACAAAAAAGAACCTTAATTTCACAAGTCCTGCCTGAGTTTCTGAGTGAATCGGTTATCGCTGTGTGGCTGTCAGTTGCTATCAAGTCAGATCTTATGCACAACGGAACAATGCATGTTATTCAATGTGACTAAAATAAGACACTCTCTTAAAGCCCAGGCCATGTGTGGGAGTTCACATGAGAGGCTGTGTGCAGTGGGGAGGGGTGGAGAACGCCGGGCTAAAACACCCGAGCACGGACCACGCTACCGAGCAGGGTGTGGGAGTACCCATGGGCACAGAGACACAGCACAGAGGGCAGGGAACACAACCAGACAGCCTCTGCTCTGTGAACTCCGGAGGGAAGACCCGAGGCAAAGATGTGTCTTCATGACCAGAGCTCATTTGACAAAGGCTCCAGATGGAATCTTTCAGACAGATTTACCCCTGGCCTAGGCCACTCCTTTAAAATCAGCAACATCTTTGAAATAGTAATTAACACAAGAAACAAAACACTTTCCTAAGCAGAAAGATCACTCCTGTTTGCTCTTTCAGAGCCCTCCTCCACAAAGATGCCATTTCAAGCCTATTCAGGGATGCTGAGGGGGTCAAGGCTTCTGCAGTCCTGGG
>NW_022103928.1:25838488-25840035 GCF_000313985.2 Echinops telfairi
GTCAGCCCTCTGTAGGGAAACCCAGTAAGAACAGAGGCCTAGGGAAGAGGAGAAAGGAGAGGGGAGGGGCAAAGGAAACAGGCCCCCAGAGGCTGGCTCGTCCGGCCTGGGTAAGCCAGAACACCCTGCATCAGACTTCAGGAAGAGTCAAAGTGGAGACAACAACCAGGGGCACAGTTCACACCAGGGCTGGGAGAAGGAATGCTTCTTTCACACGGCCCTTCCTCGTTCATCACCGATTGCTACTTCGGATGTGGCAAAAACAGCCGGTTGGAACACACATTGCACGTAGCTAGCCACTGTGGCTTTGATCCCAGTGTGAGCTCCTGGGCTTTGCCCTTTCTCGGGGTAGGGTCAACTACTCTGCACCCGTACCCACCACTGATCAAAGTGGACGGTCGCTCCTGGCCTGTGAGCTCCAAGTGCATTCTCTCTTGATGCTGTTGTTGGATGCCTAGAGTTGGCTCTGACTCTCGGCGTCCCCAAGCCCAACAGAACCACTCTCCCCACGCTGGGGCCCGCTGATGCAATGGCGGCGTCTTCTGAAAGCCTTCTAACTTTGCAGCTCATCTTCCAGCTCCGACAACTGGACTGGGCAACATTTTGTTGCGAGCTGTAGGGTTTCCACTGGCTAACATCTAGAAGCAGCTTGTCATGGCTTTCTTCCTAACGTGTGTTAGTCTAGAAGCGCCCCGGAAACCTGTCCACCACAGAAGACACTGCCACCGCTGGTACCTGAAAATGCTGGTGGCAGAGCTACCAGCGGCACAGCAACATGAAAGCCACTCCAGTTTGCAATAAACTGACAGACTGTACAGTGCGTATGCGTCAACGCAATACAACAGTTACTTAGCACCTTCCACGTGCTGGGCGTTGGATGGGTCAGGTGTCCTCCTAGGGCAAAGGGGTGATGGCTCAGTGGAAGGACCACTGGCTTTAGTGTCACACAGCGGGCTCATCCCAGTTCCACCCCTCCCCCTGTCAAAGGCTCCATGTCTGCTTCTAGAAACCGCTGACACCTACCTACCTCACAGGGTCCCGTTCACCGTGAGAGTTCAGTGAAATCAGACACGAGGGGGCTGCAAACATTCCTGGAAAAATCTCACTACCTTTTCATTCCATTTTCCACAAACACTGAGAGCTCCCTTGTTTCTAAAGTTTCCAGCACAGAACTGATACATAGCTGAGTACTTAAAAGATGTTTCCTTCATCTTGTACCTAGCCAAAGGAACAGTTCAACTGTCGACCCCACTGCAAACCTCCACACAGACTACTCCTGCCACACCCCCACCCCCCACACAAAGCTAAAGATAGCTTTCATTCCGTAAAGTCGGATTCCCTTATGCCCTTCAGCACAGCCTCCCCAGCAGGTCCTGCCGGATGAGCAGCGTAGAGTCAGCCAGCCACAGAACCAACATGCCTCTCTAGCACTGTCACACTGGGCCCACTGTGAGCTTGTAAGGGTTGTTACTGATTGCAAGACCATGCACTACAGCATGGTCAGATTATCAAACACTGGAAACTACCTAAATGCCCAAACGCAGGGG
>NW_022103928.1:25842064-25843352 GCF_000313985.2 Echinops telfairi
GTCCTGACAGACACTATGAAGGCCGGAAAGAAGGAAGCTCCCATGTGTCCATTAGTTACCAAAATTAGTTGCACGCTCTTGGCAGCAGAACAACGGAGCCAGTGGTCAGTATAAGACATGAAAAAAAAAATTATCAAGGGTTCATCAGGGAGGGAGGGGGGAGAGGGGGAAAATGAGCTGATACCAAGGGCTCAAGTAGAAAGAAAATGTTTTGAAAATGATGATGGCAACATATGTACAAATGTGCTTGACACAATGGATGGGTGGATCAAGAAGTAGATCCCCCAATAAAATGATTTAAATAATAATTAAAAAGTGTGCACCTTCAAAAACCTCCAGCTAGTGCTGCCCAGTTTTTAACAAACTCTATCTCCAAAAATAGTGAAATTTCTCTAGTGATAGAATAAGAAGAAAACACTTTCAATACACATTCTTAATATTCCAAGAAGCTAAAACCCCCAAATCATTTAGCAATCTCCTGAAAGAGTCAAATACCACCAACCCATTCTCTTTCAGACAAATAAGGGCCTACAATTTATTCCTGAAACTTACACATTTTAATAAACAGAAGGGACCTTGCGCTCGATCTATCTGTATCCGGGAGAAGACGTTCCACCCAAACAACAGCTCTTACGGAAGACCTGCACGGGAGGACACGCAGCTCCTTGTCCCCTTGCCCTGAGCCCCGTCATTAGGCTCTTAGCAAACACGGGCAGAAGCCCTTCATGATGTTTGAGAACGTGACTGCCGCGCTGTAAACAAGTGGTGACGGGCACGGTGAACCAGCCAGCGCCGCTCAGCCCTCCTTCTTGCACAGGCTGCAGGGCCCCTGCCTTGTTTTCCTAAAGCTTTCCTTATGACGTCAACTGTGCACATGCAATGTAGCAATTCCATCTCCCGCCTTAAACCCTGAAAACGGTTTACAGTGCCACCACAGTTAGCTCCCTGGGGAGTTACAAAATCACTTTCTAAAGCCTACAAACAATGGGGGGGGGAGGTGATCTTAATAACTTCTCCAACTGAGTGCTCACCATTTGCCAGCCACTACACCACAAACTTGATGATAATCCTACAGAGGACTATTATAACCACCACCCCCAAAGAGAGGCAGGGACCCTGCCTACAGTGTCCACTCAGACACTCCGCCCTCCCCCAGCTGTATTCTTACTCTTGGCTAATACCCGCATCTCTCTGCATCTACATGGCTGTACAGTGGTCTATGATCCATATCTCTGCATGAGACTCATTTCGAATGCAGGCACGTAGCTGCATAATAGCAGTTGAGGTG
>NW_022103928.1:25845108-25850824 GCF_000313985.2 Echinops telfairi
TCACAGTGACCCTACAGGACAGAGTAGAACTGCTCCTTCTGGTTGGCAAGGCTGTTACGTTTGTACAGGAGCAGCGAGCGCCTCGTCTTTCTCTTGGGGGGAACCCCCTGTGCCACCAGGGATCCGTCCTGGCAGCAGAGGAGCACCATAGACCCGGGCTGCATAACCAGCACAGCCTGGCCACTGGCTGGACGAGCTGCAGAGAACCATATGGCCCTAGCGCTGAGGTGCACCCAAGCCGAAGCAAAGACGCCCACACGACCCCAAGAAGGCACTTACAGATGGGGGTTGAAGATGCGACTCATCTTGGAAGCATGGTCGTTTTCACAGTCACGGTCGTCGTCGGCTTGCTCCATGCTGAATTTCCTCTTGCTGGGGCTGATGGGAGGAGGGCCTGTGCGGTGGCTGGTGAGGGCAGAGGTCACGGGGAGGGTCTGCATCCTGGGCTCTCCCCTGAGAGCAGCTTCACCTGCGCAGAGAGATGACGGAGCGGTCAAGTAGCAGCAATGCCCCCAGTGCAGTCCCCCAGCCCCGCCTCCCGCCTGCTCGGTCCCAGTGGAAAGTCTTTGGCAAGGGGACGGGCCCGCCTGCCATTCTCAGAATACGGTCTGAATGTACAGTCAGCTGCCAAGGCTGAGGCATTTTACACAAACGTGGTTTTTTAGCACAATAACTCTTTGGGGTAGAGTTTAAAAATAAAAGCTGCAATAAAGGAATGGGGGCGGAGGCATTGGCCACAAACAATCTGGAAAGGTCACCTGAAGTAATAAAGGTCTTGGCATGTGGGCATTTGGCTCCACACCTGTAAGAAAAGTCCCTCTGCACCCATTCATGAACACTGCTACACCCGACTCACTTTTCTGGCTTGTTACATTTTAAAAATATTTTTGGAATGTCACTTTGTCCCATGAAGAAAATGTATGGGTTGGTAGTTCAAGTATTCCCCCTGCAGTCCCCCCCAAATTACAAAGAAATAAAAATACATTGTTTAACGAGAAATCTCAGCTTTTTACAGTATACTCAAAGAGGCACATTAAGCCTATTATGGTTATTATTGGGGCAGGGTGCCTGCGCCCACATAACTTGTCTCCAGCGTACACGTAAGTAACTGTGCGCGAAACCGTTGCTCAGAAGTCAGAGACAGTTTAATTTGACTAGGCATCTTGGTAAAGTGTTTCACGCCGGATTTTTTAAAAACCTTTGGGTTAGAGTGGTAACTTTTCCCTACCTATAAATTGAACTAAGCGTCGTCGCCTCAGATAATTCATCAAGGCGGTATAACTTCTAAAAGGTAGGCGCAGATGTAATCCTCGCTTTCAGAGAAAACATCCAACTTTCCCAGCCCTATGGGGAGGGGGCCCTGCCTTTGGCACAGATAATGGCCCCTTTGTTGTGCCGGGCGTGTTGGCCTCAAAGCCTGTCCCCACTTGGTCACAATCTCAGAGAACCATTAGGTGAAAGTCAGCTTCATTCGGGGCCTTGTGGTCCCTGAGCAAGGAGACCCTTGTCTGCCGCCACGTTATTTTCCCATCATCGCAGAGGTGCGGGCAGCGGGGACAGGAGTCTGCTTCATGCCCGCACGACAAGCCTGTTGTTGTTAGGGAAAGAGGTGAGGCAAGAGCCTTCTGAATGTTCACCAGGAAAAATAGAATGTTTGCCAGCTTAGCCAGCAAGATGTAAACTAGCAAACATACAGTGACCCAGAATAGCCTTCAGCCGGGGTTTCTCGTCAAGGTTCTGGCAGAGCAGCAAAGCTGGGACTTTCCATCTTATGCGAAACGCCCCCAAACAGGTCCTCGCGGGCCTGCTATACGCAGGACGCTCCAGTTACACCGACTTTGCCCCCTAGTTTGTATTTCACTTTAAACAACAAATACTTATACCTTGCTAAATCATAATAGCCCCACCCCCTACCCCACCCCTCCCCCCCACCTTATGCTGTCCAGTATGAGCCTCCATTATCTATGGACCCCCAATCCATGATGACCCTGCACCAATGCATTGTGTCTGACAACAGACTGCTGTGATTGTTGAGTCTGAGTTGCTTACTCATCACCACAGAATTGATTCTGACTCCGACCGACCCTGCATAGGGTTTTTCCAAGGTTTTGGAAATCTTTATGGAAGCAGACGGCCTCATCTTTCTCCCTTGGAGCAGCTGGTGGGCTTGAACCACCAACCATGTGGCTAGCAATCCAACGCTTATGTGACAGTGCCACTGGGATTTGTGTGAATATATGGCAAAGGGGGCTGTAACTGTTTTAATGAAATAGAGAACATCTGCTCTGGGAATGAGGGCCCTGGTGTTCTGATCTTGACTCTTATTTAAGACTGGTGGGTGGTTCTACTGAAGCCCAGTCCCACTCAGGAACCCGTGAGACCACCCTGAGTTAGCATCACCTTGGGGGCAATGAGAGATGCAGATAGGGTGAACTAGCTAATAACAAGAGTTCCTTTCAGATCCTGGCATATGATCCAATCCTATGATCCACAGCCCTATCATCCATCTATCAAGTAACCAACCAACTAGCATTTACTAAGAAATTATAACTTGTATAATACTGAATTAAGGGAACGAAACCCACAGTATATACCTCATGGATTATACTGAACCGAGGTAAAAGAGTAAGTCTGTGGTCAGATATATTTGGAAACCATTATATTAAACAGCTTTCACAGGCATTTCTTAGCTATCAAACTTCTTTTCGTCTAAGGCACAGTGTGTTTCCAGACAGAAACCCAGTCATGCGACGTTCAATCTCCTCCCCCTTCGTCCCCATCACCCTACACAGTGCTGTAAACTCAGTCTTCCAAAACACCAGGTGAACTCGGCAACTGGTCCAGAGCCTTAAATACCCAAGCCACTGAAAAACATCCTGCATTCAAACCCGTTTGGCCCCAACAACTTTTCCAGCTTTCACTCCTGGTACTATTTCTCTTTGTGAATCCTAGAATTTCAGCCCTGAGAGTTAAAACTAGATGAGCCACCATATTGACTCGGGCTCCTTCCCCAATCTTCGTGTATTTTAATACTATCCATTTTGCCAGTCTGTTAAAATGCCTCCTCCCCTTCAGGAAGTCTCTCTTGATCACTCAAGGTGAAAGTCATTACTTCATTCCTCTGAACACCCACAGCAGTTTATCATTCTGGTACTTCTCTTCCTATTTTGTTTCGTGCCCCTTACAGCAGAGGGCGTTTTATCCACTGTCTGTGTCTAAGATAAGGTGACCAGATTTTAACATTGGTAAAGCGGGACACCATTGATAAAATTCATATCCTGGTGAAATAGCCACATGGCAGCCAAAAATCGTATACCCTAGCTTGTCGTGCATTCTTTCCAAAAATCGGGACTTTTTAAAAATGCCGTGGGACGCGGGAAATATTGTTAAAAATCGGGACTGTCCTGCCAAAAGCGGGACATCTGGTCACCTTAGTCTAAGAGCATAGCGCAAGGGCCCTTCCATATTGCAGATGGTCAATACATACTAACTGAATGGATGACTACTTGAGGCAGGGCAATGGGGTGGCCAGATTATAGAGCTCAGGATGTGCTAAAGATCAAAAATACCGTTAAAATAAAGAATTCTCAAAGATTTAGGGATGTATTTAAAAGAAGACATAGAAATGATGAAGAATTAGCCATCAGGTACATTCAACTCAAAATCATAATGAAATGTCACTGAATGCCCCTACAAGGGCCACGATCAAAACCAGGGAATAACTAGTATTGGTGAGAATGCAGAGAGACTGGAACCCTCATTCACTGTGGGCGGAAATGGAAAGTGGGCAGGCACTGTGGAAAACAATCTGGCTGTTCTTCAAATGGTTAAACACAGAGCCATTCCTAAGTACACATTTAAGAGCTATAAAGAAAACATTTGTCCACACAAAAACTTGTGCATGAATGTTCAAGTTTGGCTATTATTCATAATAGCCAAAAGGTATAAAAAAATAGATGTTTCTAACAACCGATGACAGGATAAATACACCCACACCTTAGGTATCAACATGGCTTTCCAAGATGAGGCTGTTAAGCAATAGTGTTGTGTGAAAACGGAGGATGACTACATCAGATCACAACACAGATGACTGTCCCCTTACATAACTGCCAAGTCCCCTGTTACTTTGTCAGCTGTCAAACCACTGAGACTCAGGGACCAGCCAAGTTGACACATAGCCTTAACCATCAGTAGGGCAGGCTTACTCTCACCTCACACCTCAGCATTTGTTACTACCAGAGGACATGCTAATTGTGCAAATTAGGCTTTTTACTGTTGCTGTAAACGCAAAATGTCAGATTAGCAGGATAGTCAATAATGAGGAATAGGTGGAAAATGTGGTATATCCACACAATGGAGTATTATTTGGCAATACAAAGAAATGAAGTACTGATGCACTCTATAAGAAGGATGAACCTTACGACTGCATAGTGGCCAATTTAATTCATATCAAGTGTCCAGAATAGGTAACTCCATAGAAATTGAAATTAGACTAGTGGTTGGCAGAGCTGGGGTGGGGGGATAGTGAGACATGACCACTAATAAGGATGGGGCGTCTTTGAGGAATGCTCATAATGTTCTGACATTGTGTCAAAGTCTGCACAGCGTTGTGCGTATATTAAAACCACAGAATTGTATGCTTTACATAGTACATGAATTATATCTCAGTAAAGCTATTAAGCCCTGCCAGAAAGAGAGGGGGGGGGGGGGAGGGGGGGACGGACGGACATGTGCAGGTAGGCAGATAGGTACAGACATGAGACCCCAGTACTATTATAGATTCTTCTCATTTTCATGATATTAACACTCAGTGTTCAGACTCATCCATTAATTTTCCCTGGAGCAAAAATAAATCTTACGTTACTGTAGTTATATTTCCCTCTGATGTTAAAATCTGATGAAAAATTAAGACATTACTTAGTATGCTCTAAGGAACCTAACCAGAGAACTGCTGGGAGTTATTCAGGCACTTGGATTCATTAGAGCCCACTGAAAGCTGAGGTGCAACTTGCAATCCATCAGTCAGTCAGAGCGGCTGAGAGCCTACTCCATGCCCAAGGCTGTGCAGGTCCTGTCAGCAAATGATGAAGAAGAAATGTATACAGTCCTGACCATGGCGGGTGGAGACGGAGACACACGCACGCATGCGCGCGCCAAAGGAATTTATCTTGGGGATGTACAGAGACATTTATTTTCCCCTTTTGTTCTAATGTGTGTTCCAAATTTCCCAAGGGTTTGGAAACTGAAAAAAGAGAGAAGATTGTCTTTCTCCTTTTTCCTTTTGAAGGATAAACAGAAGGGAGATCTGAGCTGTCTGCGTAATCCAGTAGTGTATTACTGAGTTTCCCAACCTGGCTTAGCTACAATTGTCAATTTAATGTTTTCTTTTTGGCTTCTGTTCACAATTATAACTAAGGAAGTTCAATCTTAGACTGTATTTGACTTTTTAATGAAAATATTTGTATGTAAGTATGTGTTATTGAAGAAAAATGCTTACAGTATATAACATATTTTTTAACTGCTGGATTCAGTCATGATGGAAGTTCTAATATGAGGGGTTTTCAAAAAGTCCATGAAAAAGAATTCCATTATCTTTTAAGTCCATTTTTTGCAAGCTTTTAAAAATATTCATTACATATTTCCCTCATTGGGAGATGAGCAAAGAATTAATCCAAGATTTCAGAAAGCTGTATTAATCAAAAAATAAAAATGTTAA
>NW_022103928.1:25851819-25854128 GCF_000313985.2 Echinops telfairi
AGCTCAAGCTTGAAAAAAACTTCATTGAAAAGTCATGTGGAGGACTGATTTCCAGTGTTCCAGCTCACAGATGTCTCCCAGCGCCCTAAGAGAGGTCTAGGGAGTCAACTAAAACCTACATAAATAAGAAAGGGCTTCAAAAACTTCATGGGAAAAGAACCCATGATCTTCTAATTCCATTTTCCACATTCTTTTTTAAGCTCTCTCATGTAACAGTACATGAAACACAGATAAAACACATTAGAACTAAAATAACGTTGGCCCAAACCTTCAAACAAGGGATACATGCAACAGAACCGGTATCCCAAGAGATTAACGAGTGTGTCTGGGTTAACAGCAGAATCCGGGGCAGAGGCAGGGTTAGAACTCAGGTCTCTGCCCTCCTGCCCCTTCACTTCAAAGGACAGACCAGCAGGGAGTTGTACGTGCACTTCAGTTATAGCATGACGCATAAGAAATCAATCAAAATTAGTGATAGTGACATTTTATGGAACCGAGTCAAACCCCCCAAATATAACCAAGCTCATTCCTGTGGCATCAATTCGGCCTCCTCGCGGTGACCCCCGACAGGCCAGAGTAGAGCTATTCCAGAGGGAGTCCGGGGTAGCAATCTTTACAGAAGCACCATTTCTCCTGTGGCCTGGCTGGTGGGTTCGAACTGGTGACCTTTCAGGTTAGCAACTGAGCACTTAACCGCCGGACTGCCAGGGCTCTTCCAAACAGCACAGGGTGGGACGGCAAAGTCAACTATACTACAGAGTATCTTGCTCTAACTTTTAAGGATAGATATTTATAGAGACTTTATCCCCACCCCTAATCAAATCTCCATGCCCTACAGAATACAGTTTTATCCCACAATTTTAATCTTTGCTAGGTCCAAGACTATGCCATTCCTTCGCCAGATCTGAACCTAAATCAAAGACACAAAACCACAACTCAGGCTACCAAGAAGCCAACCAGCTCTGCTATAGTGACTTGTCTCCGTCTGTCTGACCACAGCCCCCGGCAGCCAGGCTGACACCACCCTGCTGGCAAGGGAGCACCCTGATAAAACAACTCTGCTCTCACGTTTCACAATCCACCTCCAATCTCCACGCTCATGACTGTACAGAGCCGGCTCTGCGGCAGCCAGGGCTACTCATTGTCTCTCAAAGAATATGTCTTTGTCTCCCAGACTTCAGCAGCTGCGGATATACGACACAGTGAAGACACACAAGCTCTTTCAAATAGTTAAAACGGGTGGCTATCCCCATTCTGGGTAGCTATTTTCCTTTTTTAAAATAAGGAGAGCTATTAGGCAACATGACGAAACACAGGCAAGCCAACAAAGATAAAAGGTGTGACGTACTGTCTGCCTGCGGTGCAAGGGTTGCCTGCAATCCCACAAACTCCGCAGGATGCAACACAATGTACCTTTCACATGGTCACTCACAGGAGCCTCAGATTCACAGCACCCAACGTGCAGAACCTGACCTGCCATCAGGGTGGCCAAGCCACAGCTGACCTGGGTTCTGGTGCACCACTGAGGCTGTGGTCTCTCTGCCAAGTCCAGACCCCTGACCGAGCGGGCCATGGCCAGGCCCAGTGAGATGGTGGCATCAGCGACTGCTGATGACATATGCACACTAGGGGTGCATCCTAAGCCATCTTAACTAGCATTTCGGTTGATCAAAATTATCCTACAAATATTCTATTTTGTCAGCATTTTCCGGTCTTGTAGAGGAGCATATTTCATGTTAAAGCATTTAAAAATATCATGCATGTTTCCGGCTTTCCTTCACTCTGTAAAGTCAGAAGGAAAGACTAGATCTGATCTCACAGCTAAGGAAATCTGTGTTTCAAGAAGTAAAGTGAGTTGCTCATATCACAAAGCTGATTCACAGAAGAGCTGGAGGGGGAGCCCTGGGATGTAGAGCCTAATCGTCCTATCATTTCTAGCTGTGCAGGCTGCTTTACCAGTGAGAAAGGAAGTGGGAGGCGTTAAAGGGAGCCAGGGGCAGCAGAGAGAGCAGGAGGAAGAGGAGGGCAGGAGAGAAATGGGGAGACAGGACACAAACTGAGGTCTGACACAGGAGAACCAAAGCTTCCACTCAACACAGCGGGACTGCTTGGGAGCCAAGAAGTCGAATGGCCATGAATTGGATGGCATGTGGACAAAGAGCTTATAATAAACAGAAGAACGAAGAGGAGGAGTCGTTGTTGTCTAAGGCCCAGATGCCACTCGGGGATCACAACCTCCCAAGGAAATTTGAGTGGACTTGGGCTCAGAGGACAGGAGAAAGCTGTGCCTTGCCTGGGACCTGCCCTGC
>NW_022103928.1:25854711-25866417 GCF_000313985.2 Echinops telfairi
AAGGCCTGTGCATACAAACCAGCTGGGGGTCTTACTGGCTTGCACTAGGCAGGTTGGGGGTACTACTGGGCCTGCACCTTACTCTGAGGAGGGAGGGACAGCAAGATGCCCACTGTCCCTGCTGATTTTCAACATCTGTAGCTAGAGGCGGAGGGGCAAAGGGTAGAAAAATCATCCCCAAAGCATAAAATATCTATACCGCTCACATTTTGAACGTGGACCATAATGTAAGGGTTGTTGTTATGTCAAAAATCCCTAATTAAAATACTGTGAGATGAAAAGTTGTTATATCCACCTCCATACAGCATTCCTCACTGAGTGAGTTCTAACACCACTTAAAATAATTTTGTCGTCTTTGCAGGTCAGCACAATCTCTAACCTCGCTTCTTGCTCGATTATATTCACAACTGACTTGTGTCGTCACAGATGGCCTATTACTGTAACCCGGGGGGGAAGTGGATTCAATGTCTTAACGTACGTAACACATACAGCTCAGGCACACACCGTGGCCCAACGAGGCGGGCAGCAGGGATGGCCCCGCAATTCTCTGGCTGGCCCGGGCACTGAGGGGTGGGCCGACAGCTGCTCTTCCGAGCAGGAAGACCTGGGCTTCCGGTGGGTTTTGGCTTTGCTAGCCCAACTGCAATCCAAAAGATCAAAAGGCTACCATGCTTCCTGGGGTTTCTGACCCAGATGGAGTCATAACCACTACTTCTACCCGTGGCCCTCCACTCCCTGGGCTCCCAAAACTTCAAAGGGTCCAGAGGAAAGTGAGCCTCTGAGCACAAGCCCTGCTTTCAAAGTCATAACAATAAAAACATTACAAATGCAGAAAATATAGAAAACCCCTTTTTAATCACTGTGAGGTCTTCAGGGCCTGATACAAAGCTTGTCTGTATATTACCTGTCAGTGGGGAGAGCGGAAGACAAATAGCTGGAGGAGCAAGACACTCACTGACTCCATTCCAACTCATGATCCCCTCCTGTGCTCAGAGGAGAACTGTGCTCCGTGGGGCTTTCAATGGCTGATTTTTCAGTTGTAGATCACCAGGCCTTTCTTCTGAGGCACCTCCAGCACTCCACCCTTCAGTTAGCAGCTGAGCTTGTTAACTGTATACCCCCTACTCAGGGCCGCCCGAAAAATCAAGCCCCACCAACAGTGATCTCCTTCCTCTGTGAGATGTGAGGCACAAGGGCTGCCTGAATAGTATGAGGCTAATGATATAATGTGTCACGTGACTTGCCAGCCCCCCCCCCCCACCTGAGATCCCACCCCCACCCCAGCACCAACACATGACCCTTGAGCCCGAAGGAAAACAAGTCACCTAGGAACCTTTCACAGGAAGTGCAGAGACCCCACCGTGCTGGGGAGATGGCTCCTTGTGCTCTGCAGACAGTTTTCAGTATATGTACTTGCAAATCCACTTTTGTAACATTTTACTGTTAATGAGGGGGAGGAGAATTATTAAAGTAAATTGCTTGCAGATGGTACTGGAATCAAGCACGTTGCTGAAGGCTTGATTTCCTCTGCTAGCACTTGTGTTTAGAAGGAACTGCTAAACGAGGGGAAGCAGAAAGAGGCTTGTTGAAACCTCTTCAGGAGTTGAACCAAACTTTCTGAAGAATTAAGCTAGAGGGCCTCTTCAACAGGTAGGTGGGTAAGCATACCCCAAGAAATGGTCTCGGGAGGCCTTTTGGAATGCAACAGGTTAAACCTCCACGGCGTCTCCTAGTGTCTGCGGCTTCAACACATCGGGCTTCTGCAGGGTCCGATGGCCTCCAGCACCTTGGGAAGGTTGAGCCTTGGAATCAGCCAGCGACCACAGGGGGAGACAAGAAGTGTAGGAGAGAATTGTGGGAGGGGGAGGAGAGACTGCTTCTCCTCCATCAATCACACTGAGCCCCTCCAGTGGCTCTCCTTGCAGCATGCCCTGGAGGAGAGCATTCCCACCAGCATAACCTCCGGTGCCCGCTCTGTCCCCCTCATCGGTGGTCCCTGTCAGACCAGCACTGAGACAGGCAAGCATGCTCGAGAGTGGGCTTTGGGATCAAAACACAGTTTGTCCTTGGCAACGTCTCCCATCTCTCTGAGCCCCTATGACTTTACTTGTATTGAGGGGTGTGGCTGACGCTCCAGGAAAACCTACAGAGGGCTCCCAGGGCCCAGGGCCATTTATCAAACTGTGGGTGACCCATTTTGAAGATGAGAGGATGGGGCATTGGGACCACCTCTGTCACTCTCATTACTAGTCAGGACAGTCTCTCTGATAATGAAGTCAGTACAGGTAACATTTCCATCATCTCACCTGAGAGGAAGGGGAGGAGCTGGCCAGGCAATGCTCCAAACCTGCCATGCCACGTGATCCTTGGGGCGGTTGCCTGGCTTTCCGTTGTTTCCACAGGTGTGCTAGCCCACAGGTGTGCCTCAGAGCTATGACAGGAGCACCCAGCACAGTGCCTGACTCACTGCTGGCATTCAACATGCGAGTGCCCACCACACACTCTAACTACCATATATACTAGTGTATAAGCCGAGTTTTCCAGCACATTTTTTTTCCTTTTCTAAATCCTTTTAGTGGGGGCTCGTACAACTCTTAACACAATCCATACATCCATTCATTGTGTCAAACACATTTGTACATTTGTTGTCCTCATCATTCTCAAAAGCTTTTGCTTTCTACTTGAGCCCTTGGTATCAGCTCAATTTTTCCTCTAGCACATTTTTACTGAAGTTTTCGTGGTAAAATTAGGTGCCTAGGCTGATAGTCGGGCCGGCCCCCAGAATTCCTCCTGCGAGGTTGGGGTCATTCCTATGCTCAAAGTCCAGCTCAAAGGCATCTATGCCCAGCCCCCTTCTTCTGGGTTCCCAAGCAGCATCCCAATACTGTCCGGCTCCAACTCCAACCCTGCACACTGCTTGCTGAGCCATACCCTGGTCACAGCTGCTTCCATCTCCCCCTTGTCCTGGGCAGGGCTCGCCAGCCCAGACCCCAAGGAAAAAGAGGATGCTCCAGGCACCAATTCAAAATCCACACATACTCGGCGTATGGGTTGTGGAGCCATTTCTATTCCGTCTCTGAAATGCCATAGTCAGTCCAAAATCCCCACATGGTCAGGGTGGACAGGCAGCCCTAAGTCAAATCTCTCAGAAAGCGACCCCCATGTCTCACAGACACACATTAGCCCATGAGCCACATTGCTGTCATCCCTTACTATGATTAAATACTATCAGTAGTTTCGGCTTGGGAAACCAAATTTCCCAAGGATTCAAAGGGCTTAATGCCCCTCAACACCAACGGAATGAAATGCAGGCACCGACTGAAGGAGGACTGGGTAAAAGGAAGACAGCCGAAACTCAGTCTGTCCATATGCTGGCTACAAGGGCTGAGAATCCAGGTAAATACTTTTTTTTCTCTTTGATTTTTTTCTAATAGTGGTCATATACAAGATCTACCTTTTGAGTGACTGACTCACTCAGCATTCAGTCCTCCAGGTTCATCCACATTATGAAGAAGAGTTTAATGAGTAGTTATTCCTTAACCTGGCACCGTCCTGTGTGTGTGTGTGTGTGTGTGTGTGTGTGTGTGTGTGTACTTCTAAGTTTATTCAGTTTATCCACCCTTTATTCCACTGGGCATTTGTTTCCCTCCTTTCATTATTGTGAATCGTGCTGCGATGCACATGCCCATGCATCCATCTATCCATCCATCTATCTGTGTTGTAGCTCTCATATCTCTAGAGCAGTGGTTCTCCACCTTCCTAACGCCACGATCCTTTCATACAGTTCCTCATGTGGTGGTGACCCCTTAACCATCAAATTATTTTCGTTGCTACTTCACCACTGTCATTTTGCTGCTGTTATGAATCAGGCAACCCCTGTCAAAGGGTCATTCGACCCTCAAAGGGGTTGCAACCCACA
Source organism: Echinops telfairi (assembly GCF_000313985.2). Classification (NCBI taxonomy): domain Eukaryota; kingdom Metazoa; phylum Chordata; class Mammalia; order Afrosoricida; family Tenrecidae; genus Echinops; species Echinops telfairi. Next base: position 25,858,631 of record NW_022103928.1, read on the forward strand.
GGTGGAGAACTGCTGCTCTGGGCTATGTACCAAGTCAGTGGGGTGCTAGATATATCGTTTTCTATTCCCAACTTTTTGAGAGCCCCATATTGCTTCCCACAGAGGATATACCATTTACAGTCCCACTAGAAAAGTACTTTTATTTCTTCTGCTTTTTATTTTGAAAACTTTGGAAGGAAGCCCTAGAAATCTACTTCCAAAACTATCGGCCACTGAGAACCCACAGAACACAGTACTATTCTTGACACACGTGAGCTGCCATGACTCAGAGTCACCTTGATGGCAACTGATAGTTTAAAAGAATGTTTCTTGGCCTCTCCCATCAATATTTCTAAAGGATCCAAACCAGTAGGCTGGAATCTCTACCATTCCTGGTGTTCTGGGCCACATGACACATTTGGCAGGAAGACTGCTCACGCTGCTCACCGGTGCTGGGAGCATTCCTTCTGTCTACCCTGCCACCTGTCTACAAGCTCCTCTCACTTGAAGATGTATCTAAGGCTCAAGTCCCACCTTCCCCATCAAGTGCTTCTCTGGAAAGTCAGAGCTCCTTGATCTTTGGTATCTGACAATATGCACAGGCCTGATTGTCTGCATCATATAAGTCCAGTCCTTAGTCCCCTCACTGACTGCCACCAGAGCGCAGTCCCCAAGTTCTCTTTTCCTTCCTCACAGCAGGGCTCTGGGGCAGCCCTGTCTGTCTGGCCTTTACTTCCTCACACCCAGATCCCAACTCTACTTCATCATCCCAGAAATGGATACAGGAGTATTAGTTTAAAGGTCAATTGTCAAACCGAGTTCCATATAAAAATGCACAGAAGTTTAGGGCTGGTCGTCATCATCATCATTATCATCATCATCATGAGGGTCACCTGGAAATCTTAAGACCCTTGTGTAAAAACCAGAGCCAATAAGTACTGGGCTGCTAACCACAAGGTCAACAGTTCAAAACCACCAGCTGCTCCACAGAAGATAGATAAGGCTGTCTACTCCCATAAAGATTCCGTCTTAGAAACCCACAGGGGCAGCTCTACCCAGTCCCACTGGTTCGCGATAGGTCAGAACTGACTCGATGGCAAAGTGTGATTTGGTTTTTTGGAGACTCAAGAAGTAGATACTCAAATAATAAACGAAAGACATAACATTCCATCTGAAAGCAAATGTTCTGTTCCATTAACGTTTAGAATTTAATGTGTCTGACACACAATGCCTCCACGTGATGCTGGAGCGTTTACATGGAATCATAAAGGAATAAATGACCGCTGGTGGCGTGGTGGTTAAAGCACTCGGCTGCCCAAAGGTCGGCTGTTTGAAGTCACTGGCCGCGGGAGAAAGATGTGGCAGTTCTACTCTGTTGTAGAGGGTCATGATGCCTGCACTGACGCAGGGCAAGGTTCACAAAGGACAAAGGGGCTTCCGGAAAACTGGAACCACTGGAGTGGGAGCAGGAAGAAAAGGGTCCAAGTTTATTCAAAGGTAGCTGTTGCTTAGGATCTGGTCTGGCACAGGGCTGGGAGATGAGCCCCTAAGGTGGGAGGCGCTCATGGTGGTGAGGATGGTGCAGGGCTGGCGCCAACTCAACAACACATGTGATTAATATTGCATTTCTTCTCTCTCTCTCTTTTATAAGTTTACATTACCCAGTGAGCACATTTTATCAATGAGAGGCCAGGAAGGGCTGGCTCCCCTTCAGTATATTTACTCAAGATATGAAGGTCAAACAACCATTGTGCTTGTAAAAGTTGTGGCAGTTTCTGGACCTAGACAGGCCTCTCCTTGCCTCCAAGTGACGTATTCTGAAGCAAGAGGAGGAGGGAAAGGGTGCTGCTGATCAAAGGCTGCGCTGTCATTAAGCGAAAAAAACGACAAAGATGAAAGGCCTGCCCTGCACTTCAAAGGTAAGGCCGGGCTCACAAGCCAAAGGCAGAGTTCCGGAACGCAGTGCAGGCTGGAATGGACTTGGGTGACCTGCCCAGAGCCGCGAAGTTTATACTGGTGCACATACACAGATGCACTGTGGCGAGCGCCAATTTAAGTATCTTCCCATTGGCTATCAAGAGGACGGGGTAACCCAAGACAGATAAAGCAGCATATGCCCCCTCCATGCTTGCAAAAGTTAAAATACAAATAATGAGGTTCAAGAAGTATTGAAGTTGGCATTTAAAAACTCAAAAAACCCAAATCAAAGTCACTGCCATCAGGTCGATTCTGACTACTCCCACCAAGCCTATAGGGCAGGGTTTCCGAGACTTGAAATCTTGACGGGTGTGCATACACAGCCTCTTCTTTCTCCCGCAGAGCAGCTAGTCAGCTCAATGCGTAGCTTACCCCGCCCTTCTCAGCTCTTCCTTGCGCCCACGAACGTGCTGAAATACATTTTCAGTCAGAGGGCTTTTGCGTGTCCCCCAGATTAAACTCGGGGCACTTGGTGTGCGGACTTGGAAGGACTTCCTGGGCTGGTTTGATGCTTGTGGGTTGGAGATGGTTGTGAGCTACTATCGTGCCTGGGCAGGAGGTCAATTTATGCCCCTGTTGGCGGGTTCAGTCCACCTGGCGGTGACTCAGAAGAAAGTCCTGTCGATCTGCTTTCTAACACGCACCCACCGAAAACCCTATGGAGCAAGCTCTGCCCTGACCCACATGGGTCAAAACAACTAGGGTGGTGACAGAGCCAATAGCCAGGGACAGTGGAGACGGCTGGGGAAAACGACGTGGATTTATGGTTCTAAACCATTCCCCTTATTTCACCCCATCCCCCCCTCCCCCGACCCCACTTCCCATCATTATTCAGCACCTCAGCACACTGCCATGCATTTGGGCAGTAAAGATCTATTGCGCCCTACAGTCATGTAGTCTAATCCCCTTCCTAAGCTAGAGAGCCTCTAAAAGGGTAAAGGTGCACTCCCTCACCACGCCCCGGAACACTGGGAGCATCTTATCTCTGTGGCAGTGGCTACTGTAGAGAAACCAGGGTTCCCAGGGCACCTGAGGATCCCTGGTGGCATAGTGAGGCCAGCAGTTTGGACCCGCCAGCTGCTTCACACCCCCAGATACCAACTTATTATTTTTAAAAAAGAAAAAGCTACTGCTATGGTCGATTCCAACTCATTGAGATGCTACTGGACAGAGGGAAATTGCCGCTGTGGCGTTCTCGGAGCAGACGCTTCCTCTTTCTCCTTTAGAGTAGCTGGTGGGGTTACCTGAATTACCGTTGCTTGATGCTTTTTTTTTTTTTGGGCAAGATGACTTGCTGTTGTTAGTGGTCACGGAATCTGCCCCCGACACATGGCAACCCTGTGCACAACGTGACTGAACTACTATGATCCATAGGGTTTACCTTAGCTGATTTTCAGAAGTACATCTCCAGCCTTTCTTCCTAGTCTACCTTAGTCTGGAAGCTCCTCTGAAACCTGTCTAGCATCACAGCGACACACAAGCCTGCCCTAACAGATTAGTCGTGGCTGAGGTGTACTGCTGGGAATGACCTGAGTTTTCTGCACGGACAGTGAGAACCCCACCTATGAACACCAATGCCTCCAGACAGCTAGTTCTGACTGGAAAGAAAACACAGCCCACACTGACAGTTCCTTGAGGAAAGCTATGCCTTGCTCAGTAGGGCCCATCCCCTGGCACCTGACACACACCTGGAACTCCAACAGGCAGTAAGTGAAGGGTCTACAGGTGGTAAGAGTGAGCGTACCATGCAAATGACTTTCATGTGAGCAAATGTGCACACACAGAAAGAACCTTGCACAGAATCAAATGAACGAGTGAACAGTAATAAACATTCTCCAACTGAAAATCCATGGAAGTAACAGCTTTATGGAGTATGAAGGAGACCTGGTGGTAGTGTGGTTAAAGCACCTGGCTGTCAATCAAAAGGCCAGCAGCTGGGACCCACCAACTGCCGCACGGGAGCAATCTGCTTCAGTAAAGATGGGTCGCCATGAACCAGCATCAATGGCAACAAGGATGAGTCACTGAGATATGACTCACACACCATACAATTCCCATGTCAAGTGGCCAAGTATGTTTGTTGTGAATCGATAGCTGGAGAGCTGGTTCTGACTCATAGCAACCTTATGGGTCTAGCGCGGCGAACCACCCATAGGGTTTTCAAGGCTGTAAATGCTCACCACAGCAGACCGCCATATCTTTCTCCCTCGGAGCAGCTGGGGAGTTGACTGTCAACCTTTGAGTTAGCAGATGAGGGCTTACTGAGCCACAGTGTGTGGTCTTTTATGTCCGTTTTCTTGCATTTAGCATAATGATTTCAAGGTACGTATCTCCATGTTGTCAGCATGTATCCGTACTTCTTTCCCTCTTAATTTCAAATAATATTTTATTGGGAGCCCTGTTGGCATAGTGAGTTAAACATTGGCTGTTAAGTGCAAGGTAAACCCACCGGCCGCTTTGCTGGAAAAAGATGAGGCTGTCTGCTTCCAGAAAGCCTAACCACCTCAGAAACCAATCCTGAGGAGAGTCAGAATCGCCTTGATGCTGTGGCTTTAGTTTGGTTGGTTTCGCTGAATGACAGCCACGCAGGCATGTCCATCTGTGGACTGGAGCACCCATGTGTCCCATGCCAGACCCCCTCTCGGGGTTGAAGCCTCACCATTGCCTGTAAGCCACCCAGTCTGAGGTGATGGAGCGCCAGGATCAAACTCCGAACTCTAAGTCCCCCTAGTTCCCACAACTCAGAGAGTCTTTAGTCCCCAAGTTGGGGCCTGTATGTTCATGGGTGCTGGCAGAAAAGTAGCCTGCACCTCCCGGAGTGGCTTCTCATGGGAGAACTGGCCTGCCTACCCCTGGCTTAGCAGAGAAGGTGGTGATGGCCAGGCAGGTCCCACCTGTGGCATCCACAGCAGGTGCTGCCCCAGAATGCACTGCACCATACCACAACACGTGGCAGCACCCCAAAGCCGCCTATCCATGGGCCTTCATCCAATTTCTGAAGCACAGGACACCCCACTTCACAGAACACTCTGTGAAATTCACACCCCCTTGGAGATGAAGTGACAGGTACTGAAGCAACATGTCATTTATCCAGTCATCAGCTGCTGGACACCGGGGATAATGTATGCAAGGACATACGTTTCAACTCCCGTGATGCTGTGTACGCTGACTGTGCTTAGCGGTTTCAAGCATGGCTCAAGGGTTTCTCAAGGGGCGGCGGCACTTTCCAGTCCAGCTACAATGCGTGAAGGGTCCAGTTTCTCCACGTCTCACGGATATGTGTAAGTCTGTCTGTTTCACTGAGGCACGCCAGTGGGGGCAGTGGCCTCTCACCTGGTCTTGCTTGCATTTCCCCATGACCACTGATACTGAGGATGTCTTCGTGTGCATATTGGTCACATGTGCATTTTCTTTGGAGAAATGTCCATTCAAATCCTTCCCCTATTTTAAAACGAGGGCCTCTGTTTTTGTATTACTAAGTGGCAAGGGTTTGGCATGCACTCGGGATGGATACCAGCTGTATCAGGTGGGCAGGATTTTCAAAAATGTTTGCCCTTCTGAGTTGCCTTTTCATTCAGATCTATCAGTACAGTAATTTGTGGCCTTCACCCTCAAAGATGTTGCATGCAAACCGGGCCCTTGTGATGTCTTTCTAGCGTCACACAAATTTGATTATAAGGACTCTTCTGCAAGTCATTATGCTTCCATCCTGTTTCCGACGGGCCAGCCTACAAACACGGGGCCACGCCACCCCCAGGTGCTGTCGAACAGTGACTTGGCGTGTGTCCCGCTAGATTGCGCCACAGAATTTCCAACAGCTGTGATTCTGGGGGAAGTGCTTCACCAGCCCTTTCTTCTGAAGTGCCTCCGGGTGGATTTGAACCATCAACCTTTCAGTTAGTAGCCAAGAATGTAATTGTGCCACTTGGGGGCTGCAATGAAGGCCCAGCCACTGCTGAACACCCACCATGTGCCAGGGCGGCACACTTTTGGACAGTAACAGTGATGGTCACTACAGATGTTCCGGCAGTTTGGAAATTCAGTATGTCTTCCCAAGGCTGAGTTTTAATGGTCTCAACAAGTAAAGCCTGATGCCATGCTATTAACAGACTGCAGAACCTACATGTGCCTTTGCCAACCTATTTTCTTTACACATGTGCTGACAGTGATCATTAAAACTGCTCCCATGCTAGAATGCTCCTAAATTGTTTCAGCTTTGACACAAGGTCAATGGGAATTAGACTAATGAAGGAATAAAGCAAACGTGAAATGTTTTAATTTGGGGTCTGCTAGATTATACTAACTTCTAGCGAATTAAGTGGATGAGTGGTTTGCAACCACTGACATTTATATTTCACTATTCTCCAGCTTCATTATTCTCCCCGTGCCATTAACCTTGAAGGCCTAACTCTGTCAATCTCATTTCAATTACGGTATGCTTTCGAGGGATTACTGGAGCAGACGTTCCACAGCACGGTGTGGCACAGCCCCGTCCAATCAGAGGCAGCAGATGTGAGCTCATGTAATTGAGTGGGTTCCATCTGTTGGATTGAGAATTGAGGTCTGAATGGCAATTTCTTTCTGGGACAGGCTCACACTCGTTCAACTCTGTCCAGGCTCGTGACGATGCATCCAGACTTAAGTACCTGGGGGTTAAGCAAGTAGCTGCAAGGGCATTCTTGCTGAAGGCAGACGCTTATGGAAGATCCTCAGAGTAGACTTGCTACGATCCCAGAGGTGGCTGAGAGCACAGACGGGGTGAGGCCGGATAGAGACCATGGTAGTACCACCTCCAAACCCTAGCTTCCACGGAAGCCCACACACAGCCGTGTTACCTCACTGGACAACTGCTAATTCCTTGGGAGAGGGCCAAGGTCAGGGTTTTAAACTGGTTTGTTTCAGTTCAACCTATTGCCAAAAACTTGCATGCCACCCCCCTCCCCCCTCCTGCAAACAGAGTACACCAGAACCAAGTTTGTTTAACAGGCTGCCCAGGTGATTCATATGGCCCTTGTAAGTAGGTATAGAGAAAAACCACCTGGGGTTCTTGTTCTACTGTAGGTCCTGATTCAGTCCATCTGGGGTGAACCTGCATTCGCAGCAGGGAGCCCAACCAGACTGAACCAGTCTAAAGCCCTGGTTTAGGCAGATTTGCTGAAAGGGGCAGAGAGAGGAGTTATGGAAAAGACGCGGAAAACAATTTCTTCCCAGCAGTGATTTAAAAGTAGGTGGAGTATACAGAAGCAAACTCATATTCTGAGCTCAGGATTTTCCACCAATTGCTAATATCTAACATTCCTATACAGGCAAGTTCAGTTGACTTCACAAGAAAGCTAGGAAAAACTTTTGATTAGTGTAACCATGTCATAAATGCTCCCCTGGTGATACAGTTAATGCATTCAACTGCTAACTGAAAGGCTCTAGTGGTTTCAGTTGCCCAGAGGAACCTCAGAAGCAAGGCCTGGCCGCTGAAAACTCCAGGAGCTGCCTGACGCCAGAGGGACTGCCACTCAACCACTGCTCTTTCCGCCCGTGTTGTTTTTTCTGTTTTACTGAGTTCCAACCAGCAAAAGTGGTTCTCGGTTTATCTTCATCAGTCCACTGAAATCTGCCTGGGTGTTTTTCATTCGGCTAATTGAGGCACTACTTAGTGCAAAGCTTTTCAGACTGGCCCATGAGCGACCTATATCAGAATCCCGAGAAGCGTATTGAAAATGCACATTCCCAGGTCTGACCCAAGTCCCATAGGAAAAGTTGTTTACATTGCTCTGTAATTGTTGCATGTGCCTCAGGAAGGCTCGACACACACACACACACACACACACACACAC
>NW_022103928.1:25866517-25870587 GCF_000313985.2 Echinops telfairi
GTCCACAGCTCACACAGCCCCAGGGCCCCCGCCCAGTGAACATGCTCCAATCAGGAAACTGCTGTCCAAGCAGCCTGTCAGCCCAGCCAGCTCAGAAACCATGTAAAACCACTAAAGGTGGCCGGAAGGAGAGCTTGTTTCTGCTCTCAAATGGTAATACTGTTGTTCCAATTACTGCTGTTCAAATTCTTTAGAAAAAGTCATTAAGCTGGTGCCTCAGTTTCCCAATGGGGAAAGTGGGTCCACCCTCTGCTGTTCTCTACTTCCTAGGATGTCAACTCACTTCCGAAACACTACCAATTTGGTCCAAGAGCTAGCCGGTATACAGGCTATACACTATCTACCAGTCTATGTTTTTCAAAGTCAAATTAGGAAAGGGGGCAAAGACAAAAACCTTAAAACAGAAACTCAGCTGGCCTCGACCTTGCTCAGCTGGCGTACTGTGCCCGTATTCTAGTTTGGATAAAGAACACCGAACCCCCTGCCATGGAGTCGACAGAGGTCTAGTGAGATTTGTGTTGGGCTGCAGTTCGAACCACCCACCAGAACGATGGGGCTCTCTGCTCTGGTCACGATCTACAGCCTCAGAAACCCCCAGGGGCAGTTCTACCCTGCCCTACAAGGAGGCTATGCGATCCTCTTGGCTAGTGCCGGATTACTAAATGTATGCCTGACCACTCTGAGATGCCACAGCCAAGACCTGCCTAGCACAACCCACGTCAGAAATAAGGGGGTTGGGGGAAGCAGACCCACTCTACAGTGGGTTCCACCTTTCACAAAAGCTCATACAAGAAATATGCTACTTACATGTCCAGAAACAATCACAAAATCACTCATAAAGGCTTCACTCGATCTAAATCCAATAGGGGCTGAGGCCTTTTCTTCTGTCCCAAACAGCTTTTCAAATGTTATTTATTTCGCAACCGAATGGATGGCTCGTGTGGCAGTCCATTCCTTTTAACCCCTCCCCCCGCCAGCTTCCTCAGTAAGACTGCTAGTGTTTGCAGTCCATCTGATCAGGCACCACGGCAACTGAGAACAAAACCCCAGAACACTCCGTCAGCTCATAATCCACTAGGGTTTCGGCGACGGATTATTTGGTTATAACTCTTTAAAAGCACATCTGTGAAGATGCAAACACTTTTATGAGATGCATGTAGCCATCTAAAGTTAGGACAGAGGTGGATGAGCAGAAAGGGTCCCTTAGACACGAAAGGAAACCACACTTCCCATGTGGGGCTTACATGACAGAACTGAGAGTATGACCCTTTTGGCTGGGTGTCGGGTGCAAATCAGCAGACAAAGTGGCATTCGTCTTTCTCTTGCATTTGCAAGTTGAAAAAGAGCTACACAAAGGCATCGTAGTTGTCTGTATGATGGCTCCATCTCATCTTTATGCGGAGGTATTGCTGTTTCTTCAAAACTATTATCCTTTGGAGAAGTACAAGGTGGTACAGCCATATAATGGAATATGATTTGATGATTTGGCCATAAAAAGAGCTGACAGCAAGGGCTCAAGGAGAAAGCAAATGCTTTGAGAATGATGATGGCAACACATGTACAGATGTGCTTGACACAATGGATGGATGTTTGGATTGTGATCAGAGTTGCACGAGCCCCAATCCAATGACTTCTTAACAAAGGGAATGGGCTCCTGGCACACGCTGCTGCATGGATGCAGCCTTCCATATGCTCAGTGGAAGAAGGCAGCCACAAAGGGCCACATATTGTATGAGCCCACTGATGCAAAATGGGAGGGGGATGTGGAGTAAAACTGGGTACCAGATTTCTTTCTGGAGTGATGAAAATGTTTTGTAAGGATAATTTGCACAATTCTGCCCATAGACTATAAACCATTGAAATATACATTTTAAATGGGTACGTTTTCTGGCATGGGAATTATATCTAAGTAAAGCTCTAAAGAAATACTAAATTAAGAAGGAAAATCAAAAGTTTTCATCATCTTCCATGGTAGTGGGGGCTCAGCAGTGGAATTCTCCCTCAGGCAGGAGCCAGCCTGTTTCCTGGCTAGCACCTCGTGCTCACCCAACCTGTCTGTCAGAGGGGACTTGCCTGTCCCAATGATGCCGAGCAGGGTCTCTGCAGAGCTTCCGGACTGAAACAGACTAGGAAGGATGTAGGTCTACTTCAAAAAACTTGCTAATGAAAACCTTATAGATCCCAACAGTCTGATCCCCATCAAGGGAGGCAACTGCATGGTAGCTGGCAGCATCAACTCTAGCAGCCCAGCAGAGGCTGGCAGGCAGTCAGGGAGAGGAAACGCGGTGGTCCTGTGTGTTCCCAGATTTCTATGTGGCACTAATTAGCATCGCCAAGAATCAGCCAAGTAGCTCTAACAGTTTCATCAGTGACCAAGATGAAGTGAATTAAACACGGAAGGGTAGGTCTTCCGAATCCAAAGAAACAGAATGCAAGAAAGAAGAATTTGAACACACATACACACACAATACAAAGTCACAACCCAATGAGTACCCATCTGGAGGTGATGTGTGTATATGTACACCTCCAGAGACTCAAAAGAGAAGTCTTACAAAAGGCAGGGACTAAAAGTGTTTTTTCTCATAAGATCCAGCACAGTTGGGATTTCACACCCTTTAAAGGCAGTAATACGTATTCCCTGAACTGTCCTCTAGACACCACTGTGGTCTGTGAGTCTATGGTAGTCTCACTTCTATTTAAACATCTGATACCAAAGCGACAGTATTTACTCTGACAATCGGTGGGAACAGGGCTTTCGTTTAAAGACAAAATAGGTAAGACTCACCACACCTTCCATAAAGTGAGGTGTTACCAGAACTCCACAAATAGCTGACAGGTCTCGGTGGTAGCTGTAAGTAGAAATGAGAGCAGAGCAGACTAGCATAAGACAGCGCCACAGATGGCCGGTCTCCAGAACGAGGGCTGCCTGATCTCAACACGACACAAAACACACAAAAGATGAGAGATCCCTCGCACCCAAGTAATGAACCTCAGATGAAGTGTTACATACATGTACACCAAGCAGGGAAATTAGGTCCCTCTGCTTTTTTTTTGTTTTGTTTTTTGGCTAAATATGCATGAGTGTGGTCATTTTCAAAGTAGTCATTCTAGAATGATTTGCATCTACTTATTTCTAATAAAATTGTCACTAACTATAAGACACCTTGGAACTCCACTTAACAGATTTGGCATCAGAATGACAGAGGGAAAAAGAGCCCATCGATTTAGAAGCATGCTCGATTTTAATCCAAAATGGAATCATTCACTTTATCCCCAACCATAGACACAAAACCTGGCTTCAGATAGTTTGGGTTACATTAAAAATCTCCAACAGGCAGTATCTCAGGCTTTGAAGGTAACTTCTAGAAAACAACATAGTTCTGAGAAGGTACACATCATCATTAGTGTTGGGTTAAATACGGCATCTGCCCAAGTAATTAATTTGAAGGTGAACTTGAACACTTAGTTGGATGTCTGAGTTGTTGCATTTGTTGGCTCTTTTACTTGGCAGAATTCTATTTACATGAAAGGTAACTAAATATAAGGTGACATAACAGCTGAAGGCATGTTACAGACCACAAGTGCAGTAGCACCCCAAAGGGAAGAGGAGCACTTCACACATTTAAAGCAGAAATGGCTTCTTGCTAAAGGCCTTGGGTGCTTAGAAGTCAAAATTAAATCCTTGCCTCTGAAGAGCTTCTGGTAAGTTTCATAAAAGGAACGGAGCTAACTCCACGTTGGAAAGAACAAAAAGGGCATTCCAAACGAGACAGAAATACCATGAGCCTCAGGAGGACTCCGGGGATGATCAGCAACTGGAAGACCGTCAATCTGCAGTTGAGAGTTTAATTCCTGAACTATATTTTAACCGCCCGTGGTTGGATGGATCACTACCAAGGAAGAAAAAGAGGGAAGCATCGTGAAGGAGCTGCTTTACTATGCCCCCAAGAGTCCTCTCTGCCACGCTGGTGTGTTTTCACATTCCTCAGTCTGCCATGGTTTGGGTTTACCCATGGAGGAGTGGGTGGTGGTGGTGGTAAAATCTCCTTTGACAAGACCCAAATCACTAT
>NW_022103928.1:25871167-25872341 GCF_000313985.2 Echinops telfairi
GACTGTGTGCAATGGTCACACCACTTTGGAAGACAGTTTGAGCAATTTCCAAAAGGTTGTACATGTAATCCATGGCCCCCAAATTCCACTCATATTTACCCAAGACAGATGGCTCTATAGTCCACAAAAAGGCTCACAGATAAATGACCCGAGCAACTTTATTCATATTAGCACAAAACTGGAGAAAATCCAAAGGTCAGCCAACCGCACAATGGAGAAGCAAATGGTGACACTGTCACACACCAGCAAGACACCACACCGAAATTAAAAGATCAAACTACTAATCTGTGCGGCAGCCTGGACGGACCTCAAGCCCGGGATGCTTAACACAAGCAGCTCGATTCTAACACTTTAACCCTATTTGTAGGAAGTTCAATGACAAACAGAACTAATCTCTGGCAGGAGAAGCCAAATAGCGGCTATCTTTGGGGCATGTGCTTGAAGGAACACTCTGGCTCGATGGGAATGCTCTGGGTCATGATCGGGGTGGCGGCAGACCCAAAACAAGTAAATCAAAACCCACTGCCACTGAGCTGTTTTGACTCAAGGACACCCCATGAGTGTCTGAGCTCCACAGGGTTTCCAAGGCAGGTTCTTTCAAAAGCAGATTACAAAACCTTCCTTCCAGCAAGCCTCTGGGCAGACTCAAACCATCAACCTTCCAATTCATAGCCAAGAGTTTTAGCATTTGAGCCACTCAGGAACTCCAGGTGGTGGTTACAAAAGTATAAACTTAAGGAAATATATTCAGGGAGCTATACCTCTAAGATACAGCATATTTAATTAAGCCTCAATAAAAATAAACAAAACTAGGAAAGAGCGCTTAAATGATCAGGTGGGAAACCCTCCGGCTTTTTACCCAAATTAAGCACATAGTTTAAATGTTTCTAGCCCTCACCAAAAGCACACTCCATTATCATAATGAAGAGCAAACAGAGATGTAGTAGGTCTCCTAGTTAGAGCACTAGCTCTAGATCTGACCATATAACTTCCCTACCGATTTCTAAAACCTCATTCATTGGGGGTTAACAAAAAGTTTATTCTAAGTATATTTTACTCCCCCTATGACCCAAACCATTTGACCTTTTGTTAAAAAATAGTTTTATTGGCACACAACCCACATAACACACAATAGTTCAATCACATTAAGAAGAGTTATACAATTTTAAAACAT
>NW_022103928.1:25873920-25875683 GCF_000313985.2 Echinops telfairi
CCCACCCTCCCTCCACTCTCCGGGTATCACCACTCTCACCACTGGTCCTGAGGGGTTCAAACTATTCCTCACTCGGCGACAATCTAACATTTCAAATTGACAAAGACAGTAAAGCAATCTACTTTATGGCTATTTATGTATCAATGACATGTCTGGAGACAACAAATGCCGAGGCCGAGGTGACAGTAACCCTGGTTGCGATGGTTAAAGTTAAGCGTCAAATTGGCTGGGCCTAAATGGTGTGGTAGTATGTAATGATGGGATTTGGCAGACACATAACGTAGTGATTCTTCTGTGATAGGAATGTGGTCGTCATTTTTGTATAATGCTGATAAAAAAAAAAAAAGATCTGTCTTTGGAACCTGTGTCAGGAAGTGAAGAATGGGTAAATTAGCTAACAGACACCAAACTACTAGCTGTAATAACACTGTTCATAACACTGTGATTATCTTCATTTATCACTTACTCTTTGTCTTCCCTGCTCAACTCCAAAGTCACAGAGTGGCCAGCTCATGGCAATCCCATATGGTGCTGATCAGTGTGATCCACAGGCTTAGATCGACTGGAATAGTGTGATCCACAGGCTTAGATCGACTGGAATAGTGTGATCCACAGGCTTAGATCGACTGGAATAGTGTGATCCACAAGGGTTAGATTGACTGGAATAGTGTGATCCACAAGGGTTAGATTGACTGGAATAGTGTGATCCACAAGGGTTAGATTGGGTCAGTGTGATCCACGAGGCTTAGATTGACAAGGCTTAGATTGACTGGTTTTAGGTAGCTCCAGGGAAAGCAGTTCAGCATCAAAGCCAAACAGGTGAGTCATTGGATGGGAATCGAACACAATCTTCCTGCAAGGGAGGGGAGAATTTTACCACTGAACCACCATGGTTCTCCATAATCGGCATTAAATTCCCATAACTGTTTACTTCCCTGCCCAAAGTTAGGAGACTAGAAAGCAGGATGAACAAGGGCAGTTGTTTCCAACCAACTACCACTTTAAATGTTTCTTTACAGAAGCTGAGCTATAAAGACCTTCCTTTTCTTACTACCCTACCCCCGCCCCCACTTATAGCTGTCCTTCTACCAGCTAACTTGGCTTCCTCTAAGAACAGAGTTCTAAGCAGAAGAAACTCACTGTGTCACCAATTGAGCAGCGTGTTAATCACACGGTTGCAATGGGCCTATCTTTGGGGAGAGATAACTGGCGTGTATTCACTTGGAAGCACACTCCATGGTGATGGAAGACAAAGTCCTGCCCCTACCCCCAGAACTTCCAGCAAGACAGACAAGTGTGATGAATTCTAAAATAGAAGTCAGTGGTATGATCCAACAAGAAAACACCAACAATACACCTAAACCCACTATAAGGTAGGAGCCTGATGCAGCACCTGTACTTGAGGGATTAATTGGAGACAAGAGAACGGTGGGGGAGGAGAGCTTTCAAAAGGGCAAGGACACTCAAGGGCAGCGTTTTCTTTAGCTTCATGATAGAGTATGGCTAAGGAAATGACGGGAGATAAGGCTGGAGAGGTAACCGGAAGGAAACCAGCATCTTCAAAACGGTTGCTATGTTTGAGACCACTGGTACAGCCATACTGTCAATCCATCTCATCAAGGGTCTTCGTTATACTGGTGTCCCACTTTTTACCAAGCATGATGCCCCTTTTCAGAGACTGGGCTCTCTTGATAATATATCCAAAGTACTAGGACAAATCTCATCATCTTTGCTTACAAGGAGAGTCCTGGTTGTACTTCTTC
>NW_022103928.1:25876997-25878437 GCF_000313985.2 Echinops telfairi
CTTCTCTCGAATGGGAGGGATCTCTTGGAATCACCTGGGCATGTTTTATGAGACCAAACTCCACCCCCTCCCCTCCTCTCCTCCCTCCATGAACGCTATATACCGTCACTGTGAGTACGAATGGATGGCAGTGGGGTCTGGTTTTTTTGTTTTGTTAGTTCTAAAACTTTTCTTCCCTCCACTTCTGCCCAGATCTCAAACATCCAACTCTTGGTATAACGCCTCCAACAGAAAAAAACAGCTCTCATTCCCAGGTCAAGAAACTGGAGGTCACTGCTCCGGTTGTGAATGCAGCAGAGCAGCGCTAGAAAACATGGCCCTGTTTGCCATTCCTTCTCCCCTCTACCTGCTAGAACACAAGGCGGTACAGCTGCCAGTACATCAGTCCTTAAAAAAATAAGCTCCCCAAATCACTCTCAAGGGTGATTTTAAGAATTGGCAAAGTCACAGCACTCCAGCAGGGAAATAAAACAATGGCTCTCTATGGGCTCAGCCAATAGTTTATCAGTTACCCATCAGGAAAACAATACTTTAAGAGGGCATGTATATTAAGGATGGAAGAGAAGGGGTACAGGAAAAAGCTGCTGGCATTTAACATTTTTAACGAAGTTCCTGTGGCTGTAACAGGGAAGCCACATAATGGAAGATGTGTTTATTCTTAAGGGGGCAGGGTAGCGCTGTAAAGGGCCTTGGTGAATAGCAATATGCCAATGTTGGCTCACCAGTTGTTAACAAATATGCCAGAGCAATGAGAGAGTTCAGAACAGGAGAAACTGCAGAGGGCCCGGTACAAGGAAACTCTACTTTCTGAGCAACTGTCCTGCAAACTTTTAACTGCTTTTAATTTTCTTTTCCATTTTTAAAACGAGGGGGAAACTTCCAGAAAGTCGCACTCATCACTCCCTCAACCATTATCAGTGAGTAAGCACAGGCTCTGTCCAACTGGATTACGGGCAGTGTAAACAACTTTGCTAGATTGCTTGGCAAAGTGCATCCTCATGGAGCACATTAGATTTTGGAGCGCTATCAAACGCAAACTATAGGTGTCGTCCGGGTTAGCCCAAGAAGACTTCACAGGCAACTGGTTTCATGCAAAGCAGATCTAAAATAACCACCACTGCAAATACATACGGCTCTTCCTTTCATTCACAATTGCAGACGGTGCACAATGCAGGCTATTGTCTGAAATCCTTGTTGCTCTCCAACAGCCTCTCTATACAATGTCCAGTTTTGTTTCAATACTGGAGCAATTTAAGTTTTTTCTGTGCACCCAAAAGTCCTGGGATTAACATCCAAAGAAACCTGGAACCGGTAACAAAATTGTCTTGTAGCAAGTCTCGGCCTTTAACCAAATTGCTTATTAATGCAGAACTGAGGGAGGCTGCCCGCTGATACGAATTAAGCCAGTGTATCTCCAAAAGTGCTCTCCTACCCCCACCC
>NW_022103928.1:25879697-25886634 GCF_000313985.2 Echinops telfairi
ATGGAAAACTAATAGATGAATCCATTTAAACAAGAGGGGATTTTTTTTTTTTTTGTACTATAAACATGCGGGAGCTTAAAAAAGTTTGTGGGGAAAAAATGTAATTACACGATAATAGAATTTTTCCAGGGACTTTCTGAAACCCCCTCATGCAAGGCTGAAGAGGAGTTACAATGAGCTAAACATGCAATGCCTCGATGCATAAAGAACGCGTGTGGGGCAGAGAAAGCAGATCTAGCCAGAAAGGCTCCCTGGTAAGAGTGTTCAGTAGATGAGGAAGTGCTAAACCTGGATCTAATTTCTTCACGGCAAAACCTGGTTCTCAGCAAGCCCCTCCCGCTCGAGCAAGGCTAAGCTCTGAAGCGTCTCACACGTTTGACCATGTCTTGGGGCACGTTTCTAAGATCCTCACAGCAGCAAATTCAAGCCGCCCCCACCCACCCACACACCCACCCACCACAGGGAAGACATAGACAAAGGCAATAGGGCAGGGATGGAGGAGGAAGGAAGGCAGGTCTGCCCTGTGTGTGCCAGAGATAAAGAGCAGAGGGAACTGACCCTTGGAGGAGGGTGGAGAAACAGGAGTGGGAGGCTGGAAGGAAGGAGAGCTATAATCACACCATTCCCTCACAACCTGTAATTAGAAGAAATGCAAGCGGGCCAGTTCTCTTCTCTCGAATGGGAGGGATCTCTTGGAATCACCTGGGCATGTTTTATGAGACCAAACTCCACCCCCTCCCCTCCTCTCCTCCCTCCATGAACGGAAGGGAATGCTCCCATGGATTGAAGCCGCAGGGCACTCCTCCTCAGCCTGGGGCCCTGAGGCTGGCACAAAATGGCTCTGCCCTGCCCCTTTCACCTTCCAGCACCCAACACTCTCCTATGAAGTGGCCTGAGGTCTCTGAGCTCATTGGACAAAGAACAGCGAGGCGACAGACTCCCTTCCACTGGTCGAACGACCCTTTCACAGGGGTCGCCCAATTCATAACAGTAGCAAAATGGCAGTTATGAAGTAGCACCGAAAATAATGTCATGGTTGGGGGGGCCACCACCACATGAGGACCTGTATGAAAGAGTCTCGGCATTAGGCAGGTTAAGAACCACTGATCTAAAACATGGGCAGTGTAAGACTGGAAGAACTTGAAGTTGGAGCGCATCGCAACACGCAATCGCTTCTTACTTTCAATACAAATCACACTATTGAATTAAAAGGGGGAGAATCCTCCTACAAAATTATACACCAATACTCCCAACCCATAATTACTGTGTCACCAACAGTTTAAAGCCACAGCCAGCCAACCTTGAGGACATTTACTGCTGTTGTCCAGGGGAAACCAGGGGACAGAGAACGGCCTCATATCGTTTCCTAGGCTGTAATCTCGATGGTAGTACATGTCCAGGTCTCCCTCCCATGGAGCCACTGGGGAGGGTGGAATTAAACCTCCAACCTTTCTGTCCACAGTGAAGTACTTAAACCATTGAGCCTAGGGCTCTCCACATTAGGTTGAAAAATTTCAGCACCAAGTAATGGTGAGCGGGCCGCCATCTTGAGAAAAGGCAAAGGTCTAATCTCCCTGTTGCTTCTGTTAACTGGTGTCGGAGCCACGTCTTCTACACAATCAGGGGGAAAAGCAGCACACCTAAGTGGCAGCACTTCTGCTCGCCTGGCGCAGACTGGTCCTTTGTCCTGAATATCACAGCAGCCAGCCCGCAGCTTCAGGGGAAGGAGACTGAGCACGCTTGTCTTCCCTATGCATGGGGCTGGAAAGGCACCAAGGTTCCATGCCTGACGTCCAGGAGCTCAGACAGACTCAGGGAGACGAGACAAAAAATGGTTGGCATAGGTGGTATGGGATAGCAGAATCACAGAACAGTCAACGGCACTGGGCTCTAACCTCAAGTCAATTCTGCATAACTTTCTTGAATTCACTTATAATTTTTCTCTTTGGGTCCTCAGTTTCCTTGGAAAAATGAGACAAACATATCCGATGATGCCTAAGGTCCCCTATAAGAGTCCCTGGATGGTGTTAACTGCTAGCAGCAAATGGTTCCCAGTTTGAGCCCATTCAGGGGCAAGGTCCACGGTTCAAAACCACCAGCTGCTCAGGCCTCCCCTCCCATAAAGAGCCGCAGTCTCAGAAACTCACAAGGACCATTCTACCTTGTCCTGTAGGGTTGCTTTGAGTCAGAATTGACTCGATGGCAGTGAGTGGTGGCATCAGAATATAAAAACTCACTAATCTCGCTGTGAAAAATCATCATTGAAAACCTCTATGGAGCACAGCTCTACATGGACCCACATGGGGTCACCATGTGCCAGAATCAACAGCAATTGCTTTTGAGACCCTATGGAAAGAAAATAAAAACCCCAACACATACTGCCACCAAGTCAATTCTGACTCAGAGTGACCCTGTAAAGGTGAGTTTCCTAAACTGTAACTCTTTATGGGAGTAGAAAGCTTTGTCTTTCTCCTGCGGAGCGGGTTGGTGGCTCAAACTGCTAGCCTGGTGGCCAGCCACTCAAAGCATGACCACTATGCCACCAGGGCTCCTGAGACCCAGATAGCTTTTCAGTAATTGGATAACTAGGGAACTTTTTAAAAGGCAAACTCATTGCCATCAAATGGATTCCAACTCATATCAGCCTACAGCACTGCCTCATTGGGTTTGCAATGCCCTCGTTTTTTATGGAAGCGGATTGCCACACTTTGTTTTTCTTCCTCTGGAGCAGTTGGTGGGTTCCAATCACCGCTTGGTTTACAGCCAGGCGCTTTAACCTCTATGCCACCAGGGCTCCTTACAGCGGAGCCAAGATAGGATATAATTAAATGTTAAATTACCAGTTGCATGTACCACCGCCACAAGAGAGATTTCACTGATGTTTTTCTGAGTCAGACATTCATCCCAAACTACTTCCTAAGAGCCTCATCAGGTACTAGGGGGGTACAGAAGAGTAGAAGACAGAATTCCCGGCCTTCCTGAAGTTTACATCCTATTGGTGGATTACTCTTTAAGAGTTAACAGGGGGAAAACGGGGGCTGGATTGGTTTAGACTCTATTAATAGGGACAGGGGCAAAAATAGGCTTTAAGTGGTTATAGCTTGAGCACTGGGGACTGTCATCATAAACAAGGAGGCTTGGGAACAGATGCACTAACACAAGCAATCTGCTAATTTGCTAATCATTAGTGAAGTCAATTAGTTAGCTTCCAGAAGTTAGCCAGACTTTTCCTCCAGCCTTTGCCAATCCTCTACTATCCCCTCTCCCTGCCAGCAGCCCAATCCCCAAACCCAGTATCGGTGGCTATTTTTTTCCCTTTTATCTCCCCCCACCCGCAATTATGCTTATAAACAATTAGAGAGACAGGCAGGCACCAAGGGACAATTACTAAGTGGAGAGAATTCACACCTAAATCATGTAGAACCAAAAAAAAAAAAAAAAATCAAACCCACTGCAGCAGAGCCAACCCTGACCCTTTACAGCCCTCTAGATACAGATTCCAGAGCTGTGAATCTTTATGGGAACAGCCAGCCTCACCTTTCTCCCGTGCAGTAGCTGGTGAGCTTGAATCACAGACCCCGAGGTTGGCAGCCCAATGCTATCTGGCCAGAGTCTACTCTAAAGGAGAATTGGCTGCAGGAGGATTGGCTAAACGCCTCTTTGTATGTAAACTGCTAGAGAAGTTGAGGAAAACGAGAGCAGATAGGGTTTATTTGGCTGAGTAGCGTTCTGTCTCATACAACTAAGGAATGTGGTATAACTTACATAGATATTTTGCTAAGAATATCATAGAACCTAGATTCTCAGGAAGATTGGGGGGAATTGGGGAGCTAGTAACAGTGAGTGCAAGAAAGAAGAAAATGCTCTAAAACCGATTGTGGTCATAATTGTAAAACTCTTCTTAATCTGAATGAACTGTTAAATTGTATGATATGTGAATTGTATGTCAGTAAAATTGTTTTTTTTTTAAATATTTAATTCCTAAAACTAGTAATTCAGAAAATCTGGCCCTTTGTCTTGGGAAATGTAGAACTCGCGTCGCTAATAATGCAATAAAATATTGCCTACCAAGCGTACTTTTCATTTTCCAAATAACTTCCCTGGAATGTCGGTGAGCTGTTATGTTTTAATACAAAGTAATCTGAAGTGTTGGATCTAAAGGAGTCATCACTGTTACAACTCTTCCTAAAATTTTAAAAAAATAAAAAGTCAGATGTATGTCTTCTCCAACCACCCTTTGAGTCCAGAGCAGATGTGTGCAGTGTTTACACTGAGAAAACCACGAGGGCCATAAACAACCACCATAATTTTGCTGTGCTTTTCTTCATTTCCTGTGTATTTATTTTGGTGTTAAAATAATGTTAACTTTCATAATAAGGAAAATGGCAGCAGATGTTTAAACCAAACATACTCCATAGCAGATTAACCCAAATACCTATTCAACTTTCAAAAATCAAAGTTTTTTCTTCCAAGTAACCAGGAGGCTTGGGAGAACACTATCCGTGTATGACATAGCACATGACAGGTAAATTGGGTAGAAAAGCTTCCCATTAGGTCTTTCTCACCATCACCAGTTGGAGAACATTAGAAAGTTAATCTGGTATCAATTTCCTAATAATCCCCGTATTCCTCTCTTAAGGTTGATCATGTGTTTTATTTTTCAAATATCATGTTACCAACACCTTCACATGTTTTTCCCTTTCTTGTTCACTGAGAAAGTATTTACGTTTTTAAAAGTCTGTGTTAATTCAGCAGGAACCACAAGGATCCTCTTGCTGCTTCTTCCACTCTTGGAGTCTACCTTTGCTCTCGGAAGCAGATCATGCAGAAAGCATCAGATTTAAAACAAATCGCCACTTAGAAGCGCCGTAACTGGAACAAGTAGGATTTTTTTTTTCCTAAACACCATTCTGAAAAGAACCTCAAATATCCTTATCCATTGAGTTGAATAAAAACAGCATGAATGGCATTGTTTTGTTTTGTTTTTCCCTGAGAAGACGGCGGCAAGTTTTCAACTCATCGGGAAGCAGGCCTGAATTGTTTTGTTTTTTTTTAACACAGAAAACACAAGTGAATCCGCTCACCCTTCCAAGTCTCTTCCTGGCTTTCCTTTTCTTTCTCAAGAGAAATAAATGCTCTGTTTACTGCAGGAGAGAACATGGCAACGGCTCCTGCTGAATCGGAAAGGAGACGTGGGCACGATTTGTCCCTAATTACAACAACAACAACAGAAAAGCACGCTGGGCCAAGCTTCAGTTCTCCCCGGGAGCCTTCTGTCCAGTCAAAGCCAGGCCATTACCACTTTCCCAAATGGCACGTAGATAGGGTTCCAGATCAAGAAATCTCCCCCACCCACCACCCACCCCTTATTCCTACTCGCCAGGCAGGCTTGGAATACTGCAAGGCAGTGAGAGCACACCTCAGGGGTAGCGGGCGATAATAAGGACCATCTAGGGCGTTTTTTGCCCCCTGTTGTCTCCCCACCCTTCCCTTTTTAATTTAGCTTTCTGGCCTGGGTGTTGTGTAATGATTCCCACAGGGGCTCCAGCGTGGAGGGAGCATCCTTCAGTGTCAGAACTCTCACAGAGCAGCACAGGAAATGGCAAGTCAAACAAAGGGCCAGTCTGTACTCGGCCGCCCCAAACGGAATACAAAAATCCTGCATTGCTGGGGACCATCGCTGTCTACCACGGAAACGCACTGTAACGTTTTGTTCGGGGAGGGGGGGGCCCCCCCGCAGGCAACCCCAACCCTGTACACGGTGGTGGGGTGCTTAAAGGAAGTCCCCAAGCCCTCTCCCCACACCCGTCTAACTTTCACTTGGGGCAATGCCAACGGAAATTTAAAAGAGAAATAAGTGTTTCAGAACTTAAAACAAAAAAATTAAGAGCTCATAAATTGCAAACAAAGCAAACTTCTCTACCAGATTGTATTTCACCGCTCTGGCCCTGCCGGCCTCAGTCTGTAACACAGACAGACTTTGTAGTGCCAAACTAGAAATGATAGTCTTGCGTTCCACACACCCTAAAGTCCTAAGGAAATGCACAAAATGCCCAGAATGCGATCGGACTGCTAAACGGGAGGGAGTGGCCTTCACAGAAGTTAGGGGCGCAGCAGTTTCTCGAAGGGAACACCTACCTTCGTAGCACAGAAGGCCGAGATTGTTGTTCATCTTGTCCAAGTACTGGTAGTTCAACAGGTCCATCTTCATCAACAGCATTTATTGGGCTAGCAAAGAAAACCAGCTCTTTGCTTTCGCCCCCCCGCCCCCCAACAGTAAGTTTCAAGAAAAAAGAAAAAACAAAACGATCAATGGTTGCCGAGTAGCTCCTGGCAATCAGTCCTCTTCACTTCACAAAGACCTCTGACGATCACAACGAAGTAAGGAAAAGTAAAAAGGTACACACACACACACACACACACACACAACCTAACTCACACAAAACCCTTCCAGGGTTTCTCGGTAGGCGGTACACGGATGGTAGTCTCGGTGGAACATGAAAAAGGAGTTTCAGAAGTCTTTGCAAGTGTTGCTCAGGAATAAAACGAGGGCACGGAGGCAGACACGACGCACATTTCTAGGACAAAGACAGGCTGGCGGCGCTCACAGCCCGCTGCAAGCCCGCTGCGCTGACATGCTGGCTATGCGCGGAATGACTCCGATGCAACCAGCGGCCTCGGCCAGCCGGAGGGCCGCGCACGCGCACTGGGCCCGGGCCGCCCGGTCCCCAGCCTTTCTGCTCGGGATCAGCCCCTAAAGGCATTGGGTGTTTGAAAGAAAGAGGGGGCGGAGGAGGAAGAGGGCGGGGGCCTGAGCAGATGGGGCCCTTGCTGCTAGGCCACTGCACTGCTGGGGGAGGTAAAGAGAAAACTAATCAAGCTTCCTTTTCGGGAGCTGGGTATAAAGGTTAAAAACCAAAACGTCAGGGACGCAAAC
>NW_022103928.1:25887435-25888791 GCF_000313985.2 Echinops telfairi
TGGGTTAAACACTGGGCTGCTCACTACAAAGTCAGCGGTTCAAACCCACTGCAGATGCTCCCTTAGAGATTGTTTCAGAAACCTGAAGGGTAGTTCTGCTTGGCCCTACAGTTTTATACTGATGTCCTTGTGCTTAGCAGTCCGAGTGGTAATCCACTACACCACCAGGGGCCTGCAGATATGTACAGACCACATTGTGCTTATCTGTTCATCTGTTGATGGTTACTCAAGATTGTTTCCCCCTTTGAGCGACTGTAAATGCTGATGCTATGAACTTTAGTGTACAGGTATCTGTGTAAATGCTTGCTTCAACTTCTGGGTGTAATATAACTAGGAGTAGAACTGCTTGCTGGGTCATATGTCAAACTTTTTGAGAAATAGCAAACTTTTCCACAGGCTGTACCATTTTACACTCCATTTTCTTCATAGCCTCAACAAAACTTGTTCCATTCTTCCTTTCTCTAATTTTTAGCCATTCTAGTATAAAGAGGCATCTCACAGCTTGGATTTAATGGTCTACTTTCAAACCCAGTCAATGACGACCAAGACCTAAGCCCTAGATTCCCAAAGTTGGTTGACCACTGGAATCACTTGGGGATCTGATCAAACTACTTACTGATCCCTGGGCTCCTCTCCTTAGAGATTCTGATTCATTAGGTTGCAAATAGAGGCCAGAGATCTATAATTTCATTCTATCTCCAGGTGATTCCAATGATCAGCCAAGTTTGGCACCCAGGGCCTAATCCAATTGTGTACAGGGTAGCCCTGAGACAGGGACCTACCTACTCAAGGCAGCGGATAGCAATTACAAATGCCACCACCTGTCTGTGGTGACTTGCATGTTGCTATGATTCTGGACACTATGCTACTGGTATTTCAAATACGAGCAGGTCACCCACAGTGGGCAGGCTTCTGCAGAGCTTCCAAAGACAAACTAGAAAGAAAGGCCTGGTGAGCTACTTGCAAAAATTAGCTAACGGAAACCCTACTGACCACACACAAACATTGTAGGAGTAAGGCATTCAAAATATACCAGTGGATTTGAACATAGCAACATCATGCAGATGGTGAGGAACCAGGCAACGTTTCATTCTGTTGTATATGAGGTGGCCATGAGTTGAATCCAAGTTGATGGTAACTAACAACAACGAATGACATCGAGCACCTTTCTGTTTTTATTGGCCATTTGTATGTCATGTCTCTTCAACCTTAAAATGGAGTCTTGGTGTACAGAAGAAGTTAAGCACTGGGCTTCGAACTACAAGGTTAGTGGTTCAAATCCACACAGAAACTCTTGGGGAGAGAGTGGTCTGAAAACACCAGGTGGCAGTCCTACTCCGCCACATGAGGCTGCTA
>NW_022103928.1:25890011-25891498 GCF_000313985.2 Echinops telfairi
TTTAAATGAGCAAAAACCATGAAACAGAAACAAATGACCAATATGTTTTTGAAAAGCTTTCAGTCACATCAATTCCAAGAAATACATTTTAAAAAACTCCCAAACATTATTTTCATTTGTACATGTGAAAAACACTGAATTAGAAAGTGTTCTGTTTTGACTGGGAAAAATTACTTAAACATTTTTCAAAACAATGCTTAATGTGATTGAACTATGGAATGTTAAATCTGTAAGAGCTCCCAATAAAATGATTAAAAATAAATTTTAAAAAACTTTAAGTGATTTCCCATTTTTCAAATGAACAATAGTAAGTAGTATTATCTATGCTAACTGGAAACGTGAAGAAAAATAGGAAATAAGGTGAATACATCGATTATACCCCAATTGTTAAATATATTTCTGAAAACATGCATACATATTGGGGGGAAGTATATACACATTAACATGGCTGGAAAACAGTGAGCATATCCACATTTTAACAGTGCCTAACTTTGGATGATGGCTAAGGTTGATGTTTTTCTCCATTTCTCATTCATTTACAGGGAGCATGCTCTAATATAGGGAGGGAGGGAGTTTTCACTTTTTAAAAAGCAGGTGCAGAGAGGGGAAATATGTTCTGGTAGGTCATAAGCAACGGATCATACACATCTTACTTTATTTATTTTCCCACATTTTACTTTTAAACACCATACTATCTCTTTTTAATTTCAGTTTAACAAAGATTATAAAGTCCCAAACATCATTTCGACCCTTGGAAGATTCAAAGATGTTTAAGATGAGGCATCTGTCCTAAACAAAACATCTACAGGGAGAAGGATCTTCAGTCAGATGAGTAGCTATGTGGTCATACATTTTTGTATCCTGTTGTTTAGTAATCGCCTCCTGTGTTTGTGTCAGTTCCCTAGCCAGAGAGAAGTGAGGCCAGATTGCTCTTTAGAGACTAGGATGGCAAGATTCTGTCTCACACTTTGGACAAGTTGTCAGGAAAATCCCGTGTCTGGAGAAGGACGTCATGCTTGGTAGAGAGGCAGCAAAAAAGAGGAAGGCCCTCCAGGAGACAGACTGACACAGTGGCTGCTACAACGGGCTCAGGCTTAAGAGCAATTGTAAGGATGGCACCAGACTGTGACATGTTTCCATTCTATTGTGCATAAGGTCACTATGGGCCTGAACAGCTCAATGGCGCCTCACAACAATGGGAGAAAAGGCTCCAGGAGAGAAGGGAAAGTCAGCCTACATCTGACTTGAAAGTCTCCTCCCCTCCAGCACAGAGAACAGGTGTTCAATCAATGTGAATTAGGCCTGGGTCTCAGCCTCTTTACGTAATGCCGATGGCAAAAAGAAAACTTGAACTTTCAGGCTAATTGCTAGATTGTCTATTAGCTAGCTTGTTGACGGTTTAGAATAGAAGGTCTGAAACAAAGCTGAGTAACCAAAGCCAATTTATCAAAATCACTCTCCAGATATTTGTTTTAGAGAAAATGCTT
>NW_022103928.1:25892903-25894119 GCF_000313985.2 Echinops telfairi
ACAGATTAAATTCTGAAGTGAGTGGATACTAGTTACACAAACATTGTATCCACTGCCCTAAATTCAAAGAGGCCAGAAGAACAAGAGCATTTACCATATACCAAGTAGATACATGGCACAGGGCTGGGCTCTTTCGCCTATCCGGTTTGTCTCTTAATCCTCACTGCAGTGTTAGGAGGCAGCAGGCACCAGATGGGCTGGGTAGCTGTTCCAAACCTAGCTGGGACTAATGCTAAGAGTGTCCACTTACACCCAGGATCTCACTTTTACCTAAAAATAAACTTTTAAAATCCATAATGGTTATTAACTTGCTGGGGTACATTTCACAAAAGCTTTGCAAAAAGCAACTGAATAGATGTCTGACTGAAAAGAGCATTTGCAGTGTGAGGCTTTACGGTTGGTAAGAACTGTATCCTTAATCCTCCTTCCTCGCCAGATTCTGGTCTCCAGGAACGCACACACAGGTGTTTGCACCTTAGCGGCTGCTCATGGACTATTAAGACACCAGTTAGTACTCACCAAAATAGAACACCGTGAACATGTTCAAGAAAACCTTGTTATTTTATACCCCCAAGGGCAGTTGACTTGGCGATAAAGCAAAATGAGGATTGTCAGGGTACCCGCCCTAACACATCATCACAGGTCCGGTAGGTGCAATTGTACAGCGATAATAAGTAAAGATTATAGTAAAGTCAGAGAGCATGAGAGATAAGAGAGAGACTGAAATAATGGACTCAGACACATTTCATAGTATGCTCACCTCGGCCTCACTTGGTGGTCCACGTGGAGAGAGAGGGATGGGGAAGGAGGACAAGGGGAAAGGGAACAGGGGAGCGAGGATAGGAGAGGAGAGGGGAACCTTTATTGGAGAGGAGAGGCCAAGAGGAATCTTTATGGCTAACCCAGGTCTATATACCTTTGGGGGGAATGCAAGCCCACTAATTCCAGGTAAAGACATACGTCACAGGAAGGAGTTACACTATAGGTAATACAGTTGTGGGAGTGGGTGGTCTAGGGGTATCCACGTAATAGGAAGGGGCGGTATTGGGGGTACACATGTGACAAGATGGGCGGATCCTAGATTCAGGATGGCAGCCTAACTTTGGATGTCACTGAGCTGGTTTGACCTGTTCTCTGGCCCACTATAGAAACCATTATCAGTAGGCTGTAAACCCCACCTAAAGGAACCAGACTACTGGTTGTAAGCCTTTGGGGA
>NW_022103928.1:25895238-25896923 GCF_000313985.2 Echinops telfairi
GTACCCACTCGGCCTGAATGCTTCCCAGAGATAGCGTGTACCTTTTGAGACTGCGATACCTCAATCTTCCCTTTCCCTCATAAAAGTGACTTGGATTACAAAAGTGCTTCTGCCTCGCGAATTCTTCCAGTGTTGATAGGCAAGAACTGAGGGATACCACTCCAGAAACCTAATAGTAGGTATCAGAATTTTCCCTTCTCTTTGTGGCTAACATTCCATTGGCATCCGGGTGGTCCAAGCAGTTTAGGACCAGCAGCCAGCATAGTGTTGGTGGACTGTACTCATCCGGGGGCTCTGCCTAAGACTGGCCGGCAGAGCAGAAGTGCCCCCATAGGATTTCTAAGGCTGTCCATCTCTCCATAAGCAGACTGTCACATCTCCCTCCCACGGAGCAGCTGGTGAGTCAACAGCTGGATGCTTTCCCCACTGCGCCACCAGGATTCCTCCCATCAAGATTACAGCCAAGAAAACCCTATGGAAAAGTTCTACAACCAAATGCGCTCAGCAGTAACAGGTTTAATATTCTGATAAATTCATATACCAGATGTTGTTTGTCCATTCATCCGCTGATGGGCACATGGGTAGTTTGCAGTTTGCCACTCTTTGCTGCTGTGAGTCGTGCTACAGTGAACGTTGGCATGCAAGCCTGTGTGAGCTCACTCCATGAGGTTGATGGGTTCCCTTCTCCTGTGGGCCCTAGGGCTTCTGACTGAGCATTTGAAGTAGAATTTCATTGAGCACCTTGCCTTCCAGAGTTCAATAATCTGAATGAGTTACCCCTGCGCAGGACGAGGCAGCAATGGGAATCAACTCAGCTCAAATTCCTTCCTACTAGAAAGGAAGGTTCTCAGTCCAGTCACTTACACAAGAATTTCAATCATTCCACTCTTCATCTATGCGAACACAAAGGAAACTGCACATTCGCAGCCTATCTATCTGCTGTTTTGGAACTCTAGAAAAAGGCATATACTGTGAGTGCTTGGTGGTACTAAGCAGACGCAATCTCAAATTCACCATCATCAAATCAGTGCTGACTCATAGTGACCGTGTAGGTCAGGATAAAACTGCCCCTGTGGGTTCCTGAGACTGTAATTCTTTAGGGGAGTAGAAAGTCTCATCTTTCTCCCCTGGAGATGCTAATGGTTTTGAACTGCTGCCCTGGTGGTTAGCAGCCCAGCGAGTAACCATGAGGCCACCAGATGAGAAACTGACAAGCCATGATTCCCTGTGTACCACAGCTGAGAGTAAATGCCAGATCACAAGAAAAAAGCAAGCGCATTTCCTGCAGAATCAGGGTGGGATAGGCACAACTCGTGCACAGACTTAGGTCACGAGTTCTAGCACCATCTGCCTCTCCTTCCGAGGATGTGTTGCTGCTCGCTGCCATGAGCCGGTCCCAGCCCTGGATGACCCCATGCACGATGGAGGGGCCGCTTCCTACCTCCAGGACCAGTTGCAGGCTATGTGGGATCCACAAAGTTTTCGCTGGCCTATTTCCTGAAATAGGTCACTAGGCTTTTCTTCCAAGTCTGTCTTCATCGGAAGGCACTGCTGAAAACTGTTCAACATCACAGTGACACAACCGTTAAGGAGATCCTGCCTGACCTCCCGCATACAAGGTGGGAACCTACCACTGAGCCCCACTGCCCCACTCAGTGGACGCAGCCAGCCGGGACTGTACATGT
>NW_022103928.1:25897833-25899081 GCF_000313985.2 Echinops telfairi
TAAACCCAAGGGCTCCCAACATGTCACCAGGAGCAGTGAACCTGTCCTTCTAACAGATGCAGGGGGACAAAGGTCAACTCATCACTGGCTAGCCATTTCCTTCTGCTTAAGGGGATCTTATCTGGACTTCTGCAAGGTCTAGCCCCCCGGAGGGTGGGGGTGGGGTGTCTGGAGGAGCTGCTGCCACACATGCCATGTCTCCCCTCCATTCCGAGCAGGGAAAGTGATTTCCAGGGTCCCGTGAGGTGCTCAGAATACCTTTTCTTCTCTCTCTTTCCATTTTTACCCCATACACACATTCCATTTTAAAATATTAACAAAAAGCATGCTCAGTTAAATTTAGAATCCTTACCTGACGAACCCTGTTAAATATTTTTTTAAATCACATTTACTATCAGTAGTGGGTTGAATTGTGCACCCTCTCCAACCCCACCCCTTACCTCGCATTCATGTCCACTCGGGACACCAGAATGCGATCCTATTTGGAAACAGGGTCTTTACAGAAGTACTCAAGTTAAGGAGCTAAGGATGAGGATGAGGTCAGAGTGGATTAGGGCGGCCCCTAAAGGCAAGGCGAAGGTCCAGGTGAGAGAGAAAAGGCCACAGAGGAAGGAACGTGAAGACTGGGATACTAATAGCAGGTTGGCCTCTTTGGCTTGTAGCTAACTACCTGTACCATCCCAGTCTTCTGAGCCCCATCGATCCCCAGGACTGAGGAGAGAGACGGGAAGTCACCCCCGCAGAGCCCCCGGAAGGGATCTACCTTGGGAGAATAGATTTCTACCATCTTAGTTATGCAGTTTGGGGTAATATGTTACAACAGCCGAGGGCACGGAGACTATGCTTATCAACTACTTAAATGAAATCCAAGCACCTGCATCCTAAAGACGGCAGGAAACACTGGGTCCACGATCCTAAGAGCTTCTGGCAGTGGCTGCCGATGCTGCAACTTCCCGCAACTTCCCGGGGCATAAAGGGATGTGTAAGAAGCCCTGGCCCAGCTGATTTGCCTGGGGGTTTGAATTAACAAGAGCAGCCATACTCATGGGAGGTCTGAAAGTAACTAGAAATTCGACATTTCTTTTGAGATGAGCCTAGATACCTGTCCGGGAGGGGCTTGCGTTTTTTCTTCAATAAACTCCATTGCCACCAGGTCGTGGAGAAAGATGGGGATTTCTACTCCCGTAAAGTGCTGCAGTCTCAATGGGTGCATGCCAGAAGAAGCCAGCTCCTAGCCCAATCATTACG
>NW_022103928.1:25900423-25902030 GCF_000313985.2 Echinops telfairi
TATGAGCCCCTAATAAAACGATTAAAAAAGAGAGAGAGAAAAAAGAGCTGCCGTCTCAGAAACAGGGTTTTCTGAGTTCTACCCTCTCCTGTGGGGCAAGATGGAGTCGGCATCAAGTGAGTGTTTGTTTGGCTGTGGGGTCAAGACTGTATATTTTTAGGGCCGGACAGCCTGGCTTTTCCCCTGAGAGAGGCTACTTGGCTCGCGCTGTCCATCTTGTAGTGGGAGATCCGATGCTTATTCCACAGCATCGCTAGGAGTCCTTTTCCTTCCACAGAAATATCTCAAGCTCCTTGCCAGTTATGATCGAGTCGATTCTGACTCACAGCACCCCCAAGTATGTCAGAATCGAACCGTGCTCCATGGGGCTTTCAAGGGCTGTTATTTCAGAAGCAGCTCACCAGACCTTTCTTCTGAGGTACCTCTGGGTATATTCCAACTTCCAGCCCCTTTGCTTAGCAGCCACTCAGCAGTGAGCCTGCCCCACTCTGATCCTCCGACTAGGGGGTTAAGGAGCCAAAATACTTCACCCACTGAAGATTCAGGTATAATCCTATTACTGGGGACTGGCGATTAGTGTACTTTGAAATTCTGATTAGTCAAGGATTACCGTTACAGGATAGCTGTACTAACAGTCCTGCTAGCGCAGGCTGCCAAAAAGAAAATTATGGTCCCCACTGCAGTAATGCCAATTTTCACTGAATCTGAATAAACGAGTCTTCCGTGCCTCTTCCCTATTTTCCCCATAAAACAAGTTTTTAAAAGAGAGTGAGAAACATGAGGAAGTCCAGCCGCGCACCTGCACACTGCGCGGTGTCTGGTTCCACAGCACAAACCAAACGGCCAGAATTTATTTATAGCTGCTCTGAAGGGACAACTGCTTCCAGAGTGGACGCAGAGCCTGTGCTCATTTGGTCTGGAGCCACCAAGACAAGGTGCGCCCGGATATTTGCCTCGGGAAGGATGACATGCAAAAGAGAAGCTCTGTTCTTTCTATTTATGGCCTTCTGGTCGCGTCTCAGACTGAGTACTGCCGTGTGTCTGCTCTTTTCCTATCTTGACTAACGAAAGGCCGGCTGTTGATTTTTAAGAACTGCGAAAGCCACGTAGGGGGGCGAGGGAAAGAATACATGAATTTTGCTCAGCTTTTGCCTCTGGCCCACCATTCTTCATGGAAGGGCAGACCCAAGCCCTAACCTCTCACTCATGAACACACATTAGCCCTGAACAGGAAGAAAACAAAGCGAGAGCAATGTGTCCAAGCACTTATGAAATATTGAAATGCCTATTACAGGCACTTAGTGAAAGTGAAGATATGCCGTACAGCCTGCCTTTTAAAAGTGCTCCTCTGCTATTGATAGAAAACATTAACTTAGGGAAGCATCTAGAAACTTGTTGACAGATTACGGGCAGAAGAGTTCTGCTGAGCCCCAGAGCAGTCATCCTCCCCAATACACCTGACCCCCACCCCCAAGCCTCGGGTCCAGCTCTATCTTGCCTGGTAGCACTGTGGGATACACATTATTGAGTTGCTAACAACAAGGTCAGTCGTTCAAAACCATCAGCCGCCCCTTGCAAAGAAGACGAGGCTGTCTGCTTCTGTATAG
>NW_022103928.1:25902481-25904483 GCF_000313985.2 Echinops telfairi
CAGAGGGAGGCGGCGAGGGTGGGTGGGGGAATGCCACGTGAGGCCCCACAAAGGAGCCAGGGAGTGAGAGGGCTACAGAGGCTTCCCTCACAGCCCACACAGAGAGCCTTCCCCCAGAGCCAGCTCTGGTCTCCTCAGTGGGGTGAAAATATACTTCTGTTCCTGACAGCCACCCACTTGTGGTATTTCTGCTCAGCACTAGGAAACTATGGCATATGGTAAGCAAGTTATTCAGTAAACCATATGGACAGAGCTCTGTAATGCCAAAAACTCTTGTTTCACTGTTGTGGAAGTGACAGGGATCCAAAGATGACAGGCATCGTCTCTGTCTTTGAAGAGCTCATAACCAAAGACAGAGTATAAGACACAGTCAGTCAGTAGAAACCAGCAGAAGTAGAAGTCTACTGTCTGAAGGGGCTTACACAGGCTTCCTACACAAAGTGGCACTTGTGTGGCTCCTTCAAAGAACAGACTTTCAAAGCAGGATTAGAGTACAAGGCATTCCAAACAGAGTACTTCATGAGACACAAATGAAATAAAATATTTGCTGTAACTCATTGACTATTCACTGGACATATTAAGTGACCTTCAACTGATTTTACTCAGGACAAGGTAATGCAAAATTAAAGAAATATTTGAAATGTCTAATCTTGGAGGCCAGCAGTGAGTCAGAAACACATTCACTGCTATAGAGTTAGTTCTGACTCATAGTGACCCTACAGGGCAGGGCAGAACTGCCCCTATGGCTTTCCAAGAGCGTAACTCTTTCTGGGACTAGAAAGTCTTGTCTTTCTTACACAGAGGGCTGGTGGTTTCAAGCTACTGACCTTGTGGCTACAGTCCAACCCGTAACCATTATACCACCAGGGCTCCATAGTTAGTCAGGAGCAGATTCCAATCTTGGTTCTACCTTGGACTAGCTTTGGGAGTCTAAGCAAATTAATCCGTTTGATCAACTTCTCCATCTTTAAAACTCAGGATAATACTATGTTACTTCACAAGACAGATGATCCCACTGATACCACCACTTTTATCCTAGCATGCTATAGGAGGACAAGGGTCCATGTTTACTCTAAGAACCCCAACACTTTGAGTTCCTAAGGAGCACAAGTAGTTACGTGCACATAAACTCCAATGACAGGCCAGGGGATCTGCTTCCTCAAGGCGTTCTACTCTGCATACATGGATTCATCATGCGTGGAAATTGACAGTAACTAACAATAATTTAAATAAGGAAAACGAGAGAAGAATCGATGATTTGAATTATGGTGCTGGAGAAGGCTGTTTAAAGTACCAGGGACTGCCAGAAGAACAAACAAATCTGTCTTGGAAGAAGTGCAGTCAAACTGCTCCTTAGGGTCATGGATGGCCAAACTTCGTCTCATGTACTTTGGACAAACTATCAAGAGAGTCCAGTCCTG
The DNA here is from genome assembly GCF_000313985.2 of Echinops telfairi. Classification (NCBI taxonomy): domain Eukaryota; kingdom Metazoa; phylum Chordata; class Mammalia; order Afrosoricida; family Tenrecidae; genus Echinops; species Echinops telfairi. Next base: position 25,903,903 of record NW_022103928.1, read on the forward strand.
GGAGAAGGACATTATGCTTGGTAAAGTAGCAGGGCAGTGAAAAAGATGAGCACCTTTGACAAGATAGATTGACACAGTGGCTGTCTCAATGGCTCAAACAATTGTGAGGATGGCATAGGACTGGGCAGGGTTTTGTTCTATTGTACACAAGGCTGCTATGACTTGGAACCAACTTGATGGCACCTAACAACGAGTACTCATCATTGTGAGCTGTCATCAAGTAGGACATGGCTTGTGGCAACCCCATGCACAATGGGACTGGACCATAGGTTTTCATTGGCTAATTTTCTAAAGCAGACTGTCAGGACTTCCTTCCTAGTCTGTCATAGTCTGGAAGCTCTCTGAAACCTGTTCGGCATCATAGAACACACCAGCGTCCACTGACAGAGGGCATGAGGTGCGCTGGCCAGGAACCAGACCCAGGTCTCTGCATGGAGGTCAGGAATGCTACCACTGAACCACCACGGCCCCGCTACTAGTACTGGGAGACACCAAGAAAGGCCAAGTTCTCTTCCTTTTATTGGATTTTTCTTTACTAAGAAATTACTTTCTTTTGTACTATAAAGCATGTTGTGCCTCAA
>NW_022103928.1:25905098-25907099 GCF_000313985.2 Echinops telfairi
CCCTCATGTCAGAGGAAGAAGAAGAGCTATGTTCCTTCTACAAGTCTACTTGGACGGTGAAAGGGGAAGACAAAGAAGAACTGAAGTGTCGGCAGCGTGGCGGTGGTGAGGAATGTTAACCACACTGTGGACTGTGGGGGCAGTGAAAGGAGGGGTGTTGGTTCTTGACTGAAATGTTTATGGAAACAAGTCACCAGGTCTTTCTCCTGCTGGGTGGGTTCAAACCACCAACTTCTCAGTCCACAGCGGAGCGGTTAACCATTCTACCACCAGGGCTCCTTTTATATACATAACTTATATGTATGTTAACAGTACTTGCTTCACTACTGGGCTGTTTTTATGATGTGCATCATTTACAGCAAAATGTTTTGAACTTACATACCCAACCCCCAAACCAATAAGACATTAACTAACTTAAGAAAGCAAGTTTGTGTTGGGTGGCTTTCTTTTTCTTGGTATTGGCTTTATCTCCTGCCCTCTGTCCCATGCTCATACACAATGAAAATGATAGACATTAATCTTTGAGGTTTTCCCAAAATGAGCTAGCTCTTCCTTTGTTGAAGCGCTACCAACACAGGACCTTGTAATCCACAGAATTCTCTCTCGGAAAGGGAAACTGATCACAAAACAGCTACCACCAGCCCTTAACCCAAGTTTGCCCTCTGCCCCTTCTTCCTCAAAGCAGGGAAGCATCTTTCCTCCTTTTTTTCAGAATATTCACTCTTTGTAGTGATTGATGGAAATTGTCTTTAATATCTCTAATTCGTTTTCTTAAAATGGGATTAATTCCAAAAGCACAGTTTTGAACCACTGCTTCCTTAAAATGGAAGCGACACTGAGTGTTCATTTACTCTAAAGACTTCCCTATGTTCAAATCCCAACTTGCCTCTCTCCGCCTAGACCTTTGCCAAGACCAATTTTCCCCTTGCTGCCAGCCCACAACCTGTAGGACCAGTAGCCTGTGAGTGGGCAGAGAGAGCTGGCTGAGCAGCTGTGGGAGGAGGAGGAGGGGAGCACTGCGCCCATGCAGGAAGCTGAGTGCTGCCTCTGCATGCAAGTGTCTGACAATGTCTACCCTGAAACCACCAGGCAGGGGAAGAATGTGACAGCTTCCAGTCATTCAACATGAACTCACTCACTTCTTACCATGTGCCAGGGGCAGTTCTAGGTACTAGAGATTGTACAGCCAACCAAACAAGACAAAAATCCTTACTCCTGTGGATTGTTCCAACCAATAAATAAACATGGAAAAACAAAGTAGGAAAGCAGACATCATCAACCATCTACAATTCAAGCGGCAGCAACTACAGCACTGAGAGGTTTCGGGAAAGAGGAGGAGAGGAAACAGGAAAGGCATGGAGTGATGGCACACTGCAGAGTCCGACGTCAGGACTGGGGGAAGGCTTCAGAACAACCTGCTATATTCAGAAGACACGACCTTGCTTGCTGAAGGTAAGGAGGAACTAAAGCACTTACTGATGAAGATCAAGGATGGCAGCCTTGAGTGTGGGCTCCGACTCGATGTCGAGAAGACCCAAATCCTCACAAGCGGAACAAGAGGTCACATCATGAGAAAAGGCAGAAAGGTTGAAGTTGTCAAGGGTTGGGTCTTGCTTGAATCCGCCATCAATGCTCATGGAAGCAGCCGTCGAGATCAAAAGATGCATTGCATTAGGTCAACCTGCTGCACAAAACCTCTTCAGGGATTGAAAATCAAGGATGCTACTCTGAGGACTAAGGTGTGCCTGACCCAGGCCACAGTATTTTCCAATTGCCTCAAAAGTGAGTGAAAGTTGGGCACTGAGTGTTGTTTTTCTTCGTGCCCTTGAGGTTCTTACTCACAGGGACCCTGTGCATGAGACGAAACACTGCTGCATCTTGACAAAATTAAGACACCAGGAAGAAGCTCTGGCCATCTACTTGCAGCCAGTTTGGCTCCAACTTCAGGCAGCCCACGTGTATCAGACCAGAACTGTTTTCAGTGGTGGAATTTTTGGAAGC
>NW_022103928.1:25907890-25909265 GCF_000313985.2 Echinops telfairi
ACTATACTTTCCCGTTGCAAGTTCTACATTATTATTATTATTTTGTAAGCAACCTAGGTAGTGCTGTGGGATGGATGGCTAACCTCAAGGTCGGCAGTTCAAGGCCGCCAGCCACTGCTGGGGAGAAAGATGAGGCTGACTGATCCTGTAAAGATATACAGTCTCAGAGACCCTACCTAAGATGGCTATGAGTCAGAATCAAGTCGATGGCAGTGGGATGTTGGATTTTTTTGTTAAGTTTCTAGGTGGTGCCAACAGTTAATATGATTGCTGCTAAGGAAAGGGCTGGAGGTTGGAGTGCACCCAGCCTCAGACACCTCAGAAGAAAGGCGGGGCTATCGACGTCCAAAAGATCTGCCCCTGAAGACCCCGGAAAGCACAGTTCTACTCAGACGCATCGGGTTGCCATACATTGGAGTCAAGTCAATGGCTACTATGCTCTTATCGTTTTAAGTCTCTTCACTTTCATTCAATTTCCCTCAAACAGTCTTCCAGCAAAGGCGCATGTTTCCAAGTCAAAACGAACACAGGCATCATTTGTGAAGCTTGTGCCAAGGAAGGACACACGCGTTCTGAGCCATTGGCATGGCCTTGAGAAGACTGCTGAAAGTCCCCGCAGGGTGAGGAGTGACTCTTGAACAGCTTTGTCCAGTGGCTTCGTGTCACAGGTGAGGCTGCCGAAAACCAGGCTGGTGAAGTAACGTTCTCAAGGTCACACTTCAACTAAGGGTACGGCACAACCGAAATTGGAAACCAAGTCTCCCATCTCTTATTCTTTTGTGCCTTTTCTAATAATCTGTAGGAAACAGATGCAGCTGATTATGAGCAGGAAGGGCATTCTACTGAAAAAACATTTTCCTAGTGGCTACAGCCAATCAAAAAGGCTCAGAAAGGAAAAGGGGCAGGCTCTGCTCCTGATCTTGGTTGAAACAGGAAGGGCAGACATCATGCTGAATCCTGAGGCTAGCTTCTCAGAGGCCTGACTCAGAGCTAGCCCACTCCCCGGCCTGTCCCACCAGGCAAGGCTTCACAGTGGAGGGCAGAGCTTCAGCAGAGGCAGGAAACCCTTTTGTGCTGAACACCATGGGAGGAAGCCGGCAAAGGAGACTCAGCTAGGGGCTCAGTGCAAGAATAAGGTTTAATTTTACAGGAAAACTCAGGGTATAAACAAACACTGAACTTCAGTTAAGACATTCATGGATGATTTCAGTTCAAGGAGGCTTCAAAGACTTCAGGGAAATCCCCCTTTCTTGCTACAAATTTTTTGAGGCCTCTTCATATATACTTTGATTTTAACTGGCATCCATTCAAAGAAGCACCCGGGGGCAGAAGACAGGACTGAGAGGGCCATGCAGCAATATGCGGGCAGGGTTTT
>NW_022103928.1:25910041-25911635 GCF_000313985.2 Echinops telfairi
TGTTTTGAGAATGATGATGGCAACAAATGTACAAATGTGCTTGACACAATGGATGGATGGATGGATTGTGATAAGAGTTGTGCGTGCCCCCAATAAAATGATTTTTTAAAAAACAAATGTAACACAGTGGGTCCACAGACACAGTTCAGAGCTACAGCAGCCTGCAGCTGAGATGCTGAGAGTAGTTCCCCAGGAGGAGACTGGGTAAGGCCTCTTGGTTCAGATCATCCTACCAGGATCCCTCAGAGAGAGGTAGGTGGGCACCATTAAGTTCCTCTGGTCTCAGGGTTAGGGAGCCTGGGGGCTGCATGATCTATTTATTAGTTCTTTGGACAAATTGTTCCCGTGTATCTTTGATTTTCTTCATTTTTGTTTTCTTTAGCTAGAGAGAGACCGACATTTATAGCTCAGATGGCTGCTCACAAGTTTTTAAAAGCATCCAGTTGCTACTCACCGAACTAGGATATAGAACGTTGTCTTTGTGGACTATTATACCAGTTGACGTCCCAAGACTGGGGTCCTGAACCCCCAGGCCCAGTGGCGCATCCCCCTTAAGTTGTTTGGTTATGGCTAAGAAGTTTGCATAATTTAGTCCCTTGTGTGCTCTACTATATTCATGGATATATCGGCAACCCACACAATCGATGATATATTTGCAACACGAATACAAATGTAGAAAAGTATTGCTATGAAATCACAGAAGCCTTTATTAAGTGAATATCAAAATGTGAAGCTAGGTTTGCTAACATATCTGCCACCTAGGTTCATACATCTATCAGCATACAAGGAAATCCAGTCAATGTAACTATTATTCAAATTTATGCACCAAACCACTGACGTAATGGTAAAGAAACAGAAGAATTTTATCAACTCAAACTGATCAAACATACAATCAAGATGTATAGATAATTATTGAGAACTGGAACGCAAAAGTTGGAAACAGAGAGAAATACGACTACTTGGAAAATATGTTCTTGGTGACAAACAAACATGGGGATCACATAATAGCATTTTGCAAGAGCAATGAATTTTTCATGAAAAATATCTTTTTTTTTAAAACATAAACATCAGCTCTACACATGGATTTCTCCAGATGGAATACACAGAAATCAAATTTACCATCTGTGGTTAAGAATGACAGGGAGCTGCCAGAAATTGAGGCTAGATTCAGAAGAGGACTTGGAACCAGGGATATCATTCCTGGTGTCAGATGGATATTGGCTAAAAGCAGAGAATACCAGAGAGATGTTCACCCATGTACTACTGGCTATGCAAAGGCATTCAAATGTGTGGATCATAATAAACTATGAACAGCCTTGAGAATAATGGGAATTCCAAAACACTTCACTGTGTTCATGTGGAACCAGTACATGATTCAAGAGGCACGTGTGTGAACAGAACAAGGGAATACCATATAGTTTAAAATCGGGAAAATTGTGTCATGGTTGTATCATCTCACCATATTATTCAATCTGTATGTTGAGCAAATCATCAGAGAAGTTGGATTATAAGAAGAGGAATGCAACCCCAGGATTGGAGGAATATTTATTAACAACTTTTGATATGCAGATGGTATAACCTTGCTTGCTGAAAC
>NW_022103928.1:25913653-25915142 GCF_000313985.2 Echinops telfairi
GATTAAAAAAAAAAAAAAAAAGAATGCTTCTTAGAACCAAGAGTGGGGAGTTTTCATCTCATGTCCTTTGGACATGTTATCAGGAGAGACCAGTCCCTGGAAAGAACATCATGCTTGGTAAAGTGGCGGGGCAGTGACAAAGAAGACCCTCAACAAGTTAGATTGGCACAGTGGCTGTTAACAATGGGCTCAAACATTAGAACAGCTGTGAGGATGGCACAGGATCAGGCAGTATGGATTCAGGCTCATGTAGTTCGGGTCCCTATGGGTCGAACTGACTGGAGGGCACCCAAAAACAACAACCCTGCCCCAAAGACTTCTGTCCCCCTTGACGGATACCACTTCAAGACAGCAGTTTTGGCATCCTTAGGCACTCAGATGACATTCCTTTGAAATATTCTCGAGTTATGTGAAGGAGAAAGCTCCAGGCCATAGAGTGATAGGTTTCTCAATGAAATTTTCTTAAGGGAGATCAAATGATAAGTTGCTAAATTTTAGCCTAACTGCATCTGCAAGAATCAACTTTCCAAGGCATTCTGCATGGTAACAAGGCTAGTCACACACAAAAATCAGCTTTCAATTTGCTTGAGACTTCTCCAGAAGAAGCTCCCATGATCAGTCTGCATCCTTTGAGAAAATCTATCAGCGCTCCCTCTCTGGAATCCCATAACTGACCCAGCATATCTCTTTAGAAGTTACTGTTTTCAATATACCTTTTCGTTCTTTTCATTTTTTTGGAAGATCTGAAAGGGACTCGGACAAGTGTATTACAGAGAGAACTTTTCTGAAGCCATCTACTGACCACAGACATGTTTATACATTCTTTGTTTGGAATAAACCTGAGCACTTATGAACTAGATCCCTACTAACAATACTTTCTGACGTATCCTTGTATATTTTAGGGTCCATAAACTTTCATTGAAGCTCACCTTAACAGTACCATTCACTCAGGGGTGAAGAGTTATTGCCGACACTAAAGATATGGGTCAAGAGGGTCCTCCTCTTCACAGTGGTGAAGAAGCTAGATGGTGCTAGGCTATCAGAAAGAATAGCATCCGGGGTCTTAAAAGCTTGTCTTAATTAAGACAAGTAGCCATCTAAGTGAGGCATCAACTAAGTCCACGTGGAAGAAGCACACCAGCCTGTGTGATCCAAGGATTGTAAATAATATAATCTAAATCCAAAGGAGAGAATGGTATCAGAGCTTAGATTGTTGAACACCTGGTTTGCAGGAGGCTATGGATGGCCATGGAAGCCCAAAATCCATTTGCAAGGTCCACACAAGGATTAAGCCTCTGGTGAATCCCCTGTGATCATAGTTAAGAAATATAAATAGCCTGGTTATCAGACATTGTAAAGTAGTTATGTTACAGTGTAATATCATTTGATCTCCCTTTTGACCAATTTTAAAGCTATTTCGGTTTTGTTTGTTTTTTCAAGTTTAGAGGAAATGCCTATGTTTTTTCAAGTTAGAGGATTAAACCTCTGG
>NW_022103928.1:25916895-25925064 GCF_000313985.2 Echinops telfairi
GAGCCAACTTAAAAACATGGAAACACAGAAGTCTTTTTCTATGGGGCACATACACGTTTTTTGGCAGAATTAGCTTTTTTGTTGCATACTTAGCCCGTTCTACTTCACAATACTGTAAGAAACATCTCATGATTTCCATAGGCTGAGTTCCTGGAGGTGGAACTCCTGAGTCAATCAGTATGCACCACCAGGGAGTGAGAGCTAAAGAAACAGACAATACATTTTTACAAGGGATATAATGTTACAAAGTATAATTAATGGACAATCCATGGGCTATGCAACAGAAGCAATCATCCTCAGATCCAACTTCTCACAAATAGAGGCACCCTAGAGAATTACACCCAATAAAATGCCTGACCCTTAACGAAATTCTTACTACCACCACTGAGCTCATTCTAGAGACACATAATAACAATTCTAAATAGCATCACCTTTCAGCAGGAATGCTGCTCCAGTTACTGCATTCCTCTTCCTTGAAACGGCCTCTTGCCTAGCAGTAGCCTTCAACACATCATCATAGCCCAGCTCTCGGCATCCGGGGGTCCATTGTGCTGTGGCCTCTACTGTTCTTACGTTGAAAGTTTTCATAATTAAAAATTTTAAATATGTCCATTGAAAAAATAATAGCAAAGGGATGTTCCCAAAGAATAGCATCCACTCTTTAAGTATCCCTTATTATTCCAACCATGTATGAATGCTACATAATAATAGAATATCACAAAGTACTAGCAAATTTCCCCCTACTGAAAGAAATGAGGTCCCTGGGCAGTGCAAACCGTTAACACGCAGAGCAGCCCCAGAACATTTGGTTCTACATCTACCCGGAGGTGCCTCAGAAGAACAGCTGGCAATCTACTTCTGAGAACCAGCCATTGAAAACCCTGTGCAGCCCAGTGCTACTCTGTCACACACAGGTCAAGACTCGATGATAACCCGAGCTGTGTTTGGTTTTACATAACAATATTGAAATGAATATAGAAGCCTTTCTCTTGCTCAAGGTATTACACTTTGGGTAACACAATCGTCTGGGAGATCAAGACCGCAGAAAAGAAGCAAGCACACTGCCACCGAGTCAATTCTGACTCATAGCAACCTCATAGGGCAGGGTAGAACTGTCCTGTGGGTTTCCAAGACTCTATATCTTTACAGGAGTAGGAAGCCTCGTCCCGAGTTGCATCTGGTGGCTTCGACTCACCGAGCTTGTGGTCAACATACCATGCCGCTAGGGCTCCTGGGGGAGGGGATGGGCAGCAAGGACATTATTCCTGGTCTCCGAAGGACAAAAGGATCCCAATACAGTGGAGATGAGGGCAGATGGATAGGTTTATAACATTCCTGATGCAAAGCAGACTACACTACAGAGCAGGGTCCCCTTCCAGACGAAGATGAAGTCCAGCTGCCGTCAGAGGAGGGCTGGGAAAGACATCACAGGCTGTCTCACTTACTGGGTGCCATTCATCTACTTCTGTCTCATGCTTGGTCATGATGCCAAGGACCTTAACAAAATTCTGAATAAACCTTGGTGACTAACTCCAAAAGTCTGTTTAGGTTTCACCTACACCAAAATAGCATAGTGGAAAGGACATGGACCATGAAGGGAGACCATTCTTATTTCCTACTTCATTTCTAAAGCCATCAACTTGCAAAATAAAGATCTCTGAAAAAGCCTAAACCCAACCTAACCCACTGCCACCCCCTACCAAATAGGGCACTGTAGGCTTGCGCCTTAGGGCAATCCTTTTACAGGACTGGACAACCTCATCTTTATCCTACAGTGTGACTAGTAGGCTTGAACCATTGACCTCATGCTTAGCAGCCCAATGCTAAACTTGTGCTATCAGGGCTCCTTTTGGTCTCTGCAAACAGGGAGTTGGATACTGCCAACCTCACCACATAGCATGGCACCCAGCATGTATAAAGCATTCAATGAATTTTTGTCTTATGGATAGATTTGCTATGAGAATGAAATGCTTGTGCCTGGTAGGTACTCAGTAAAGGGCTGCAGCCCCCCAACCCTCTCCTTCCCTTTCCCATAGCTCAATCTGCTGCCTCTTCCAGAGACAATCCATCCCCAGAGGGTGAACTATTACGCTGTCTGAAATATACTCCAAATTCCTACTTCTAGAACGGACAAACTACTATCAATCGGACATCTATAGAACATTTAGGATCTTTTCCCCAGAATCTGCACCTCTTCCAAAAATCACATTTCCCAAGCATCTACTATGAGTTCTACACTGAAAATTTACTCTCGAGCATTTTGTACTTCGTTGGAAATAGTAAACTAACATGTTTACTTTTTCATAGAAAATGATACACTGCTAATTCCACTTAGCAAAAGATCTTTTAACTTAATTCAACTCTGTGTGATGAGGATAAAAACCAGACAGTTTTTTGGTTTGGTTGGTTCTTTGGTTTTAATTTAAAAAGAAAAGAGTAAGGGAAACAAAAAGAAAATAATTCAAGCCAGCCAGAAAAGACTTGGTAATAAAAGTAGATGCACATTCTTGGACCAAGTCATTTTACTTCTGGGAATTCACCATTAAGAAATAATGCTGAAAAGGAAGACAGGAAGAAGCTTTCTGCATAAAAGATGTTTATTGTAGCCCTGTGTATAAATGGGAAGAACTGGAACTAACTTTAAAATTCTAAAATAAAGGCACGCTTGTTTTGTCCAAGGCAGTGAATGGTGGATTTTTCTACAACCGTTAAAGTGTCTAGAAAGATTTCCTACCATCAAAAATGCTCACATTATGTTAAGTGGAATTCATTATGTTTAGTATACTCAGCATTTAATAGTGGAACAAAAAGTATACCAGGAAAAAAGATAGCAAGAAATAAAGCAAAATAGTAATAGCAGTTCTCTGGGTGGTGGGAGTGAGTTTTTTCTTTCTATTTTCCTGAGTGCATCAGACATCTTCCATGGGCAGGTGTTGCTTGTGTGATTAAAAACATTATTACGGTCTGAGTGTTATAGGAGCACACAATTCTCATGCACTGGACCTGGTATGTGTTTGTCCTTGTTGAGCCTGGCTCTGCCCATGACACTAACTGACATTACAAACGTGACACCATGTGACAGAGCACTGGGGGCTCTCAGAGCAGGGGGCCTGAAGTGACCTCCCATGTCACTGTGGGCACAGTGCCCTGGGCCCACACAACTGCTAGAATTTTCAGGGAGGTGTTGCTTTTTTTTTTTTTCTTTTTTCAAAATCAGAAGAACAATGAACTAACTGTTAGGTTGACGAAAATGTTTCAATTAATACAGTTACTCTTATACCACTGTAGTTATTAAAATATTGCTTTTGATTTGTTTACTTATTTATTTTTAATGAAGAAAAGGGTCCACACCAAGGCAAAACAGCCATTCCATGGTCCTGAGGGAGATTCAAGCTGAGGACTGACAGGGAGGAAAAGTCAGCTGCTGCCGAAGGGACTCCAACTCAGGGGGCCCCCACGAGTTAAGGGGGAATTGGGCTGCACAGGGTCTCAGTGGCTGCTTTTGCACAAGGATATCACCAGGCCTTACTTCTGAGACCCCCCACTCCCCCTACCCTACCCCCACCCCCGACACCACCCCAAGGTTGACGCAAACTATTCACACTACCCTGGGGCTCGGAAGAGAAGCCCTGGTGGCGCGGTGGCTACATAGTGGGCTGCTAACTACAAGTTAAGCAACTTGAAAATACCAGGCACGATGCAGGAGAAGGATGAGGCTCTCCACTCCCGTAAACAGTTGGGGTCTCGGAAATCCACGGGGGCAGTTCTACCCTGTCCTATGGGGAGGCTGTGAGTCAGCACTGACTTGGCGGCAGTGAGTTTGCGTTTTTTGGCTCTGAATATGAAGAAAAGTCAGTATTTCAGGGAGAGGCAGCAAGACCCTGACAGAGGGTGGCTGAGCCTGGTGCCATTTACAAGGAGCAGGAGGAAGACCAGCGAAGGGTCAGTGGTACCCAAATTATGAAGGATTTCCCCAAGCCGGGACAAGGGGTTGGGCTTGATTGAAATGAACAGAGGAGCCATTAAAGAGCCCTAGTAGTGCTGTGAGTTAAGCATCAGTGGCTAATGACAAAATCAGTAGTCCAAACCCACCAGCCACGCCACGGAAGGCAGATGAGGCTGTCTGCTCCCGTAAAGATGTACTGCCTCGGAAACCCTACAGAGTGATTCTACTCTGTCCTGCTGGGCTGCTAGGAGTTGGAATCAACTCAACAGCCGTGAGTTTCTTTTGGTTTGTGTATTTCCTTTGGTTTGGAGGAACCATGAAAAGGCCTTAGGTTTTCCATGGGAAAAAATGGCCCTGCCTGTGAGGAGGATAAGAAACTGTAGTGAGGCAGGAGTGGAGAGGTGAGTTAGGATTTGCCCAAAGGATGATGGTGGCACTGATGAGATTAGCAATCAAGATATCGGACAGAGAGTTGACGGGACTGGCTGACAGATGAGAAGCAGGAGATAGGGAAGGAGAGGGGTCAGAGGTGACTTCTTGGAATTTGGCCTGGGCAACAAGGAATGCTGATGCCATTTATCAAGAGGAAAGGGTCAGGCTGAGGGCCAGTGGGGAGAATTTGGAGCTCTCCTGCATACATTGAATTTGAAAAACCTTATAGAAATCCAAGTGGGTAGTAAAATAAACCACGGAGTTTTGATCTGGTGTTTAAAAAGCATGCCAAGATAGACTCTATTCGAAAGAGCTATAAATTTGGGAGTAATCTGTATACCAGGGAGTCGGCTCTGATCACTCTCCTTCCGTCATTCATTAGCCAGCAAACCTTTAATACATACTTATGCTGAGAAAGATGGGGCTGCCTGCTCTCAAAAAGATTTACAGCCTTGGAAACCCTAGGGAGAAGTTCCTCTAGGGTCAAGATCACTGTGAGTCAGAACCTACTGGGTAGCAGTGACTCTGGGTTTTTGGGCGGTTATGCTGGTGCTAGAACTATGTGAGGTGGTGGGAACACAAAGTTTAACAAGGTACAACTCCAACACAGTCTGGGATGAGAGGCTGACTACACAGCTAATTATAAGCCAGTTTTGGAAGTATAGTGAGTCTAATAATAAGGTGACCAGGCATCCCAGCTTGTCTGGACCAAGGAGTTTCCTAGGATGGCATTCTCAATGCTAAAACCAGAGAAGTTCTTGGCAAACAAGAAGCAGAGAAGAACACAGGGAGAAGCTAATTGGCTCTGTTAATGGATCCATATTAATCTATAATTATAGTTCCTATTAGCTCTCCCATGCAACTCCTTCCATTTTGAAAAGCATGCTTATCAAATTGGTACCTGACACTGAAATGAGAGCGAAATTGTTAAGGTAGCAGACAACACAATTAAGACTAAAAACCATCAATGGGCCAAAGTAAGGAAGGTAAAACTCCCTCGGAGTAAATATAAAATACAATGTTACTTCAATTTAGTGATACAATTACGAGTAGAGAACAAGAATACCTCCCTAATGAGAAAAGAATGCTACTTAAAAAAGTAGCACAGTCTCAGACTGTGTCAAAGTAGGAAGGCCACAATCTCTGCACCCCTAACTGATCAAAACACTACCAAAGTGCAGTCAAAGCCCATTAAACCTCACTTGCTAGTCTGCCTGGCACCTAAAAGTTTAGTCACTGACCACAGAAGCAACCTGAGTTTCAGTAGCAGTCTGGTAGGGTAAGTAACATTAACCAAAAGATGCCAGCGCATGGAAGAAAAAGAAAAGCCAAGAAGTTTCATAGGAGCCCAGTGGCACAGTAGTTAACTGTTGGGCTACCAGCCAAAAAGTTGGCAGTTCAAACCTACCAGCTGCTCCTCAGGAGAAAGATGAGGCAAAGATTCTCAACCTATGAACCCATATGGGGCAGCTTTATTCTATCACTATGGGTTGGAATTAATGACAGCACTATATTTATTTTTGGTTTTTACATGAATGGTTTGTGTATTGTTTATCTCCAGGCACTTAAAAAAAAAACCACGCTCACTGCCACCAAGTGGATTCTGAATCACAACAACCCTTTAGGACAGGGAACTGCCCCTGTGGGTTTCCCAGACTGTAGCTGTTTCCAGGAGTAGAAAGCCTCATCTTTCCCTCTTTACAGAAGCAGACAGCTCACCCTTCTCCTGAGGAGGAGGTGGCTGGTTTGAACCACTGACCTTGCAGTTGGCAGCCCAATAGTGACCCAGAACTCCTATAGAAAACACCGTAGCATATAAAAATTATCTCAAGCAGGTTTACTAAAAGAAAACCCTACTTTCATTCCTATTACGGAAATACTCCATCCCAAATTCCGCAGACAAAGCTGAGAGTATTGAGAGTCTTCAACCAGGATACTCTAGCTGTATAAATTTGAGGTTCAACAACCATCAATACTAGCCAAATATACAATTACATTAAATGTAAAACATGATTTAAAAAAAAATAACACCTCCTCTTCCTCCAAACCAAAAAACAAACTCACTGCCATCAAATCAAGTCCATACTGACTCATGGCAGCCCCATACGGCAAGGTAGAACTGGCCTGTGTGTGTCTAAGACTGTAACTCTTTATGGGAGCAGAAAGCCTGGTCTCGCCCTCAGAGCAGTTGGTGGTTTCAAACTGCTGACCATGCAGTTAGCAGACCAACATGTAACCTCTACGCCACCCGAGCTCCTGGTGAGCAATTTACTCAACCCAAGGGAGTATCAGCTACAGTAAACATGCATTCAATCTCAATATCCCATCCCAGAATTGCCCAACTTTAACCATTCCCTTGTGCCATTACTATTAGGACATTTATTTACTTGCAAAATTATCTGTGACACACATACATGAAATATACAAGGAGAGTACCCCCCCCCCAACGCACAAACATGAAAAATGGAATTGCACTTGGGAGAGCGGAGCTTTCGGAGTACGCATTTTTCTGCTAGACATCAAGCAATTGACTATGAGTTAGTTGTACCCTGGAAAGTTTCTCTCTGGTCACAGTGAATTCTGTTGTAAAAGCAGTTTCCCTCAAACCTTGGTTTTCATGATGGCCAATTTAAGACAAAAGCATGCAGCTGTGAAATTTTGTTTCCTGCTCAGGAAGATGCTGCAAAAACTGTTGTGATGTTGAACACAGCTTACAGGGACACGCTATGGGAAAAACTCAAGTGCACAAGTGGTTTTTTCATTTCAAAAAAGGTGAAAGAAACATCGATTGATGACAAACCTCATTCTGGACATCTGTCAACTTCCCCAGTGGATGAAAATGTCGACTCCTAATGCATTTGGAGTTCATCCCACCAGGTCAGACTGTTCATCAAGCCCCATAGCATTGAAAAATTAGGTGGTCTGCTATAATCGGCAGGATTTTCAACAAACAGCCAAGATAATTTATTGTGTTTGGTTAAAAGGCCACTGAGTGTTCCACTCAGTGGATCCAAAGACCAATAAGGCTTTTTTGCTGCTTACAAAGTGTCTGCTTACACTACAGAAGTGACGAGAGAGGTACTGTATACAGAGGCAGTCCTCACGCTGTGCTATCCAAATGACCACCCTTGGCCAAATTCATCTTCAGGGGAGTAAATACTTACATTCGATATAAAGTAGGAAGGCTTGTCTACTCCTGCACAGGCAACGGAAAGGTAAGTCTGTGTGACTGGCTGGTACGGAGTCCACTCGGACTCGTGGTCACCCCATGAACAAAAGGACAGAAGGGTGCCTGCTCCAGCATCTTCCTCACTGCTGTCAGCAAGGCTGAGTCCATGGTGCTCACCCAGGGTCTCCCTCACCCTCACTGACCCTCTACTTCACCAAATGTGATGGCCTCCTCCAGCGATGGATGGTTTCCCGTGGTGCCATGTCCGTAGCAAGGGGGCAGGACAGTGCTCTGTTGTGGCCCATACAGTTTTCACTGGCTGATTTTCATGGGCTGGTGCTCTGACTGCCAGTCCTTTCTACTGTCTTAGTCGGGAAGCTTAGGCTGAAACCGTCCACCATGAGTGTTGGTATTTGAAGTACCAGTTATACAGCTTCCAGCATCCCAACATCATGCAAGGCAGCACAGTAAACAAAAGGGCAGACTAGTGGTGGAAAGGTGAAGTCATACCCCATAATTTACTCCTATCCCTTCTTCTACAGCTCAGGCAGAAGGACAATAAAGATACATGAGTCAGAGTGATCCTAAAGTACATTTTAAAAAGTCAAACTACAGACCACTG